>NW_017729026.1:40016513-40029321 GCF_001723915.1 Gavialis gangeticus | reverse complement strand
AAGGGTGAGGGGGAGGTGATCTGAGCTGCGCAAAACTAAAAAGCATATTAACATCTTATTATCGGGGGAAAAATAAACATGGTACCAAACTCCATCTGTACCTTGGAAATTGAGAAAAATTGCTTGAAATCTAGTCTGCTGATTTGCTTATATAGGAGAAAAGTGTTCCAGATCCTATCTTCAGACTAACGGGTTGAAAAAATGGGACTAGGTAAAATCTCAGGTTGTGGATTTTACTTTTAAGTAAAAGGGGAAAAAACACTATTTTCTCTCCCTGCTATCTATCCCTATTAGGCCTGAGCTGTCCACATAAAATATGACATTAGAGGATTTAATTTATTATAACCAACATATCAAATCAGCCAAAGGAAGAGAAACAAGCAGAAGCCATAAGCTATAAAGAGATTTTTATCTCAAAACGAAAGAATAGACAGATATTCTATTAAGACCACTAAAGACTTTTCTATTACTATTGATTTTCCTTGGAATGTTTTCAGATATTATGGTGATGGGTGAAAGAATAAAATTCCAAAATAGATATATTAAAAATTAAAATATCAGGATAACATAAGACTAATGCATAGTTGCACAGGGTTTATTTTCATAACAATATTGACTCTTTTGCTGATAAAATGCAAGTTATAGGATTTCTGTATGTTAACTTGAAGAAAGTCAATTCTCACAAAAGTGGGACTGGAAAAATCCTGGCTAGAGCTGCTGGGTTTAAATGATATAATGAAGTGTCAGTAGCTTAAATGTCATAATTGGGGAAAATGTGATGATAAAAATTTGTTCCTGGGCACATCTACAAGTGCAGTTAATGTGCAGCAATATACTCTGGCACAGATCGCACCAGAGTTTATTGGCCATAGGCACTGTGTTTGAAAGTGGCATGTTGGGCTGGGTCAGAGCAGCCCTGGCTAGCAGGGATCCAGGGGGTCAGCTTGTCAGCCCAGAGCTGCTCCAACCCAGCTCACTATGTTGTGGAGAGGCTGGCTGGGGCAATAGTGTTGCAAGGTGTTCCAGTGGGGGGCTAGCTGGCAGGCAGCCCCAGCACTGAAGTATCCTTCTGCCCCAGCCAGCCTCATCAGCATCTACACGTACATTGCTGCTAAATAAAAAACACTGCTGCAGGGTAAACACTTTTATTTATAAGTACTAACCTGCAGTAGAGTTAATTAGTTTACTCTGTCCTAATAGGACTGCACATATAGACATTGAGCTGTTTACTGCAGAGCTAATTAGGCAAGCTCACAGTAAATGTACCCCATAATAGTTTGTGATGGCCTCTTAGTTGCATCAGTGCCACAAGTAGTTGTGGGAACAGAAAATGATGGGGCCTGCATAGGCCAGTGTGGCAGGGTGCTGGCTTGTGGCTGGTCACCGTCCTGGCCTGCCCACCTGTCTAGGGCAGTCTGCACTCATTCACCTGCCCCATCTTGCTGTTTACAAATACTGATTGAGTACTACAGAAGGCTGCCCATTTAATGCCCCAATGCATAGGGTGATATACATGGCTCCAGCCTTCCCTATACTGTGTTCCATGCCTTTCAGATGGCATCCAAATTTCTATTACTCTGTCTCAAACCCAGTTTCAAAATGTCTAAGGGCTTACTGGGGTCTCAACTCCTCTGCCCCCCTCACTGGGGCTCACACTCATGCTCCCCTTCACTGGAGCTCACTCAACTAACTACCTGTGGGGCTGTCCTATATGCAGTCCTTCAGGTCTCCCTTGTGGCCCTACTCTGCATGCCCCTGTTCAGCCCTTCAAGTCACCCCTGCAATCCTACACTGCACCAAATTGTGCAGCCCTTCAGAGTGCCCCTGAGACCCTACTCTGTGCAGCCTAACTTCACTCGACTCCTTTGCCCCCTTGCCTGGGTCACTCTTTGGACCCCCTGCACTGAGGTCCCAGGGGCTTGCATCCCATGGCCTCAGGTGTCCAGAGACATGCCAGGCTCCACTCTTCCTGTCCCTACTCTGGGTCACCCATCAGGTTCTGGGGGCTGGAGCTATAAGGCACCACTTACCTTTCACTGGGGAGGGAACTGGCATGGCATTTTATGGGGACCACCCCACCATGGGTGGACCCACCACACCATCTACCCCAGCAGGGTGTAGTTTTTGGTCATGCCCCAGGACCAGGACCCCCATCTATCCCCACAGCTCCTTCTCTGTACTTCCAAGATGTCACGAGTAGCCACTCTGGCTGGGTGGTGTTCTTTTGGCTCCTTGCAGCACACCACTAGCTCAGCCCTGAGGGCCTGAGTTAAAATGGAGGCTGTTCAGCCCCCTCCTCCTATCACAAGTCATGCAGTCATGTGACCGCCTCATCAGTGCTGGTCTGCACCTGCTGGCTGCCCTGTTGACTGTTCCGGCCCTTAAAGTGGCAGGCACCAAAGGTGCTTTGCCACAGCCAGAGATCAGTGGGAAATTCTGGCTCAAACTATGTGCATCCATGGCTGCATATAAAGAGATGAATCCTACATACTCATTCAAGGATCACTCTGTTTCTGGTATAGGGCATCCACCCATCCCTAATTGGGTGGGACAGTCCTGAAACTTCAATATCAAGCTCTTGTCCAGGGATGAATGACTCCAGGACAGTTTCTATCCTGGATTCCCTTTGACGCACTCATCAATGGTCCCAGTATTATGTGCAGGGATCCATTTTCCATTCACCATGGAAAAATGTGGATTTTCTCCTTGCTGCTGTGTGCATAGAGAGAACAAAAAAGAGAACAGAAAATGTAGATGTGCAAAGAACTCAGATGTGCACAGAACTTATGGTCATAAGAATTTAACACAAGACCTAAGACTTTGCTAATAAAATCAAATTAATATCAGGAGGTTTCTCAAAAATGGTGTACATGACCTGCAGGCAGAAGCAACTACAAAATGTCTGGACACCTGTAGAATGTCATGATGGATTGAAGAGGTGACCAGCAAACTGCCTGCCATTGACTGGGACTTATTAGACTTGTTAGCTGCAGTGTGTGTGTTGAGTTGCGGCAAAACCTTAAGAAGTGAAAAATCTAGCTCCAGAAGGAAATCACATGGTTACAGACCACGGCTACCTCGATACAGAAAAGGACCAGTTGGAGGAACTCATTAAGACCTGCTATGTACAACAGTATTTTCCCCAGTTTGCAACCCAGAGGAGGGAAGATGAGCTGTTTAAGGTCAGATAACATGAGGAAATTCCCCTGAAAAGGTTATTTCATTTAGTTCAATATAGTTCAAATGAATAAGAGGATGGACAGAATATGAGGTTGCTGCGAGCCAGCTTGGGCAGCCAAGCTCTGATGGTGCTGCAGAATTTACCCCAGAGAAAAGACTGAGTTATCCAGACCTTGTATAAATCCTTGACAGTCATCCCTCTTCACTGGCTGTGCACCTGAGCCAACCGTCCATCTGAGCCATCCATCTGAGCTGGTCATGGCACAGTTAAGAGTTAGAAGGAGATAGAGAAAAAGAAACCTCATCTGAACTGGCAAAAGACCTGCGAGGACCCGTGTTCCCGGCATACATAAACAGAATCATACTACTGGAAAGAACATCCAGAGAGGACTTCCAGGGTAATTTGGTAATGGACCAATTTATAGGATGCTTAGCTGATCTTTAAATCACAAAGCAAGATCAGTGAAAGGAGGTCAGAGACAATCCACATTAATTACCACATTAGTTCAGTCTCCTATTGTAAGAATACACCAAAAGGGGAATCAACTGCTAATTAAGAAG
This sequence comes from Gavialis gangeticus, assembly GCF_001723915.1. NCBI lineage: Eukaryota > Metazoa > Chordata > Crocodylia > Gavialidae > Gavialis > Gavialis gangeticus. The sequence goes on along the minus strand of NW_017729026.1, from coordinate 40,025,580 downwards.
CCAGATATTAGTAGTCCACTTGGTACAGCTCTGTGTCTAATAAACACGAGGGGAAAGGAAATTAGAACTTGATTTGTGAGTTTATTAAATGATTTATTACATACACTTACACACATACATATACATATGTAATTTTCCTTGTTTTCAGGAAATATATATAGTTCATTGAACTTGCTTTGTAATTTTGCTTGTTTTCAGGAAATATATACATTTTCTGGAAACAAGGAAAATTGCCAATAATGTAAAAAATATGGGCACCAGTTCAGTTAATGGCTAGTATAGCACTTATATGCTAGAGACAGAAATTATACATAAACCAGTATAAGCAATCAGATAAACCAGTTCAAATCTGTAACACAACAGAAGTTCAGTGCACATAATTTGCTTTCAAAATGGCCAAAACCAGTTTAAGATAAACCTGGAAGGATGTAGCATCTGACTTAACTGATTTAGGTTAAATAAGTTTATTGAACTTTTGGTCCAGATCCCCTCCAGATTCAAGTTAACTCACAGTCCCCCAGTATCACAGGATGCTTTGTACCTCTCTTGCAACCCCTCCCCACCCCCCAGAGGATGAGCTGGGTAGCTTTAGACTAAGCTGTCTGCTCCAGCCAAGCAGGGAGGCATTCTATAGTGTTTTCCAACTTCTGGCTTTGGCCACTGCAGGCATGTGGCTGCATTTCTGGAATCAAAAGTGAATTTACCTGCTCCTGTCCCTTTAAGGATTTAAAGACTGCTGAAGAGTTCATGAAAATACACCTGAAGTGTGGGAGGGTGCTTCTGTACAGTTTGGTAGGCACTGAAAGGACTGCAGTAATGGAGCTTGTGCAAGAAGTTCCTTTCCTTCTTTCATTCTTCTTTTGATATTAAGTTTAATATCGTCTGGGAGCTTATGATTTGGGCAGCCAGAAAACAGTGAATTGCAGTGATCTGACTTTCCTTAGCTACATCTATGCCCTGGGGGTTTATGTTGTTTTAACTATGGTGGCAGCCCTAAGAAGGTCAGCTGCCTAGTGTATGACAGCTTTGCTGGCAAAAGGGTGTTTTTTGCTGCCAAAGGGAAGCTGGCTTCCCTGGACATCCAAGGCCTTGTTGGCAGAAGCCACCATTGGCTGGCAGATTTGAGTCCTGCTTTCAGGGGTACATCACCTATGGGGTCAGAGATTTTCACACCTGAAATATCTCTGCTGATATAACTTTATAATGTGGACAACAGCTCAAAGATAAGCATATAGAAGAGAGCTCTGTGGCCTGCTCCAGGAAAAGCTGCCAATGAAGATCTGTTTACAAGCACTCTGGCTGAGAGAAACACAGAGGACTTTCATGTATGTAGATGTAAGGATTTTTATATCAGGGGAAGAATTGAGCAATTTACAAAAATCTGTGATTCTCTGGGACCAACTGGAGTGAGAACTGAAGAATAAATAATATGTTGTTTGAATAAAACATAAAAATAAAATTAATCACAAATCACTTGCAGCAAAAAGGTGGAAAAAATGGAAGATCAGAGACTGTGACATAGCTAAAATTAAATGATAGGACTATATACAAGTGAGAGACAGTAGGCTTAAAAATTAAAGTTGTGCGGAACATGTTTTTAGGAAACCAGAAAATAAATTGAAAAACAAACCCCCGTGAAAAATCTGTTATCTGCAACCCAGCAAGCAGAACTAATTTTAAAGGGCTTTAAAACAACAGGACTTTCCAAAGCAGTTCAACTTATTAAATTGAGATTCTGCCGTGATATGTGAAAGGAGAGAGGCAGTAAATAGTCTGCCCAAGACTGAGCCTTGGGAGCTAGGTAGGGAGAGAACCTACTCCAACTCTAAAACTGGGGCAGGTCTATTTTCTGGACAAAGGCTGAAAACTGAAGTTTATTGGCCAGTATCCAAAAGAGCACAAAAGTCAAAAGAATCACCCCAGGATTTTCTGGGCTGAGTACTTGACTAGAAACCAAATGTACCATTTGCATCACAAGAAGCTGAGTCTAACTCTGCCCTTATACAAAATAAGTTCTTTTATTCAATCCTGACAGAGGCCTTTGACAGATGTTAAGTTTAAAGTGCAATGGGATCTAAGGTGTGATGCCAAAAATCACACCTTCTATCATGCCACATGTGCTTGGTAAAATGTGTGATTTTGGGATCATGGCTTAGATCTCTATTGTGCCTTACTTGTCAGTGCAGTGGGAGTCTGGGATTATGATCCTGGGCGCCTCAACACCAGCAAATTTAAACCCAGGTGCTGACAAGCTCACCATGTGCTGTGACCTATGAAACCATGTATGCTGTCCCGCTGGATGGCACATGTGATTTTTACAGGATCTGGCTCATGGGGACCTCAGGATCATTTTGCTGGGACAGCACCCTGGACTCTGGGACTCCCCATGTTGGATCCTAACACTCTGCTGAGTATCGAGATATGTCATGGGCCACCCCCAACTGGCCACATATTCAACTTGAGGTGTGATACAACATTGTCTTATATTATATGTGGAATACCTTTGTGGCTCATTTACTGCATTATCACACCTTAAATTGACTTGTACCCATGGCCGGGTTACTATTTAAGGTGCAATTAACCTGTTCGTTGTTTCTTAAATATAATGTGTCAGGAGGCAGGGTGGCAGAATTATAACCTTCAAACACTGATGTGGCCTCATTAAATTAGATGCAGGTTGCAAATGAGACCTGATTTGAGAGGCTGTAGAGTACTGCTGTACACTACTGCTGTACACTATTGTAAGTGTAAAGGCAGAGAAACAGAGATATGGGGGAATAGAGTAAGATAGTAGCATGCTGTTCCATACTATTGCTATACAGAGAACACAGATCAGGGAGAAACAGTACCTTCTCCCTGAGAAAAAGAAGCCTCAATGAGCAGCTCATTGATGAAAGAGAGAAGGGAACTAAAATGTCACTGCTGATGAAATCAAAAGTAGCAAACCTGAAATAAAATCAAGATGTCCAGGTGCTTTATCAATGATAAAAGCACTACTGATGGTAACCAGGGACACGCAGAGAGGCAGGCATCAAGAAGATGTGATACCTGCAGGCAATCCAGAAGGTAGGATGTGAGCCTGTGGTTTCAGATGTGGGAGTAAGGAATACAACCTGTCAGGATGCTGTACAGCAAAGCTGTCAAATTAATTTGGCCCATGGGACTAGTCCACAGGCCAGATGAATGCTGTGGGGCTGGCCACACAGCCTGGATTGGGCCCACAGACTCTCCCCAAACCTGAGCATCCTCGTGGAACTTGCTCCTGCTGGTTCAGGACTGTACCTCATGTGGCACCTGCTCTGGCTGAAATGGGACATAAGCAGCAGGAGGCTTCTGCTGTAGCTGGTCCAGGGCATATGCCATGTGCAGCACCAGTCCTAGACTGACTGAAGCAGGGCAGCACTGCCATGTGCAGTACAGTGCTGAAGCAAGCCCTGGATCCCCGGCATGCAGGGGAACTGCCCTTCTCCTGCATGCTGGTTCCAATACCTGCTCTGGATGGGCTGGGACTGTGCAGCATGTGATGCCCACTCTGAGACTTGCACTGCACATGGTGCTCCGGCCTAAGACTGGCTAGAACAGGTACCACATGTGGCTTGAGTCCCACTCTGGCCAGAGTGGGCATTGCATGCTGTGCAGTCTTTGACTGGCTGGAATAAGTGCTGTAGGCACTGGATCCAGCTCATGGGGGGTAGAGGAGAGGAGGGTGCTAGACTGGGAGCCAAATGATGTAGCTCCCATCAATGATGTAGCTCCCTATAGTTACAGCCTTATCCTGGTCCCAGACAATGCTACTGCTTCCCCTGAAAATGAAGCAACTTCCATGCCCACCCTATCCCGGTATATTCAAAGCAGAAGAATAGTGCTGGAAAGCCGATGGTGCACAGCATGACTCCTCTTAGGCAGCAAGGTGTGGGGAACCTCTGTCTAGATCAGGTTATGGGTTCAGAACCGCAGCATTGTTTTAATAGTTGTGGCGATTACAAACTTGTCTGAGTGCGTCAGCTTATCAGCCACAGGTAGCACACGAGTTGGACTCTCACATTGAACAGCAGCCCTGGCTTCCCCTATGTGGCTTCAAAACAGATGGCTCCCCTCCAGCTGTCGAACACCTCCTGGGGGATCAAGTCCTGCAGTAGGAGCAGGGCATATTGGCTGGTGTTCCCAAGAGATCTGTCTTCCACAGAGAGCCTGTAGTCCCCTTGGCTGGGGGTTGCAGAAGAGGATGCTGGCCAGCTCCCAGTGGGATGTCATGCCCCATTCCAGGGAGTCTCCCTAGTGGTGACAGAAATGAGAATCCCATGGGAGGGACCCTGGGATGCCAGGCAGTGGGGAAAGGTCCCCACTGCACCTTGACTGGGAGCTATAGGTGTGAGAGAGGGACCTAGGACAGAAGTGGCATGAGGGAGCCAGTGACCCATAGCCCAGGGAAGCAGAAAGGCCCCTGATGGGGCCTGCTTTGGTGGGCAGTGGTGGGTGAGGGGAACAGGACTGGAGTTTCTGGGGCCCAAGGCTAGGGCCATCCATGACACTGCCCTCCTCCCTAAGCTGATCCATGCCCCCTGGCAGTCACCCCATTACATAGGCCCCCCACGCAGGTCCAGGAGAGTCCCAGCAGGGAGCAGGAGTGCTCAGAGCTGGAGGAGGGACAGGTTGCCTCTGGGACAGTGGTTGGCATTGGAGCCTGCCTGCCCCAGCTTGTCCACCTACCAGTGGAAAGTCCATAGAGGAAATTTTCCACTCCCTGTGACCCCCCTCCTGACCTGGGTCCTGCAGTGGGGGAGTGCCCAGCCACAGTGGGGATGGGCAGCTCCCAGGCTTGGTTTTGCTGTGTGACATGGGCCCCAGGCATGAATGAGGGTTGTGGAGTTAAGGTCCCCACAGAGGGAAAATGGGTCCCAGGGGCGGGGGGCAAGGGGCTGGAGGTCCTGTGAGGGAGGGTCAGGAGTCCACAGCCCCTGCTATGGTGATGCCTTCTGCCTCAGAGACTCTTCCCACCTTGCCCTGCACCCGTATCCTGCCTCTGCCTCACAGTCCTCTCAGGAGGACAGTGGGTTTGGGATCACCCGCCTGTCTAGCTCCTATGAAGAGAAGTCCCTGGTCTTCACTTCCAAGTCTGGGAATTAGTTTGCTAGGTCTACAGTCCCCTTCTCCATGCCTCCCCTCCAACAAGTTTCTGTGTTGAGTTCAGCCCTTGTAGTAACCACCCTGACCCAAACCCCCTCCTTGTTCCCCATCTTGACTGCTTCCTTCTCCCCCTCCTCCCCCCCTACCACCTGGTTATTCTTCCCTGTTCACAAATCTCTTCCAACCCTGCCCCTGCTCCTTTCCCCAACTCCCTCTAAAGGTTGCTAGTTTGGGTCAATGGGAAGAGGGACCAAGTTGTGACATAGGGAGTGTTCAACAAGTTTTATTTATTAAAAACAAGAAAAGTTTGGCATTTGGGAAATTGTAAGCATGTCTCTTTCTCACTCTACATTGCCCCACATCCCTGGGAATGGTCTCCAGGGAATGGTCTCGAGGTAGCCAGACTTGTCAGCTGCGCTGCCTGGGATGCAATCAGAGGAGCCCACGGCAGGAGATCCATTGCCCAGTGCCAGGGCATGGGCACTTAGGGACATGAAACCCTCTGGTCCTACACATCTGTGTAGGAGCTGTACTGATTCCCAATGGCCAGGGCTTCAAGGATCCAGACTCCCTGCTGCCCTACAGGGCTCTTGCTCCCAACATCAGTAGGGGCTCTCTCTCTGCAAACTTTGTGCCATGCCTGGTCTGTGCGCTGTGCTGCCTCTGCCCAGGCTTCACAGAAGATGTCTTCCTTGTCTCATAGATGTTGTGGAGGGTGCATGAAGATGAGCTGCAGCAGGTTTTCCTCCTCCACCTCAAGGTGAGTGCTGAGAGCCCACCAGTGCACCATGAGGCAGCTAAAGGCACACTCAACAGTCATGTGGTGCTTGCTCAGGCAGTAGTTGAAGTGGCTGTTGATGGCAGAGGCTCAGAACAGGAACTTGATGATCTAGATGTGGTGCCACAGGACTCTGGTGTCCATGACATCCTGGGTGGGCTTGCCCTCATTGACCACTTGGAAGTCAATGACCTAGTCCAGGACAATTGGTGGGTGCAGGATGTGATAGGTGGCTCCGAGTGGATGCCCAGCTGCTTTCTTAGGGTCAGAAAGCCATATCCCATGGTGACTAGCTGCCACATCATGTCCAGATAGCTCTGCATGATGTTCCACTACCTCCTTCAAGAGTTACATAGGGTGATAAGCAGGACACGCCACAAATCATCAGTGGTGAAAGAGGAGATGCACAAAGACCATCATTTGGCAAAGACCATTTGTGAAGCTTATAGACTTATGTTGGAAAGACAGGGATGGACTGCATGTTGTAATCTGTTGAGAGAGATGTTAAGATGACCTTGTGTGAAAGCTCTGTTGCACACCTAAGAGAATGAAAGGATTATATTAACACTAGACCTGAACTATATGACTCAAGACTGTTTCTAAGAGTGTTATAAACTGATAGCCTGATTTCAATCTGACTTATTCTGACATAAATCTTGAGGAAATCTGTTGAAGTCAGTAGTGTTTCACTAAGGTAAAATGATGAAAGTGAGAGTAGAATTTGGACCATAATGATTAGTTATGCACTAGTACTCATTGAAACATTTTGGCATCTATTTAAGTATGCTTGTAGTTTTAGGACCACCGTTAGTTTACTAACAAATAATACTGAATCCTAAAAATATAAAACAAGAAGGGTGTTTTGCATAAATAGAGGTACAAGTGGCAGTTATATGTTTATCTATCTGTACATTTCTTTCTGACAGAAAGAAAGTGAAGACATTTTAGAAATATTACACTATGTTTTGATTTCTAAATTCAGTGTTAGGAATTTTCATGGTCTGCCAGAATGGTCTACCTATTCTGCCAGAATGGTCTACCTATTCTTTCTGGTGTGTTAAATAAAACATTTTCAATTGGGCTTTTGAGAAAGAAAAAATTACCCAATTAAAATTCATTTACTTACCCTGAAATAAATCCACTGAGATGAGTGAAAGTGAAAGAATTAATTTTGCCACTAACCTTTGACGATCTGAAGAATATCAGACCTAGCTCTCATCCGAAGTTTCAAGATGCTGTTCTGTTAACACTAGTAAAATGTTATTGATTTTGTTATTTTAATTTAGCACCCAATGTGCATAGTTTATTATTTGATATATATAGATTTTTATTGCATAGATCTCATCCTGCTCACATTCTAGGAAAAGGAAAATTTGCCAGTTTGCCAGTTACCTCGCTTGGAACAGAGTTAGGTCAAGGAATGAAAATCTGAGGCGACATAAATATTAATGTAGATTACATTTTTTAAAATTAGTGTACACAACTCACATGACAAGGAGGAGGAGGGATGTGTTTCTAAAAGGGAAAACAAAGTATGGAGAGAGATAAAATAAACAACTTTCTTATAGGATGATGAGGGGAACTGGAAAGAGGAAGGGAGGTTTCTGGAGGGGTGTGTAGCAAGCACTCAGGAAGTCAAACCAGAAGGCAGCTACCCCTCACACAACAAAGCATGCTGGGATTTCAGCATGTTTAACAAAGATTTTTTCCTACAACTCTGCCCACTTGTAGTATCCCTTATTTCTAACGAGACAGCTCCTTGGGAAAGCATGATTTCTCTCCTCTACTTATCCTTGTTTGTCTCCATTACTATTCCTCCTGCTCCTCTCTTTGCTTCTGCCATAGTGTGTGTCCTTTGAGGAAGATTGAACATCCTGCACTGTTTTCTCAGCCCTGGGCATTTTGCTGTAGGTTGCTTTGATGGTTCAAAGATGACTTAAAAATGACCTGAGTGCTCATCTGAGGATTACCCTTACTTTAGGGTTTGAATAAAGAAAAATGGGCATGGCTAGAAAGCTCTCCATCTCCAGTAAGCCCCAGCAGCCAGCACAACGTACAAGCTGGACACCATTCTAAAATGTCATGTCAGACTGGATGGACATCGAGCATCCTAAAGGACAGAAAACTACAAAGTTCCCCCTTGATTGCTGAAGTGTGGTGGGTGTCAAACAGCTGACCCTGAAGTTCTGGTTCGCTCATGTCAGGGTGCTGGTAATCTCTTAGCTAGTGTCCCAACCCAGAATTTTTCTCAGAAGGACATGTCAGTCCTGGAATAAATAATTGTAGAAAGGAAACTGGCTGACCTAATACTGTTGCTATATCAGCCCTTGCTTGCAGATCCATACAGCAGCATTTATCATGAAGTATATAAGCTACTTTGCCTTTTGGGTAGAACTGTGAGATTATTGGTCAAGCAAAAATAGGAGAAACCAATAGGAGCAGGAATTACATTTGCTGTTTTCAAAAATACAATTAGCAAATTCCTTGGGGAAGAAAATCAGTTTCTCTGAAGATCCAAGGCAAGTGTCATACTTACTGATGAAACAATCAAACTAGTCTATTTGGGTTACCCTAAGTATTTAAGTTACTTAAGTTACCCTACATAGCAGCTCCAGTACATGGGTGAGGCTTCCCTCCGTTCAAACTTCCTACTTTTCCCCCATCCTGGTCATTGTGGACTTATGCTTGGTGTCCCTAAGTTGCAGAGTAGAATGCAGAGTATTTTGGTATTTTCCATACTTCCAAGCATTGTTGGCTGCCACACAGGGTCAGGAAGGAATTTTTCTCCCTCCTCTTGCTATAGGTTCTTTTCCACCTTCCTCAGAAGCATTGGATGTCAGCTGTAGAAAATGCTTGGGGTTTTCATAGATTTCATAGGCATTAGGGCTGGAAGGGACCTTGGAAGATCATCGAGTCCAGCCCCCCGCCCAAAGGGCAGGAAGTCAGCTGGGGCCATAGGATCCCAGCAAGATAAGCATCCAATTTGCTCTTGAAGGTGTTCAATGTAGGTGCTTGAACCACCTCCGATGGCAGGCTGTTCCAGACCTTGGGGGCTTGGATAGTAAAGAAATTCTTCCTTATGTCCAGCCTGAAATGGTCTTGTAGTAGTTTATGACCGTTCGACCTCGTCATCCCTTAGGGTGCTCTGGTGAACAAATGTTC
>NW_017729026.1:40014225-40016415 GCF_001723915.1 Gavialis gangeticus | reverse complement strand
CTGGGGTCATAGGATCCCAGCAAGATAAGCATCCAATTTGCTCTTGAAGGTGTTCAATGTAGGTGCTTGAACCACCTCCGATGGCAGGCTGTTCCAGACCTTGGGGGCTTGGATAGTAAAGAAATTCTTCCTTATGTCCAGCCTGAAACAGTCTCATAGTAGTTTATGACCGTTCGACCTGGTCATCCCTTGGGGCGCTCTGGTGAACAAACAGTCCCCTAGATCCTGGTGGTCACCCCTGATAAATTTATAGGTGGCCATCAGATCACCCCTGAGCCTGCACTTTTCCAGTCTAAAGAGCCACATGGCTCTCAGCCTGTCGTCGTAGGGTCTGTTTTCCTGACCTCTGATCATGCGTGTGTCTCTTCTCTGGACTCTCTCAGAGTTTTGACTGGAGTGTACCAATGTTCCTGGCTAGAGTGCCTTGCTGGCTAGAGGGCCCTGCTCTTCCACTCAGGGTCAGACTGGTCAAGAAGAAATTTTACCCTATGGTCAGGTATGTACAGACTGGGGTGGCCTTTGCCTTCTACAGTGGGAGCACAGCCCTTTTCCTTGGATCTCTTGAGAATACTTTAACAACTATAGCAACAGGATACTGTTCACCGTTGTCCCGCTGCTTTAGCTCTGGCAGGCTTAAGTGCTATACTTTGTGGTTGTGTGACAGGGTTGCTTGTGCAGTTTTAGTAATCGGTTAGACAAGAATTTGTATAGGACTGGTTAGATAGGAATGATCCTGCTTCAGGCAGAGGATTAGACCCAAGAGTCACTCTAATTAAATCACCGCCCCGCCACCCCTGGAGCACACGTAAAGATGTGTTAAGACCCTTGTTCTGCAGTGGAAAAATGCCAATAAACAGCTCTGGCATCCCCATGCACAATTGTCACCAAATATTGGGTGTGTCTACACGTGCACTTTACTGTACATTAGACTAATGTGCAGTAAAGCATCACCTTCTACACATACACCTCAGTAGAATAATTTACTCTGGCTTCAGATAGTATTGTCAGACACAGGCACTATCCTACACTGCAGTAAATTACTGAGTTTAAACATATGTGTAGACAGTGATGTCAGGATTAGTTTATTCCATCTTAAATTGACCCAGAGTATATTCAGACACATTAATTGCATGTGTAGATGCATCCACTGTGTTGCTTTCTCATGAGCTTGATTACTGTATTTACTCAACTATAAGATGACCCTGACTATAAGATGACCCCCCCCAATAATTACATTCTCTATATGGAAAATGTATATAATTTGTTATAATTTTCCAGATATAGAATTTCATTATTTGACATTTGTCCTTAATTTTCCCCCTTCCCACTGCTACAGAAAGAAAAATAAATCTTGGGGGGTCAGGTAGTCCCTTTTCCCTCTGCCCCCACAACTTCTTCCCTCTGCAGCCCCCTCCCCATCTCCTTACAGCCAGGACCTGCTGTCTCTGAGCACATGGAACTGAGATGCAAATCTGAAAACACTGTCCTTGAAATAAACATAACTGTAGTGATTTGCATATAGTAACCATTGATTTAGTTCATCCAGAATTGATGCATTTAATTTTTTTGAAATGGCAGCAAGTTTTAGCATTGGTACTCCATAAATAAACTTTTGAGTAGCCTTTTTGCACCTACTATAGTATTAACTATGCATGATAGTAATTCAAAGCCAAAAGGCTTATGATTTACCATGTAGTTCATTGGGCTGGGCTTAGGCAGAGTCAACAGCATTTCAAGCCATAGTGACCCCACAGCTCAGCATTGTTCAGTATGTGTGCGTACTCCAGATAACTCTCATAAAGGGAGTGCTAATTAGCCCCCCACTCATAGATTCATAGATGTTAGGGTCGGACGGCACCTCACTAGATCATTGAGCCCCGACCCCCTGAATAGACAGGAAAGTGCTGGGTTCAGATGACCCCAGCCAGATGCCCATCCAACCTCCTCTTGAAGACCCTTAGGGTAGGGGAGAGCACCACCTCCCTTGGGAGCCCATTCCAGACCTTGGCCACTCTAACTGTGAAGGAGTTCCTCCTAATGTCCAGTCTAAATCTGCTCTCTGCTAGCTTATGGCCATTATTTCTTGTGACTCTCCAGGGGCACCTTGGTGAGTAGAGCCTCACCAATTCCCTTCTGTGCCCCCATGATGAATTTATAGGCAGCCACAAGGTCACCTCTCAACCTTCTCTT
>NW_017729026.1:40007382-40009225 GCF_001723915.1 Gavialis gangeticus | reverse complement strand
CTGGACCCTCTCCAAGTTATCCACATCCCTCTTGAAGTGTGGTGACCAAAACTGCACTCAGTATTCCAACTGTGGTCTGACCAGCACCCGATAAAGGGGAAGTATCACCTCCTTGGTTCTATTTGTCATGCATCTGCTGATGCATGATAAAGTGCAATTAGCTTTTCTGATGACTTCATCACATTGACGACTCATGTTCATCTTGGAGTCCACTAGGACTCCAAGATCCCTTTCCACTTCCATGCTACTGAGCAGGTCATTTCCTAGACAGTAGGTGTGCTGGACATTTTTCCTCCCTAGGTGTTGCACTTTGCATTTCTCCTTGTTAAACTGCATAGTATTGTTTTCTGCCCATTTGTCCAACCTGTCCAGGTCTGCCTGTAGTTGTTCCCTGCCCTCCGGTGTGTCCACTTCTCCCCACAGTTTTGTATCATCCACAGACTTGGATAGAGTACACTTCACTCCCTTGTCCAAGTCACTGATGAAGACATTGAAGAGTATTGGCCCAAGAACCGAGCCCTTTGGGACCCCACTACCCAATCCCTTCCAGGTTGATACTGACCCATCCACTACCACTCTCTGGGTATGACCCTCAAGCCAATTTGCCACCCACTGGACTGTGTAATCATCCAAGTCACACCCTCTTAACTTGTTCACCAGTATGGAGTGGGATAACGTATCAAAGGCCTTCCTGAAGTCTAAGCAAATGATATCAATGCCTACTCCTGTGTCGAGGTGTTTTGTAACCTGGTCATAAAAAGAGACTAGATTAGTCAGGCACAATCTACCCACTACGAACTCATGCTGGTTTCCCCTCAGCATAATTTTTCCTGCTGGGCACTCATGCCTGGAACTGGGTGTTCTTGTCATGGACCCTGGGATTGTCTAAAAATTGATATGCAGATGAGGTGCAGAGTAACTTGGTCTGGCTTCACCTTATAGAGGGTGGGGCCATACTAATCATATCAACATGTTTCCCCTATATTGGTCATATATTTTATAGTCATGCTCAGTGTTGGCTACGATCAGAGTTGGTTTCCATTACTGATCACATGCTGCTTCAAGGAGCAGTTCAAAGACAGACAATGGATTTAATGTGGTTTCCTTGAATGTGAATGTAAGATGAGGGACTTTCCCCACTATGCTGATTGGAAAAAAAAAACCTCATCTTGTATTTGAGTAAATACAGTATTTCCAGGAAGGAAGAACTCAAAGTCTACCAAAGACATACAATCTTAGATTCAATTGTACCTATTAAGTGTAAGTAGATTTAGGCACCTAAGAGTGAGTCTATTCCAACCTTCTCAAGTCCCTGAAAATCCATTAATGCAGGGGTGTTAGACCTAAGGCCCATGAGCTAGATCTGGCGTATAAGCCATACCATCCAGCTAGTGGGTCTTGGCCAACTCCATGCATTGCATGTGCTGGCTCCATAGCTGGTCCAGATCAGACCATGCTGGAACCAGTGGATAGAGCCAGTCTGATGGGGTACCCTGTTGTTAGCTTCCTGTGTCATGTGCAGTACATGCAGCCAGTCCAGTCACTTGCACCACATGTGTCATGTACAGTACATGCCTGACCTGGGGCTTGCTGTAGAGGTGGGGTTGGTATAGTGTGTGCGCTGCATGTGGTTGTGGTGGGGGGGGGCCTTCCCAGGGCCAGTCTAATTATTGGCCCTCTCACCTGTCTAGGCCAGTCTGCCCACCTGACTCATGTGCTATGTCTTTGTTGGAACTGAATAGTTGTTCACAGGCAGGAGGCTGCCCATTTATTGCTTGATGTCAAGGGCATAATACACAGTTCCACCCTTCCCTTTACCATGTCCCATGCCTTGCAGATGGCA
>NW_017729026.1:39998369-40002382 GCF_001723915.1 Gavialis gangeticus | reverse complement strand
TGGGGCTAGCTGTAGAGGTGGGGTTGGTATAGTGTGTGCGCTGCATGTGGTTGTGGTGGGGGGGGGCCTTCCCAGGGCCAGTCTAATTATTGGCCCTCTCACCTGTCTAGGCCAGTCTGCCCACCTGACTCATGTGCTATGTCTTTGTTGGAACTGAATAGTTGTTCACAGGCAGGAGGCTGCCCATTTATTGCTTGATGTCAAGGGCATAATACACAGTTCCACCCTTCCCTTTACCATGTCCCATGCCTTGCAGATGGCATCACATACCAGTGACAATTCTCTCAGCCCCTCAACGGGCTGAACTCAGTCCCATGCTAAGCCTCTCTCATACTACTCCTAGCAGAGCCACAGTCACTCTGCCCCTTTCTTGGGCCTCAGTTGCACTACCCTATTCTGTATATCCCTTCAGGACCACCTAGGTTCCCTACTCTATACAGCCCCTCAGGATTCACCTCTTGCACTCTTGGTCCTGGTCCCCTCACAAACTTCACGTCTGTTTTAAAATGGTGAAATAAGGCTAATTGTGCCTAAATTTGTACCTTCAAATGCAGGTATCAAATTTAAGCACAATTAATTAAAGCACATTAAAACATGCATAGACATGACCCGCAATAACTTTAGTGCTGGGTCTACCCAGCCGCTAGGGGCACATGACAGGGCTGCACTGATTTGGCACTAACTGCACACCTACCCAGCCACTGTATAGCCCACAACACACACTCAGTCTATATGTACATGCATATGCATCCACAGTATGAGGGTAACTGGACTGCATAAGTGCCAACCCTTCTCCCCTCACTTTTTGGTTCGAAAGCTGATATTTGGATCCACAAAGGGAAATATTTTTCTACCCATTGCATTTTTTCTCACATCAATAGTATGCTGATTTATGAACAGAGTCTTTAAAATGGGACTTCCATGACAGTTGCCATTTTCCCACACATTATTTATCCAATTCCTTGCCATTTAATCATTTCTTCTGATATCATTCTATACTTTTTACTAAAAATATAGATTTTTGAATCTATGTTTGGACTTTATTTTTCTATTTGTATTTTCTATTGAGAAGTATTAAGCTTCTCACCTTAGTCCTGTTCTCCTCCTCATCCTCTGGAGATTCCAGTCAACTCACAAGGGTTGAGATGCTACTTTTTATGCTGACAGCTCATAAATCCACTCTTCTACCCATCACATTTTGTTTTTTACTTCTAATATGTATCTCCTAGCCTTTCACTTTAAGATTCTATAAATACAGGGATATAAAACTCGCCCAGCTTTCCAGGCCAGATCTAGACCATGTGGGCATATTATAGCCTACATCTGGACCCACATTCACCAGTGGGATGAACAACAGTTGTGGTGCAGCAGTTAATATAGCCGTCATTTGCCCAGCTTCCTCAAATTCCTGTCTTCTCCAGGAGCTCCATGGGCCATATGAAACATTTCCATGAGTTGGATCCAGATTGCGGACCATATTGTCGACATCCCTGCCTGAATACATTCCTAATGCCTCCCTTCTATGAATGTATTTGTGAAGTTTTGTTTTGTTCACACTTTCCCCTGCACTTGGTAAAGTCTCCTGGGAACTGTTCAGAATTCTCTTTAACATAGTGAACACAGACAAGCTGCTTTTGGAAGCCATTGATATGGTAGAAATTAAGACCCTTATTATGCTGTCAAAACTATTACTGAATTCCAACACGGCAAACAGATACTAGAAATAATATAAACAGATATTAGACTATCTATGCTTTTTTATAAAATAAGGTTAGAGTAAATATACTGAGTTTCAGTGAAAATGAGTATTATTATGAATATCATTACAATTGCACGTTAAGTCCGCAAGGAATGTAAGCATGAAGTTGGTTGGATTATTTCTCAAAATTAACCATGCGTTTAAGAATCACATTAATTTGAGGCTCCAAATAGCAATGTAAGGACATTGTATCATTTACAAAGCAACACCTGGAGCGAATGACAGTCTCTTATTCTTGAATTATTAAAGTTTCGATACTGGGACAGTCTTTGTAAATGTGAAATTCCAATAGTACTATATTTGCTGTGCTGCATTTAAAGATATTCATAGTAAACCACCTACCTGTCCAAACTCATTACCGTCATAATAGCGCTGCATGCAAATTGGTTGCATGTATCCAATGATGTAATGATGGTACACAGAGGGCTGCCAAACACCCACTCTCCTCCACGAGCCCATTGATGAATAAGAAAGGGCATACCAATGATATGAACCAAATCTGCTATAGCCAGATTGCAGATATAGATATCTGGAATCGATTTCTTTTTAGTTCTGAAATAAATAACATAGTATCAGAAAGGTAGTTAGATGTGTTCATCTGAAGTTAGGCAGAAGGCAGGGTAGATTGGCACCTTATAGAGTAACTAATTCAAAGATACAAAAGCTTTTGTGAGTCCAAGCTCGCTTCATCAGATGCTGATAGTTAGTATAAGTGATTCCTGACATATCCATCTTTGAGCATAGCGTTGAATTAGATGACATCCTGCAGTCTCTTCCAGCCCTACTTTTTTATGATTCTATGACAGTGGCTCTTAAACTTTTTAGATTCAAGGAACATCTCTATAACTTTGGTGAATTGAGCAATACTGTGTTTCAAAAATGAATTTATTATATTGTTTACTTCCTTACAGAAGGTCCAGGCAGTGGGGGTGGACAAAATGACCAGGCAGGGATAAGCCTGAGCTTATTTTGTACCATATGACACCATTCAAAGGCACCTCATGACCCTAGAACCCTGGTTGAGAATTATTGTTCTATGATATTATTTATACAAAAAGTAGTGCTGGCTGAAAAGCAGGATTTCTTCATCACAGAAACATTTAGTGCATCTGAAATTTGGTTTCAGTCTGAATCAGAAATTTTAAACTCACAGGGTTCCCAGGATACACCTATCAAACACACAGCTTGCAGCCTTCCCACATGTGGGGCATACCCCCTGGGAATGGAATCCAGGTACATTTCCATTAGAATGTTCTCAACAAAAGATTTTGGACTCAACATAATGAACTTTTTAAACAAACTTTCTTTTGCTGGAGAATTTCCAACCATCTCTACTAATACTGTTAAGTTATTCATGTCCAAGACAGTGACCTTCCATTTCCATTTGAAAACTACATAATGTAAAGAGCTATTGGGCCTATTTTACTCACAATACCTGCATGGTAAGTAATGGAAATTCTTGGGTGTAAAGTAAATTCAAGTGAGAGGAGTGGTAATCTGGTGTTAGAGGAGAGAATGTGACCAAGGGATAGGGTGATGCAATGCATAAATGGGCAGATTTTGGAGGGTACTCAGTCATTAAAAATGCAGATAATGGCCCAGTGGAATTTTCTAAAGTGCCTAAGGTTAAATGAGTTCCAGTGAATGAGACACAGGTCCTCTAGGTGATCAATACTTAAAAAATATACAATGTATACACAAATGTAGTGCATGAAGACTGTATAGAGAACCTTAATTCTGGTGTTTCCTTACTTTTGATGGCTTGATGTTACAACCTTAACTTACAACTAGCAGCATGTGAAGTGGATTCAGATTTGGACCAATTTGGGGGACAGTGATACGATCCACTGATTTGGATCACTGTCTGGGTTCAATTCAACCACATCTGAATCTGAAGATTCAATGCTGATTCGGAGAATCAGCAATTCAGCCATAGACGCATAGTTTCATAGTTTCATAGTTTCATAGTTTCTAGGGTCGGAAGGGACCTGAGCAGATCATCGAGTCCGACCCCCTGCCATGGCAGGAAAGAGTACTCGGGTCAAACGACCCCAGCAAGGTGTTCATCTAACCTCCTCTTAAAGACCCCAGGTAGGAGCCAGCACCACTTCTCTTGGAAATTGGTTCCAGATCCTAGCTGCCCTGACCGTGAAGTAGCGCCTCCTGATATCTAACATAAAGCTCCTGACGCAGCTTTATATTGGGCCAAATCTGGATATTGGGCAACCTGAACAACCTTAGCCTTAACTCTTTT
>NW_017729026.1:39993043-39993369 GCF_001723915.1 Gavialis gangeticus | reverse complement strand
AGCTCCTGACGCAGCTTTATATTGGGCCAAATCTGGATATTGGGCAACCTGAACAACCTTAGCCTTAACTCTTTTATAATAGTTTTTATTTATAATATATCTATAAACAGTAGAGACTAGTGGGAAAGTCTTCAGTGGAGCCATCTGATTTCCATCAGATGTGGATTCGGTGCTTTAAAAAAATTGTCAGTAAAGCCTTCAGTTTGAGCTGGGAGGAATATGTGCAGATGAGCTGTATTTCATAGTTTCATAGTTTAACAGCTAGTAGGGTCAGAAGGGACCTGAGAAGATCCTCAAGTCCAACCCCCTGCCATGGCAGGAAAGAG
>NW_017729026.1:39990980-39993032 GCF_001723915.1 Gavialis gangeticus | reverse complement strand
TTCACCACCCAGTCATGCATTGGGTCCCACCACGTTTCAGTGGGACTTGTGTCACTGGCTGTATTTCTGGACAGATTGGTGCATAAAAACATAAGTAACAAAGCACAGAGTCAGAAATATGATGAAAAGGAATACATTTATGAGGTATACGTTCATTTCAAAAACCTCCTTGGGGTTTTATTACATTGCATTACCTCATCACCTGTTAACTTCCAATTTACTAAAGAACAAAAGTATGCTCAACTTAAAGCATGTGCACAGACCCTTGACTACAGTGAACACAAATCATCACATTGAGTTACTCATCTGCTTAAAAGTAAGCATGTGCTGAAATGCTTTATAGAATCTGATCCATACTTCAATACATATTTCATGCCCTAGCAAAGAATGCAATTATATACATGATCTAAAGGATTTCTGAAAGCAGTAGGTGCGTGTATGCCTATAATATTCCTTTTAAACTTATTCTCCAGCAGTTGGAATAAACTGCTTTGTAAATGTTGCTTCAATATACAAAAGGTAACAGAGCAGATCTACAGTCAGGAAAATTCCAATCAGCTCACATAATGGCACAATTCAGCAAACTGCTTTTGCCATTGACATTTCACAAATAATCAGTTCCACTCAGACAGCATCTCATATTTCATATTATTTGCACTAATGCAACAACATCCTAAAAGCTACCAATTGAGAACGTTGTAGCTGTTGTACAACTCTTCAGTTTTGTTACATTAATTACATGGCAATATTTGAAATTACTTATTTCATATACTGTATTGCTTCACATCATTGTAACACCAATTTATTTATTTACAGTTTACCAATATATGTATTAATACTGTGTTGTCTATAACCTGCCAACCTCCATTATTTCTCAACTCTACCAAGAAAGCAACAACTTGCAGCCTTAATTGCAAATGCTTATACATTCTTTTAGTTTATTTCTTCTGTTAAATTAATAATTTTTCACCAATTACTAAGATATAACCTTGGCCATCCATATTTGGCAGGTGGGCAGGGGGGAGGGGGAGAGAAATAGGTTATATTCAAAGCATGAGCATATTTATGGAAAGTTGCTATTCCATACAAATGTTTCAAAGAATATGAAAATAATCACTACTTCAGTCCTAAATGTTAAATGTCTAATTTCTGTGGCTGGTCCCACACACTAATCAATTCTCTTACTACAAGTCAAACTGACTAGGAAGAAATTGGAAAGACTGATCCCAATTTGTTAACAATAATGTGCTAAGCAGAGCTGATTGCAATCATTCAGACACTGCCTAGATTCTAGTAACAATTTTGGGGAGCATGAAAAGTGCATTTATGTGCTGTTAGAAATCATCATTCCTCCTCTCCAGGCTTCAGACCCTACATTAATTGGGACTTTGAGAGCTCAGCAAATGTTCAGAATATCAAAAAATTCCCTCATAATCCATGTAGGAAGAGGATATTTAGGTCAAAGATCATGTATTTTGTACCATCACACACCTGTGCATAATAGACAATAATATTTTTTCAGGGATACAATTTGATGGCTTTATAGATGCCCAGCTTCTGGCCATTCCTGGTAATACTCATTGAGTTCTCCTAAGTCTTTCTCAATGTTGTCCTTCCACAAACATTAGCACAGTAGAAATGGCCTTCCAAGAGATGATTAGTTGGCCTGTCTTCCAGGATCTTTACTATACATGTGGTCTACTAAAGTCCTTGGAATTTTACATTTAATACGCATGGGTTCTCTTGCAATAATCCTCTTTACACTTGTCTATACTTTATTCTCCTAAACCACACTCAATAATTTATTTTTTAAAGATGCTTGGGTGTCCTTCATCCTTCTTAATAACTAACTAGGTCTCACAACATATATAAGTTCTGAAGAAATGAGTAACAGCCCACCCGCCCCACTTTGTATTCATGCCTTAATTTGTTCTCTCATCAAATTGTTATGAGTCTGTAATGCTTTAAAGCAAGGGTGTCTTCTAGACTGTAGGGATACTCAGGGGCTAGATCTGGATATGGCATCAGAGGCAGGACAAGCCATGGTGGCTC
>NW_017729026.1:39979316-39985980 GCF_001723915.1 Gavialis gangeticus | reverse complement strand
GTCTGTAATGCTTTAAAGCAAGGGTGTCTTCTAGACTGTAGGGATACTCAGGGGCTAGATCTGGATATGGCATCAGAGGCAGGACAAGCCATGGTGGCTCAGGGGTTAATGCTGTGGGTGCTCATTCACAGATTCCCAGCTGGCCTCCTCTCTCCCTGCCCCCAAATTCCTGGCCCCTTTAGAAGCCCTGAGGGCCTGATGACATGCCTCTACAAGCCAGATCCAGCCCATGGGATTTGACATCCTGGGCACTTATACAACTTATATTTTTTATGGAATTAGGCCCTGAAAGTACTCTATAGTCATGTCATGACATACATGCATGGCTACAGAGCACTTTCAAAGCAGCCAATCGTGAAAAATGAACCCTCCTCAGATGAAGTATTAGATAAAGGTGCCCTGCTTTAGAGCACCTTAGGGACTTGTGTTCCCTAAGTTTAATTTTTCATGCAGCCCACCATGCCCCAGGACTGTCAGCAGGGAGGGAGGGGGAAGGAGGAAGCTAGTAGAACTCAGCTTCCAGCTGGGCTTTGCTCAGCCTCAGCTGAAGGGGAGGAGATGAGTCAGAGGCCTACCACCTCATGGTCCCCCTGGTACCCTGGCTGTCTCTAATCCATGCCCCCTTCAGCTCAGGCTGGGGAAATCCCAGCCAGCAGCTTGCTGCTGCTCACTTTGTGCTCCCCTTTCCTTCCCTGCTGACAGTCTCAGATCTGGTGGGTGGAGGTGGGGCTGGGGAGAGTGGCAGTGCCTCAGTCTCCTTGGAAGCCTGCTGGCCAGAAGGGCCAGTGCAGGCAGGTTCAATCCCAGCAGCCAACAGGCAAACATCTGTTTGGTCCGGGGGGGGGGGGGGGGGAGAGGGGGGGGGGCAGGACTCTAACTCATGGCACTTTATGTAAAGCACCATAAATTAGAGAATGGGCCTGAATGTCTGTGTCCCCTTGCTCTGAAATATTTAAACTACCTAACTTGTTGGTATGTCTTTTCATTGATAGCTTGATAACTTTGCCCAAGATGTTCTTGTTCAGACAACTCCCTACCAGGAGTGACTTTAACTCATAGACCAATTAGAAAACCTTTACCCATATCCATTACGTATTATATTGATGCAATGCATGAAAAATATTGTGATTATAACATTATCATTGTTTATATAATGATAACATTATCATTGTTTCTATTTTTGAAAATAATTATAAATAAAGGCAAGAGAAACAGACATCCCATACTAGCTCTCTCTTGATGCAGAGGAATTGCCCATCTCTTCCATCTCATTGAAAAACAAAGAGCCAGCAATTCAATTCAGACAGCCTACATGCCAATTATATAATTCCACCCTTTTCCTTCATCAAAAAAACATAGGACTGTAAGGGATGCTTGGAACGTCAACTCCAGACCTTGCTGTTGCAGGCCTCTACTTCATGCAATAGTTTTTATAGATTGATCAAGCTCCATCAGCATCTCACCATTGCTGTCACATTTTGCCATCACACCTTCATTGTTCAGATGGTTCTTTTTATTTCCACCCTAAATAAACATTTAGCTTATACCTATTTTGTTTTTTTTACCCTATTTACCTCCTTTCCTCTATCCTGTCCCTCAGAATTTATTGTAAAGCTTTGCGTACCCTTGAAGTTAGACTAACAGGCCAGATTTCTTTTATCCCTTTTTAAAAGATAGCTATTACCTTTGTTACTTTCCATTCACATTGCAGCAGAGCCCCCTCAGTAGATTTATTAAAAACCCTTTGTGTTCATACCCGTGACTTTATGTGCCAATTCTTTCAGAATCCTAGGACACAGACTGGCCAGTTGCCCTGTTGAGCTCTTTGAACTTCCCACCTGTGCTCAGAAAGTTCTTTATCTCTTTTTCTTTTTTTTTTAACTGTGGTACAATAAATCTCTACTCTCCATTATTTTGGGATAAAAGTTACCCAGTGCATTTCTGGATGCTTTCAATGTGGAAGCACAGCTACTGTCTCTAAGGGAAGTCCAGCTCAATCAACTACCCTTACAGGCTCTGTAATATTAATCTGCAGTATGAAATCCAGGATTCTTTCTAGGTCACACATCTCCATGTGAACAACCCTTCAAATAGTACCTAAGCAGGGACAGAATTCAGCTTGCTCTCTCTTTGAAGAATAGACTTTCATGTTAACCAAAAAAAACCCAACCTCTGTTCAATAAAGAAAGCACATATGACCCTGGGCACATAATTTTTGCTGATCTCAGTCAATGCCAAAAATTACCTCATTAAATTTTCAAATGCATTGTTTTCAAACCCTGCATGTAAACATTCATTGTCATGAATCGTAATATTTAATTTTTTTAGTGTGAACCTTGTTTTTTTTTTCTTCTTAAAACTAGTCTTTCCTTATTCTTATCTGTCTTTATGATTTTTTACTTCATGCCAAGGGCATGACAAAGGCTGTTCATGGGAGGGAGATAATTTTGTTCCTTTTCATTTCTTTTCCTAAGATTGCATAACTAATTTTAGCTGCTGAAAGAAATGTATCGTTCTGTATGTCCATTCATTCATTTAAAAAGTCTTATTCACTTCATATCCATACTAGACAAATTCTATTTCCATAATTATTCTTCTTAGTAGAGCTGTAAGCTGCTTTTGGTGTCAGCTTTTGTGCAATATTCACTGGATTATAAGCAATTAAGGGATTTTTTTCAAAGGCACAAAGATCAGTTAGGTGCCTAATCCCCATTGTGCCTTTGAGAATCTACCCATCCATTGTACCTATTTATTAAATCTTGCTGATGGTGAAGTGTATTAGCCATAAACCATAACATTTATGATCAATTCACGATACCATTACACAGTTAAAAATCAGCTTCTAGGGAATATGTCTATTAACCCAAGAGCTTGTGGTAGAACCAGATAGTTTGAGACCTCCAACAAAAAAAACCTGCTGATAAAAATCAGAAAACTAGAAAATGTTTTTGATGCACAGAAGTCAATTCTGTGGTTCAGTAAGGCAGCTATGCAATGTTAGTAGCTAGAACACAGAAAAGTTGTCCTAAAGTGGCAGCTGTCTAGGTCAGGGGTGTCGAATTTATAGCCCACAGAGCTGTACTGTCTGGTCCATGGGGCTCATAGAGGGGTTAAGAATTTAAGGATAGGGCAAGCAGGGTGGACATAATGGTGAAGAGCAAGTGGCAGCTGTTACTACTGCTCACCACACCATGGCTGCTACTGCTCATCCTGCTGCAGCGGCAGCATCTAGATCCAATCCATGAAGAGCTTGATGGTCCAGATACAACTTTGTGAGGTGGGGTGGGTTTAAAACCCCTGATCTAGGCTGCTTAGCTAGCCTCTACTGGCCTGTGAGCATTCCCAAGTGCTGCCTAAGCTCTTGTCTCCACATTAGGGTCATACTGAAGAAAAAATGGTAATCCTAGGAGACCTTTGTAAATCAACATTGTCTAGATATTGGCATGATATAAAACATAATCTTAGACCAATAGACAATATTCAAGAGACAAAAGCATGTTTCGACTGATTATTTTTAAATATTTAAAAATATTATTTCATTAAAACAAATCTCAGAATAAGGTTTTTGGTTCCTTGAGTCTATTTCTGTTCAAGAAAACATGTTCCACTTGCAAATGAAATTTGCAGTTATGCTTTTTGCTTAAACATTACAGGGCACATCTACACATGCAAATGCTCCAGGGTGGGTTTACACTACAGTAAATTTACTCTAGTGTAAACCCATCCCAGGCAGGCATCTACATCTGTGGGAAAATGGAAGCAGATTTGCTGCTCATGGCAGCAGTCTGCTCCCACCCCTGCACCAGCCCTTGCACTAGCCCAGCCTGACAGGGAGCCCTGGGACCAGAGACAGCTGTCTTCTGGCAGGGGCTGGGACACTGCCTCAGCAATAGGGAGCTCCCAGCCCTCTCTACACAACTGTGATCACGATTGTGAAGCAGGGACTGGTAGCTCCCTGCCCAGGCTCTGATGGCGGAGCCCACCCTGGCATCAGACAGCTTCTGGGGGCAGGAAAAAATATCCTGCCCCCTGCTGCCTGGGTGACCAGAAGCACATTTGCTCCCAGTCTGCCATCTACACGTGCTCTATTGTGCAGTAAGTAATCAGTAGTAAATTTGCTACTTGTATTTCCAGGTAGCAAATTTACTTGTGATTATAGGCAATTACTCTGTAGTAAGCATCTGAATATGTAGATGGTGATGCTTACTGTGCAATAATGTGCTTTAATCTTGAGTAAAGTGTCTTGTGTAGACACATCCACAAAGTAGTGAGCTCTTGCCCAGATTTTCTGCTGGGTGAGGGGACTGGTTGCTGATCCAAATTGCATTGTTTTTAAATAGAGTAGAACTGGTAGAAATATTGACTAAAAGAGTAGATCAGTGGTTCCCAAACTGTGGGTTGCAACCCCAAATGGGGTCGCAACATCAGCAGATGGAGTCATGGGGGTGAGGGGCTAGGGTTGGGAGTGAGGGGCCATGCTGAGGATATGGAGGCATAAATGGAGTCATGCTGCAGAAAAGTTTGAGAAGCACTGCAGGAGATAAAGCTTAAGGCCATATATAAATTGCATCAAAACCAATGGACTTTTGTTATTTACTTCAGTGGGAGCAAGACAGGGTTTTAATAAAGCCCCCCATCCCTTCAGGAAAGGGTCTTTGACATGTGCCTCTGAACTGAATAAACATGGGGGGAAGTGAAGCAGGCACTTACACTGTTTCCTAAGAAGGGATGGACCAAAGCATATATTGACATTCTTTTTTCTGAAATCTTGAAAAATAAATACAGATTCATTTTGTGTAAGTAGCGCCTTGACTTTGGCATGCATTCACTTAACTTTTGACCACCTGCCCTAGGGCAGTGATTCAAAATGGCCTAGAGAGGCACCTGAGATACCCAGGAAGGCAATGGAAAGATTTTGGAGACATATATTGACATTCTTTTTTCTGAAATTTGCTTTGACAGAAGTAAATCTTAAAATGACTAAGGAAATATTCATGTACCAAGTAAATCATGAAATAAACATGAATACAATAAATAATGAAATAAATAAATAGATAATAATTAAATAAATGTATTCTATTTTATGTAACATCCCAGTGCAGTTCCCTTCCAAGTGGAAGCTGTGAACACACCATAGGTTGGAAGCCCAGGGGCTGGGAGAATCAGCAGTGGCACAAATGTAGCTCCTGCCCAGAACAGAGCTGCACCTGGGCCAGGGAGCTAGAAGCTGCTTCCACACTGCTGCCACTTCTCCTCCACCCCAGTGCTCTCCCACCATCTCTGGTCCCAGTGAAGCTTAGGTTGGCCATCATAGAGGACAATCTGTTTGTCCTCTGTCCTCTATTGATACAAAACCTGATGCCTTTATGTCTTCTATTTTTCTCTTGAAGAAAAAATAGAAGACATAAAGGCATCAGGTTTTGTATCAATTAGCTTTAGGGTGGAACCTCCCCTCTGGCTGGAAGCTGAACTCACAGCACAGTTTGGGAGGGAGAAAGGGGAGGGGGACAGGGAAAAGTGGCAGTGGTATGGGCACAACTTTTAGCTCCTTGATCCTAGCACAGCTTCTTTGTGCTCAGCCCCAGTGTGGGCATGAGCACAGGCAAAGGCCTGCAGCTCTTAGGGCCAGATCTAGTGGCTCTCAGTGGATCCAGATCTAGCCCACTAAGTATATGTTCCTGACCCCTGCCTTAAATTATTTATATATTTTTGCAATAGTTAACCACTGTTGCATAACGTATGCTATATTCCATACCTTATTATAGTGATCACAATGAGGATATTTCCAATTAAACCAGTAGAACAGATAATCCCAATTAGAGAAGGAAGGATAATTGTTTCTGCTGCACTGATCACCTGATAGTAATGACCTCCACTCCAAGATTTGTTAAACAAGTCAGGTGTATTATTCCAACAGGCAGCCTGAATTTCATTCATTCTTCAGAGACTTTGGGTCTTTAAGTCTGCAACAGCAACAGAGAATAAATTATTCATTGAATCTTAAAATCTTAATATGATTAGTCAAGCACATTATCTTGGCATACATTATTTTTAATAATAATCTGAATCTTCTGAATGTAATCTTCTAACTGATTCTGTATTTTCATTAATGGACCCGTAAGACTTGGATCATATTATTTTGAAAAATAAATACAGATTCATTTTGTGTAAGTAGCGCCTTGACTTCGGCATGCATTCACTTAACTTTTGATCACCTGCCCTAGGGCAGTGATTCAAAATGGCCTAGAGAGGCACCTGAGATACTCAGGAAGGCAATGGAGAGATTTTGGAGACACGTGTGGCTGGAAAGAGATGCTGCCTTTGTGTCTTTGTGCAAATTTTTACGGCAGCACATATGCCTAGCAAACAAATATCTATGCCTTTTGTCACAGCACAGAAGCCCAAACTTGTGGCTGCAACAAAAGGTAGCATACATTTGTTCTGTTTTACTGTGGCAGATGTCTGTTTGCTTTATGGCAGAATAGTGGGAGTTCTGAGCTATTCCCACTTTCAAACCACCACAGACAGGTGTGGGGCTTCGGGGGCCTGATCCTGCATGCCCCAAGAATTCCCATTTCATTAATAAAATTATTGAATAGTACTAACCCAAGACATATTCCCATGCTTGGGGAACACAGGATTGGACCCTGGAAGCCAGGCTAGT
>NW_017729026.1:39971610-39974316 GCF_001723915.1 Gavialis gangeticus | reverse complement strand
CTTGTGGCTGCAACAAAAGGTAGCATACATTTGTTCTGTTTTACTGTGGCAGATGTCTGTTTGCTTTATGGCAGAATAGTGGGAGTTCTGAGCTATTCCCACTTTCAAACCACCACAGACAGGTGTGGGGCTTCGGGGGCCTGATCCTGCATGCCCCAAGAATTCCCATTTCATTAATAAAATTATTGAATAGTACTAACCCAAGACATATTCCCATGCTTGGGGAACACAGGATTGGACCCTGGAAGCCAGGGTAGTGCCTGTCTTGGTTCTGTTTGCAGATGTGTGCTTCTGAAATCCACCAGAAGGAGATTTCTCAGGTGTAAGTATTGCCCAGACATACCCCAGCTTTGGGCACACTTCTGCATATGGGGGAGCCTGTTTGCAATACACATGCCTAGGGAATCCCCTACCAGGTAATCTCTGGGAGTGGCAGAGGCCCAGTCCTGCAGGCGACTTATGCATTATCCATGAAGCAGATCAGCTGTGCCAGGACATATCCCAGCACAGCTGATCCACTTCATTTGGCAATGCCTGTTTATAGCCTATAAGACACTGGGGTTTCAGTGCCTCCATGTTACATACAGAGAACAGGGAGTGTAAAGTACCTCTAATGCGCAATTCAGAAGCTTGGAGGAACAAGGAAATAGCTAGCCAGGACTGCTAATGTACAGGAGTATGTCTGAATTCCCACCCTCTCAGGAGCTTAGATACCTGACTTGTGCTATCTGCATTTCCATTTACTTGCAATTCACAATGCATCAATCCACTTTTTGCACTTCCTGGTAAGTTTCTGAAGGTAGGCAATTCATCCTTATGTAGCCTGGTAGTTCAAATGCCAGATCTACCAGAATGAGTTAACCAAGGGCACACACTACTGTTCAAGTTGAAGCTGAGCCAGTGGGAAGCCAAAATGTAAGAGGTATGTTTCCAGAAAAAGGAAAAGAAGCCTGCTTATTAGGGTAGGCCCTTGGAAAGGAGTCCTCCATTCAAGCTGCCAGGCTTAGTTACATTTTTTAACCAATGACTGTCAAGTATAAAATGTATAAACAGTACAGTAAGCAAGAGGAAATCTGTTAGCTTGGGCAATTCTCAGGGAGGGAGAAAGGTTCTTGGTCCTTGCCCCTGCTCTACAGGCACAATGAAACTATCTACAGAAAGGGTAACACTTCTCTGTGTTGGAGACAGAGTATGTTTGATGTCTGGACTGATGCTAGAATGAAGTCCTCTAGCATGAACGACTCATTCCCCTGGTGGCTGGGGGGCCACAGCGGTGGCGGCGGTGGGAGCAGTGGGAGCACAGTGGCGGTAAGAAGGGGAGCTCCCACCACCAGTGCTGTTGGTGGCAGGGTGTGGGTGGTGAGTGCAGACCAAGAGCCTGTGACCACCCGCAGCTGCTGCCGGCAGTGTTGGTGGCACCTTTTTGTAGGGGGTGCACTGCCACATGCAGGGGGTGCATGTGCATGTGCAACTGTGTGCACCCCCCTATGCATCGCCTCTGTCCTCCAGGAACTAAAGAATATTACAAAAATTACCATATTTCTGCGTGCTTGATACATTTCTTTGAACTCATCTTGTAAAGTAATAGTAACCTATGTACAAGACATAGATTTATGTTCTGAAAAATAATAATGTCTCAAAATAAAACTATTCTCCATACATGCTTATTCCTCTAGGAAGAAGAAGAGAGAAAAAACACAGAGCTGTTAGTTATATTTCTTTAGGGTCTACTGGCTTAGTTCCAAAAATGGACTTAGATAAATACTACTGTTCAGCTGCTACGTGACTGAGGAGGCACCTAAAAGTCTGCACCTGTATGTTCAACATTAGAATTCCCCAAACATTTAAAGGTTTCCTTTGCTTTCAGCTTTAACTGTACAGAGCAGCCTTTTCATGCCCTGTCAGTATGCATACACTAGGCATTTCTCTGTTTATGGGGATTGGCCCAGTATTGTTCTCAGATAAAGCCTAACAGACTGACTTCTGCTCAAAGCAAAATACAGAGGTGGGGATAACCTCTGTTTTCCTGTACACAGAGCCACCACTCTGGGTAAAGTAAATTTTGGCTCACTTCCATCTTGAGCTGGTAGGGACTGAACACATACCTCCTAGAAATGTTTACTTAACTAGGAGGCTGTGGGGTAGTCTGGAGCAAAGAGCCTGTACTTTATCCTGTTGAAGCTGTCCTGCTTTGTTCAGAATAATTAAATGTTCAGAGTTTGGGATTTTGAGTGTATGCATACAATTCTAACCTAGAAATTAGGACAGCTACCTGAGAAGGAAGGAAACTCTCTATTTTATGCTGTTATTTAATAGCATGAGGCAGGGTAAGACAACCACTACTATGACCCATGCATTGTGAGAAATAAATTGTACAGGTGCCTAACTCCAGGAGACAAGGGTGTAGGATGTAGCCGTGTTGGTCTAAGGACATAGGCAGACAAGGTTCTTTGGGTGAATCTGATATCTTTTATTAGACCAACTTAAATAGTTGGAAAACAATTATTAAGCAAGCTTTTGGGTTCAAAAACCCTTCGTCAGGCTAAGGAAGTCTCAGCAGTTGGTGTGTGCTCTTCCTGGATGGAATGAAAAGTAAAGAAGCCAGAGGCTGGTCTGGCCTGCATACAAGACAGGTAGTCAGTGAAAATGTAGATTGAGGAGTCAATGGGTGAGACAGGCTGGGGGTGGGGGTGGGGAGAGCGAGAG
>NW_017729026.1:39969685-39971531 GCF_001723915.1 Gavialis gangeticus | reverse complement strand
GAGAGAGAGAGAGAGAGAGAGAGAGAGAGAGAGAGAGAGAGAGGGAGAGGGAGAGAGGGAAGGGGGATGAATAGTGGAGAGATACCTGGGGAGTCAGATGTCAACCTGATGAAGGGTTTTTGAACCCGAAAGCTTGATTACTAATTGTTTTCCAACTATTTAAGTTGGTCTTATAAAAGATATCAGATTCACCCAAAGAACCTTGTCTGCCTAACTCCAGGAGAGGATTCAGGCTATGAACTGAGTCATGGGAGCCACTTCCTTGTATCTCAGAGTAAGGTGGAGAAGTCATATTGGGGCAAAAGTCACATTTCCCAGCTTCTGACTCCACTATTTTCAGACCTTCTGTTTGTACTAGTACTAGCTATTAGATCTGGACTACAGGATGCTCTTGACACAACAGTAACAACTCCAAGAATTTAAAAACTTTCTGCAATGGAAACCTCCCTCCCAAAATCATACAAATGATATTAGTACTTTTGCTCTGTCTTTTGCTGAGGGACTATTTAGAGGAAAGTTAATTATTCACAATTTGTTTGGAATCATGAATTGATTGAAGAATAACCGAAGAATAATTTTCCAGGTGCTGATATACCTTCCTCTTAAAATCAGAGCTCAGACAACTTTTCTATATGAAAGAAGGTGCCTAAATATGCATCTGACTGTTTAACATTGGGTTCCTGGGGTTTGACCATTCTGATTAGATGCAGGCACCAAGCAACTGAGCCAGGTAGACTTACATTTTCTCTCTCTCACTTCCTACCCACGGGATGCATCTACAGGTGGCTGTATAGTATACATTGTTACTATGCTGTCATTTAGTACTTCCTTTTGGAAGTACGAAATGATGATGCAATAAGGGCCTGTAGTGTGCTGTGCCAGCCATCCACAGTTATTTTTAGCTGCTACATCACCACAGCAGCACACTATAATGAGGGAGCTCATTGCTACAGAGACATAGCTGCGGCATCATGGTTTTTGTCCCTTGATGCTACATCACCATAGCATGGTGGTACAGTGACGTAGCGTGACATGTATATGCACCCTTTGAATCACCATTTTTTTCATTGTTCTCTGTCTCACTGAGCACGATGCACACAGCTACTTTACATGTATGAGTTCAAGAGGAAGCTGGATGCTTTGGCAGATTAAGGCCTACTGTCAAGTTACTGATCTTAGTGACACATTTCCATGGAAAGACATGACTAATTTCTCTTCCGTTTAGGAAAGCACTTCCTTTTAGATTAGGGTCTGTCTGTTTTCTTAAGGTGAAAAAGAGTGACAGATTTTGGCCCTTAAATGATTTCAGCAGCAGCTAGATTCCCCTTCCCCCTGGAATCAACAGTGAACTTCTGTTTATTCAAGGAGATTGTTGTAACTCAGAACATTTCTTGCAAAGCATTCTCAGTTAAAGCAGGGAGCTACTTTTATGTCTGTGCCTTAAAAGGCTGAACTTTACCTTAGAGGGCTGGCTCATCAGGCAACATATTTCCCCTTTAAAGGCAGCAGATTAAGCAACCCACTTACAGATTTTCTGTTGTTTTAATGAATTTGCTATATGAGGAGTCTCACAGTTTCTGAAAACAATGTGGTAGAGTCTTAATTGAGCCCAAAAAGTTTGATTTCCAAGTATCCCAGTAGTCAGAGACTCATTGAAAAATGTAACCCAAACTCTCCAAAGTCTGTAATAAGAAATCATTTTAAGTATTGTAGAACAGTGAAAGTCCACATGTGTGCCATGTGACTAGAGGCAAGAAGTTTCTAGAGGATTTGAACTCTCAACCTTGATGAAGTCATGACCAATTTTTAAGGCCTGGGCATGTGCAGTGTATTGATGAGGAATGGA
>NW_017729026.1:39963078-39964685 GCF_001723915.1 Gavialis gangeticus | reverse complement strand
TGTGATGTAGGTAAAGGCCGAGTGAGAATAACCACGGCCTTTGGATAAGCTTATCAGGAGACAGCATGAGAAAACTCGCTTAGCTCAGCCAGACACTGAGACGAGTTGCTGTCAGACTGCCAAGAGCCTGGTGCGGGTGGGCAGGTTGACCTGTATGTGATTTATCAATATATAAAGCAGCCTGTGTTTTACTCTCATTGAGCGTCAGCCACCTCTTGCTAATCTCCCATGGCCATGTAAAATAAAGCGCTTCTGTTAGCTAAACAGTGATCCTGTCTAAATTTCTACATCAGTATAATGGTAATGCAACTGTTTATCAATGTTGATATGTTAATTACGATAATGTTGCTTGTATTGGTTTGAAATAATTTGAATTGATTGGTCCTTTTAAGTATTGCCCAGGTTTGAATTTGATTGGGTATTGTGCAAAGGATGATGATTGGACCACTGGGTGAGTGACAGGAGGCATAATTAGAAGGTCATAAATCCTGTGCAGAGCAGCCAGCAGGAGCTCTGTGTGTTCAGGCTTGGGCTGCACCTTGCTCTGACTCTGACTGGACAGTCCTGACTCCGGGCTCTTGGGATGTGGGAATGTGTTGAGTTCAGGTTCCTTGCTGTGACTTGGTCATTGGGACTGAGCTCACTGAGGCTTACCTGTCTCCTGCTCATTCCTTTGGGCTTCGGCTGAGGAAGCTGCAATTGGGTAAAGTATCACCCTTTCCCTTTTTGAGGTGCTGAGTACCTAAGCAGGGAAAAGCTAGAAATCCTCAGGGACTGTTAGAGGGTTTCTCCTGCTGAGTAGTCCTAGGGTGTTCTTGCTGCCAGCTGTGGTTTCTGGGTTGTCTGTGACGTTGCACAGCAGTTAACTGTTGTTTTGTCTTACTGTGTTTTCCTTGTCCCTTTAAGGCCAAAACCCTCATGTTCGGCAGTGCAGGGTTCAGTTGCTTTGTGGCAGTTTTGTAGCACTGGGACTCCATGTTCTTTGCCATGTGGAGTCAGAGACATTCAAGGTTCCTCTCCCTCCCCAGAATGTGAGGTATAAAAACTATATTTGATTTAAAATGTTGGCGTTGTTGAAATTCAAGGTTCTGAGATGATTGCAACTGTAGTTATAAATGGAAAGAAGTGCAAAATGGACATGGACTTGGGTTCAGGAGTATCTCTCATAGATGAAAACACATTCTTCCGGTTGTTTCGGCACCCTTTCCCCAAGTTATTGAAATCTGCGTGTCGCCTGTATGACTACAATGGACAGTGTGGAAACTTTGAGTAGCTGCAGTGTAGATGTCCAGCATGGATCTGTTAAACAGCATCTACCCCTCATTGTCACTAAGGGTTTCCGCAAAAGTCTTCTTGGGAGAAATTAGTTGTCACCATTGGGAATCAGTATTCAAGGCATACACAGTCTCTGCACAGAAAGTCTGGAAAGGCTTGCAAAGGAGTTTCCCCAGGTATTCTCTGAAGAATTAGGAACTTACTCTGGTCCACCTGTGATGTTCCAAATAGATCCTGCGATAACCCCTATCTTAATGAAAGCTCAGAATGTACCTTTCACACTGCAGCTGAAAATTGATGCCGAATTAGATTGGCCTATCGCGCAAGGGGTC
>NW_017729026.1:39955923-39958078 GCF_001723915.1 Gavialis gangeticus | reverse complement strand
TCGGGTCAGGATGAGGGAGATGTGATGTAGGTAAAGGCCGAGAGAGAATAACCACGGCCTTTGGATAAGCTTATCAGGAGACAGCATGAGAAAACTCGCTTAGCTCAGCCAGACACTGAGACGAGTTGCTGTCAGACTGCCAAGAGCCTGGTGCGGGTGGGCAGGTTGACCTGTATGTGATTTATCAATATATAAAGCAGCCTGTGTTTTACTCTCATTGAGCGTCAGCCACCTCTTGCTAATCTCCCATGGCCATGTAAAATAAAGCGCTTCTGTTAGCTAAACAGTGATCCTGTCTAAATTTCTACATCAGTATAATGGTAATGCAACTGTTTATCAATGTTGATATGTTAATTACGATAATGTTGCTTGTATTGGTTTGAAATAATTTGAATTGATTGGTCCTTTTAAGTATTGCCCAGGTTTGAATTTGATTGGGTATTGTGCAAAGGATGATGATTGGACCACTGGGTGAGTGACAGGAGGCATAATTAGAAGGTCATAAATCCTGTGCAGAGCAGCCAGCAGGAGCTCTGTGTGTTCAGGCTTGGGCTGCACCTTGCTCTGACTCTGACTGGACAGTCCTGACTCCGGGCTCTTGGGATGTGGGAATGTGTTGAGTTCAGGTTCCTTGCTGTGACTTGGTCATTGGGACTGAGCTCACTGAGGCTTACCTGTCTCCTGCTCATTCCTTTGGGCTTCGGCTGAGGAAGCTGCAATTGGGTAAAGTATCACCCTTTCCCTTTTTGAGGTGCTGAGTACCTAAGCAGGGAAAAGCTAGAAATCCTCAGGGACTGTTAGAGGGTTTCTCCTGCTGAGTAGTCCTAGGGTGTTCTTGCTGCCAGCTGTGGTTTCTGGGTTGTCTGTGACGTTGCACAGCAGTTAACTGTTGTTTTGTCTTACTGTGTTTTCCTTGTCCCTTTAAGGCCAAAACCCTCATGTTCGGCAGTGCAGGGTTCAGTTGCTTTGTGGCAGTTTTGTAGCACTGGGACTCCATGTTCTTTGCCATGTGGAGTCAGAGACATTCAAGGTTCCTCTCCCTCCCCAGAATGTGAGGTATAAAAACTATATTTGATTTAAAATGTTGGCGTTGTTGAAATTCAAGGTTCTGAGATGATTGCAACTGTAGTTATAAATGGAAAGAAGTGCAAAATGGACATGGACTTGGGTTCAGGAGTATCTCTCATAGATGAAAACACATTCTTCCGGTTGTTTCGGCACCCTTTCCCCAAGTTATTGAAATCTGCGTGTCGCCTGTATGACTACAATGGACAGTGTGGAAACTTTGAGTAGCTGCAGTGTAGATGTCCAGCATGGATCTGTTAAACAGCATCTACCCCTCATTGTCACTAAGGGTTTCCGCAAAAGTCTTCTTGGGAGAAATTAGTTGTCACCATTGGGAATCAGTATTCAAGGCATACACAGTCTCTGCACAGAAAGTCTGGAAAGGCTTGCAAAGGAGTTTCCCCAGGTATTCTCTGAAGAATTAGGAACTTACTCTGGTCCACCTGTGATGTTCCAAATAGATCCTGCGATAACCCCTATCTTAATGAAAGCTCAGAATGTACCTTTCACACTGCAGCTGAAAATTGATGCCGAATTAGATTGGCCTATCGCGCAAGGGGTCCTTGAGCCAATTGTACATACAAGCTGGGCCACACCAATTGTTCCTGTGTTAAAGCCTAATGGCAGTGTTCACATCTGTGGGGATTACAAGTGCACTGTTAATAAAGCACTTAAGCAGGATCTGCACCCAGTGCCTGCCATTAACCAGTTACTGTCTGTTCTTGCAGGAGGGAAAGTTTTTGCCCAACTTGACCTCGCCCAAGCCTATCAGTAATTGACAGTGGATGACAAGGCTGCTGAGGCCCAAACAATAATTACACACCAGGGAGCGTGTGTAATTTTTCGCAAATTTTTCAGTTGTCCTGGAAACTTCAGAATTTCAGCTTTAGCACAGGGGCCAGAATGCAATAGATAATCTGGCCTTGAATGTATTAGAAAAAGAAATCATAACAAATGTAGAGCACCTGTGGGGGGGGGATCTGGGGGAGCGAGGCGGGGTCAGGGGGCTCATGCAGAGTCCCTCATGCAGTGTGGGGGGTAGTGGGGGTCGCCCCCCGCCTGGCAGCACCCAGTGAGCACTGGGGCTTTT
>NW_017729026.1:39953790-39955859 GCF_001723915.1 Gavialis gangeticus | reverse complement strand
ATGGGGGGGCTGGGGCAGCAGGCAGGGTTTCGGGGGGCTGGGGGAGCAGGGATGGTCAGGGGGGCTGTTAGGGGTCCCTCCATGGTCCTCTCCCCCCTCCCCCAGCACTCCTTCCCCTGTCTCTAGTACTTAGCAGCTCAGAGTCAGCTGCAGCTCCCTCCTGCAGCCACCAGGAAGTGCCTGAATCATCAAAGCTTTCTGAATCTGTACCAAAGATTCGGAGAGCTTTGAATCAATTTGGACCTTTTAATTGGTCCCCTGATTTCATTCAGATTCAGAGAATTGGGCCGAATCGAATCATCACCTGAAGCTTTGCACAGCCCTACCCTTTAGGTATTTGATTTTCCTATCAATTTCCCCTCAATTTTCTCTTCTCCAGACTAAATAACTCTATTTCTTTCAGTTTTATCTCATAAGGCATGCTTTCCAAACCTCTAATTGTTTTCGTTGTTCTCAGTTGGACTCATATTTTTCTTGAAGTGTTGGACCCAAACCTGGACACAGTACTCCAAGTGAGGCCTCACCAGTGATGAATAGAAGAGAAAAATAATTTCCCTTGATTTGCTAGTAACTCTCCTGTTAATACAACCCTATGGCCTTTTTCAGAAGAGCACACTATTAGCTCATAATCAGCATATTCTCTAATGCAGGGTTGCTCAAACCCCTAGCCTGTGTTGCTGTGTTATTTGGCCTGTGGGGCTCCACATTAGTCTGGAAATTTGGTGATGAGACAGTAGTTCCACTGCTCCCCTGATGGCAAATTTCCAGACCTAAGGAGAGCCCCAGAATCTGTGTACTGTATCACTCACCGAATCTCAAGTTGCAGGGCTGTGCAGGGGCAGTGCTGGAGGGCCATGAAGGGACAGAGTCCAGTGATTCTGGACTCAGAACCAGCCTCTGGGGTCAAGAGGGGTGGCACTAAGTCTCATGGGTCAGGCCAGTACTAGGTCCCAATCCCATGGCATGGGGGTGGGAGAAGATGGTGCCAGGACCCTCAAATCCAATCCCAGTGTAAGGGACAGGAAGGGGGTGATGCTGGGTCCCAGAACCTGATCCTGGCATGCAGGTCTCCATCTGCATGGAGACTATCCCTTCTCCATTAACCTGGCCTGCAGGGCCAAAAGGTTGAGCTTCTGGTAGACTGAAGGTCTATTGTAACCCCCAGGTACTTGTCTTCGGTACTGCATCCTAGCCAGTCATTCCCCAGTCTATACTTGTACATGCAATATTGCATTCCAAGTGTAGAACTTTGTACACGTCTTTGTTGAATTTCATCCGGTTAATTAGGAATCATTTTCCCAATCTATCCAAGTGTACTGGGGCCCTTACCCTATCCCTGAAGGAGAGAGGGAGCCTGGAGGGACTAACAGTAGCAGAAAGTCCTGTAATAAAATGGCTGCCCACCCCAGGTCTGGGGCAGAAGTAGTTGATCAGGTGACTCAGAGAGAGGTTTAAAGACTGTATAAAATAGGACTGTGACTGAGGCTAGGAGAGAGGGGAGCTTGATTTGCCAAGAAGGAAGGATTCCAGATTGTGGGGATCTTCAAGAAAGCCTCTGCATCACCAAATAATTTATCGAAGTGTATTTATCTTATGTTGTAACTCTTTACCATGGTGTGATGTTGACCCAGAGTTGGTAGTGGTGGAAGTTTATGTTTGGAAGTAGAGGCTCGTGTTATTTTTTGTGTTGAAGTTTGTATTGGAGAACTGCTTTGTGGCTGCAGTGAGAGGAGGTGGCCACTGAGAAGGATTCTTGGGGCACCCAGGGTCCTACACCCTTCAAAGGCAGGGCAAGCAGCATGAGTGAGCTGAGGCCAAGAGGGAAAAGGTCCGGTTATAAGCCCTGAGATGCTTGGAGGCCACAATCAGCTCCTGGGGGGAGCACTGCTATCAGCTGAAGGATAGTAGCATGTAGTAGAAAAGATTAAGGGCATGAGCCCACCAAGGGAGAAACTGGGGCTCAGAGCCCACCAATGGTGAGACCACGGTGCAGAGCCTGCCAAGGGTGAGACTGGGGCCTGTGGCCCAGGAACCTAGGGTCCTGGGACAGTGGACTTCAGGTGGGGGGA
>NW_017729026.1:39947089-39948790 GCF_001723915.1 Gavialis gangeticus | reverse complement strand
AGGTAGGGAAGAGAAACAGAGTCCAAGTCCTTGGTTGAAGAAGTAGAGGCTCGTGTTATTTTTTGTGTTGAAGTTTGTATTGGAGAACTGCTTTGTGGCTGCAGTGAGAGGAGGTGGCCACTGAGAAGGATTCTTGGGGCACCCAGGGTCCTACACCCTTCAAAGGCAGGGCAAGCAGCATGAGTGAGCTGAGGCCAAGAGGGAAAAGGTCCGGTTATAAGCCCTGAGATGCTTGGAGGCCACAATCAGCTCCTGGGGGGAGCACTGCTATCAGCTGAAGGATAGTAGCATGTAGTAGAAAAGATTAAGGGCATGAGCCCACCAAGGGAGAAACTGGGGCTCAGAGCCCACCAATGGTGAGACCACGGTGCAGAGCCTGCCAAGGGTGAGACTGGGGCCTGTGGCCCAGGAACCTAGGGTCCTGGGACAGTGGACTTCAGGTGGGGGGAATAAGATAGAGTAAAGTTGTCCAAAGGCCAGGGGGACCTCAACCAAGACAAGGATCTAGGACCTGAAGCACAGCCCCCTGACCTCTAGGGGCAGCCTCCCTGTCCAATTATAACATCAAGGCATGGCAGGAAAGACAACAGGGTGGGACCCTGAAAGGCCAGAGTGGGTGAGCAAGGTAGGATCCAAGCGATCTCTAGAGGGTGATTCGTCTGCCCCAGGGCATAGCCCGTTACACCAGGTCATTCTGGATCCTAACCCTGCCCTTTGGAGTGTTTGCAAGTCCATCCAACTTGGTATCATCTGAAGACTTTTAAAGTGTGCACTCAATTTCATCCTCCAAATCATTAATAAAGATATAAAACAATGTTGGAGTGAGGACAGATACTTGGGGAACCCCACTTGATATCTCCTCTGAACTGGACATTGAGCCAGCCATTGATGACTACTTGTTGTTGTTGCATGATGATGCAACCCATTATGCATCCACCTTAAAATACTTTCATCTAGTCTGTATTTCCTTAGCTTGTTAATGAGAATTTGGTGGGAATCAGTGTCAAAAGCCTTGCTAAAGTCAAGTTATATCACATTCACTATGCTCCCTCATCCACAGATCCTGTCTCTTTATCACAGAAGGAAATCGGGTTGGTCAGGCATGACTTCCTCTTGGTGAATCCATGCTGGGGCTAGAGTAAAGTTCCAATCACCTTGTTCTCCTCTCTTCATAATAGATTCCTTGAGGACCTGCACCGTGACATTTTCAGGTATCCAGAGGTCAGGCTGATTGGTTTGTAAATCCCCTGGTCTTCCTTCTTCCCGTTCATCAAGATGGACACTATTTTTGCCTCTTTTCAGTTATCCAGGACCTCATTCCTACCTCCAGAAGTTCCCAAAAGGATGGCTAATGGCTCTGAAATTACCTTAGCTAGTTCCTTCACTGTGTTGGGGTGCAACCCATCCAGCCCTGTTGACTAAAGCATCTAGAATTCTCTAAGTATTCCCTAACCTGTTGCACCATTTATTTAGGCTGTTTGACTCCTTCACCATCCTTGCTTCTAATTGAGGTCATCATCTATCAGTTGACCCTATTTGGAAGACTGAAGTAAAAAAGCATTAAATACTTCATCCTTGTCTGCATCATCCATAACTAGATTCTATACAGTTCCTTTGGTCTTCCTCTTCCTCTTGGCATACTTGTAGAAACCCTTTTCATTGCCTTTCATGTCTGTTGCTAGCTCCATCTCAAATTATGTC
>NW_017729026.1:39937600-39942089 GCF_001723915.1 Gavialis gangeticus | reverse complement strand
CAATTGACCCTATTTGGAAGACTGAAGTAAAAAAGCATTAAATACTTCATCCTTGTCTGCATCATCCATAACTAGATTCTATACAGTTCCTTTGGTCTTCCTCTTCCTCTTGGCATACTTGTAGAAACCCTTTTCATTGCCTTTCATGTCTGTTGCCAGCTCCATCTCAAATTATGTCTTGGCCTTCATAATTTGTCCAAGATTACAAATCAAGTCATTGATAGTATTGTGAATATAATCCAGTGAGTCTTCCACTCACAAGAATTTACTCTTACAAAAGGTACATTACTAAAATGTTTATAAAATATATTAGAAGCACGACTGCTGCCAATGTTAGTGAAGTTACAGTTTATATGATATTCAGGAAAAAGTATGTAGGATGGTGGCTGTATCCTTTTCGGTTCCCCTCAGAGCCTGCCTGCCACAACTTTGATTGAAAGGAAAAGGTCTTCAGTGTTTATCCCTAAGGGTGAGAACACACTGCAGACCACCCAGCTGGTTAACTTCCCAGTGCTAACTTTATTGGTATCAGTGTTTCATTGTTGCCTCCCCGCTAATTGCCTCATTAGCAGAGGGAGCAGTGTGGTCATTCTAATTAACACCTAAGCCAGTGAGTCTCCCAGCTGCTTTAGTCAATTTTGGCTTGCACAGCATTCTCACCATCAGTTACAGCACTGATGGAGGCATGCATCGACTGTCTCAATCGGCTCTCTGGTGGTGAGGCATTTCTGCCACAATCCCTCTGGTCCCACCGCATGCCTGGTGGGGCGAATGGCTTTGCAAAGGTCTCCCCTCCATGCACTGCCCCGGGGTCCTCTGTCTCAGTGTTTCTCTTCCCGCTTGGCTCTGCAGGGTCCCCTAGCCAAATCAGGTTGGTGAGTGACATAACAAGAGGGAAATTATACTTCTGTTTGTTTGGAAATAGCTTGGATGTACTACAATTACACTTAACACTGATGACTATAAGCTCTTACAGGAGGTAGTAGAAAAATTGTTTGCATCTTTGATAGCATTAACACCTTTATAAGTATCAACAGAAGCATGTAAAAACATCATATTTTCAGTAAGTATCTTTTTTCAAAATTTGGGACATACTGATTAAAAGGTGTTGCTTTAGAAATTAGATTTTTCTTTTATAAAACAAGGTGATTCCATCAAAATCAAACTGATTATTCATAGCATAGCTATAAATGACTAAACTCACAGATTCACAGAAGTTTAGGGTTGGAAGGGATCTCATGAGATCATTGGGTCCAGCCCCCTGCTCTAAGCAGGAAAGACTGCTGGGGTCAAATAACCCCAGTAAGGTGTGCATCCAGTCTCCTTTTGAAGAACTCCAGGGTAGATGCCTGCACCATCCCTGCTGGGGGTCTATTCCAGGGTCTGGTTACACAAACCATAAAGAAGTTTTTCCTTATATCTGGTCTGAAACCTCCTTCTAGGAGCTTATGGCTGTTGTTCCAGGTTTTCCCCTGGGTTGCTTTGGTGAATAGCTGTTTGCCTAGACCCTGATGCTCTCTCCTGATCTATTTGTAAGCTGCCGCCAAATCCCCCCAGAGTCTTCTCTTTTCTAGGCTGAAGAGTCCCATATCTGTCAGCCTGTCCTTGTATGGCTTGCTCCTCAGGCCTTTACTCATATGAGTGGCTCTTCTTTGGACTCTCTCAAGCTTCTCCACATCCTTCTTGAAGTACGGCACTGAGAACTGGATGCAGTATCCAATAAGTCCTCCTGTCGCCCGCCCAGTGGCCCGTCTCCTGTGCTTGCGTTGCCCGCTCTGGGCCTAGCTCGCGCTCCCCGTGCTCTCGCCCCAACCGGGGCCTGTGCCTCGCTCTCTGCCCACACTCGGGCCTCTGCTTGTGCTCCCCGCACTGGGCCTTTACTCACGCGTCCCCGCAAAATCAGGGCTCAGGCGGCTTCGGCCTCACCTGGCCCCAGACCCCTTCTAGTTCCGGGGCTTCTCACTGCTGCTCCCTCTCGCTCCGGGGCTCCTGGACTGGGGCCAATGCGCCTCCTAACACTGCTGCACCCCCTCCAGCGCCAAACTGCTATGCCTTCTCTGGCACTGCTTGTGGTGCCCGAACAGGGCACTCAGGAACCCCTTCAGACTCCTGGGGAGCTCCCATGAGGCCTCCTCACACCCCTACAGCCTCACCTGGTCCTCCGGTGTAATAACAAACAACCAAAAAATCAAGCCCCTAGGCTGCAACATAAACTCTAAGCCATCTGGCTAAAACACAATTTCTAAGCCCTCAGGCTTGCCATCATTCAAAATCCTACCAGGGTTTTCTCCACCCAGTCCT
The DNA here is from genome assembly GCF_001723915.1 of Gavialis gangeticus. Taxonomy (NCBI): domain Eukaryota; kingdom Metazoa; phylum Chordata; order Crocodylia; family Gavialidae; genus Gavialis; species Gavialis gangeticus. The sequence goes on along the minus strand of NW_017729026.1, from coordinate 39,939,788 downwards.
TAACCAAAGCTGTTCAGGCTATCTAGTTCCTACAGGCTGCAACACTCCCGCAGAGCTCCTTCACCCTTCGATGTTAGTGGGGAACTACCTGCTTCCCCAGAGCTCCTACTCTCTCATCTGCCAGAGGAGAACTGACCTTCCAGCCTCAGCCTGTCTGTTTATATAGGCTAGGCCCTGCCCCCTCCTGGTCAGCTGACCCAACTGGTTGTCTCAGCAACCCCCACCTGTGCTGCCCTGGTGAGTGGCAACTGAGCCCATTTTACTGTTACCAGTAGCAGGCACCCTAGTGCCCTGCTGCAAGTACACATTGCTTTATTGAAAAAAACTAAAGCAGTAAACTTGTTCTCTGTAATTTCTTCTTTCCCTGACTTCTTTAGCAGAACAAAATTGCAACAGAGCTAACATTTCTTTGAAAGCTGACATTTCATCTTTACTGTTATTTAATGTATTATTTTAAAGGAATTCTACTCACATTTTGTTATTCTTAAAATGTTCTTTCTTCTTTTCTCTCCAAATGGTTTGTATTTCCTAGATCTCTGACATTTTTCATCCCATTTCCTAGTATACATTATTTTTCTTAAGTACTCACATATATAACTTGTAATCAAATTATCATTTTTTCATGAATGTGACCTTGATGACTAAGAAGCCTTTTAATAGAGACTACAAGTAGTTTGCTGGACCTAATTTAAAATGCTTAAGATATATGTGATGAAATAGATCTGGATTGTAAAGCAGAGGTGGTGGGGTGAGGAGAAGAGAATAGAATTGCCTAGGAAATTAGAAATAACATTCCATTTTTTAGCATATTGACAAATATTAGATAAGGTCAACTAGGGCTATGGACTTCACTGTCTGTATATGTGGATTCAGCACAGAGAGGATTAAAAGGGGTGAGGCTTAGGCTTTGAAGGAAGCTGGTATCACTGATTGATTAAATCCTTCATAACATCACAGGGAGCTCATCTACATGTCTGATTAAGTGCATGAATAAACTCCAGAGCATACTGCTCCAGAGTTTATTCATGCACAGCACATGGAGCCTGGCCAGAGTAGTCCAGGCTAGCAGGGGACTGGGGGGTCAGCCTGCTAACCCAGGACTGATTTGACTAGGCTCGCTATTCTGTGGAGGAGCTGGCTGAAGCACAAGGGTGCTTCAGCACTGAGGTTGCCTGCTGGATAGCCCCACACTGAAGCACCCTGTGCCCCAGCCAGCCAGGGCAGCATCTACACATGCACTGCTGCACATGAAAAAACTCAGCACCAGGGTAGTACTTGTCTTTTAGAAGCACTACCCTGCTGTGGAGTTTATTAGTTTCATGTGCCCTAATAGGGGTGCATGTGTAGACACCCAAGGCTGGGTGCAGACATTCAAAAAGCCCAGGCATGAATTGATTCAATCTTTGCAGGTTATTCTAAACTTCATAGACTGAACCAGTTTGCAAGTAAAAATACATTCACTTTTGATTCTGGAAATGCAGGCACATGGCTGAAGTGGCTTAGGCCATAAGGTGGGGGGTGCTAGAGCTAGCCTTTGGCTGAAGGGAAACTGAGCTGTGGGGGGATGGGGGCTTGGCCCAGGGGAGGGGGAATGTGACCTTGCTGCTGGTTCAGAGGTGGGGTAGGTGGGAGCTGGGGCTAATCATGGAATGCAACTCACTGCTGTATCCTGCTGTGGAAGTACAGCCCAGACTGGAGCAGCCCTAGGAGGTGGGGGTCAGTGCCTGCTGCCTCCTGCCTCCAGCCTTGTGCAGGAGCCACAGTTTGCAGGTGGACTGCAGCTGGAGCATGACTCCCTGCTACCCTCCCTTCTCCTGGTGATGGAGTGAACCATCATGGCAGGTGGCGGTGAGGTACCTGCCCCCTACCCCCGCTTGTGGCAGTGCCAGACACTTGGGATGGGCTGCCACAGACCAATCTCTGCCCATGCCCCTGGGCCACAGGGCCAGGCTGCACCACACTGCGGTGGTCTGTTGCCTGTGTCAACCCTCCCCAAGTGCCTGGCACCACGACAAGCAGGAGCAGCTGGAAGTGAGGGGAGCAGAACAGTCCTGCCAGCCCTAGCCAGGGCATAGCTTCCTCTTGCTTCCAGTGGCTCCTCTGCATCCCACTCCTCATCCCACTCTGGTCCTGCCCCTGCCCTTGCTTCAGCTAGAGAGCAGAGAGGTAGAGCCAGCCCTGCTCTCTG
>NW_017729026.1:39930564-39932600 GCF_001723915.1 Gavialis gangeticus | reverse complement strand
GGAGGGAGAGGTGGTCCCAGCTTGAGCAGTGAGCAGCAGGGGTGGGGTGAGGCAAAGGGAAGCCAGGCAGACCCTATTGTGCCTGGAGTCTCTGCCAGAGCTCTGACCAGGGAGCAGAGGCGCAGGGCCAGCCCTGCTCTCTGGAGCAGACAGCACAGCCCAGCCCAGCCCAGCCCAAGGCTGCAAAGCATTTGGGATGCTGGGGGACTCTGGTTTAACTTAAACCAGGAAGGGGTCTGGGACAAACATTGCATAAACCGGTTTGACCTAAATCAATTAAGTCTGATACTACGTTCAATCTGGTTTATCTTAAACCAGTTTCAGCCATTTTGAAACTGATTTATATGCACTGAACTTATGCTGTGTTACAGGTTTAAACCAGTTTCTGATCACTTAAACTGGTTTATGTCCCTAACTAGAGACTTCTGTCCCTAGCCCAAGACATTAATTAGTCAACTGTGCTGTAAATGTCTCATGTAGATGGGCACAAGGGGGAGCTTCTTTTGGACTTTAGGGCCAACTCACAAATCAAAACAGTAAATAATTTGCTTAGATTCTCTGTTGAGCCCCTTAAAGGAGGTCTTTAAATCTGGACAGAGACACGTTAAAAAAACTATTAAACAATCTACACTACAGTGAAATGTTTATTTTGACTCTCTAATGCTGTGTCTAATTTCTTGCTAATAAATAGCCCCCAAAGTGAACTGTTATCCCATTGGCTTTCAATACCAGTTTTTAATTAGCACATAGCTCCAGGAGAAAGAGCACATTAATATGTAGTTTAAAAATCTGCCTGTCCTGGCAAGTGAGTACTCATAGCTCTAAATTATTATTACAGGAGAGAACTTAGCTTAATTCTGATTTGCTTTCCATGGCACACCACATTTTTACAAATAGAAAGAGGAATCAGAGAGATTAGCTTCTTTATTCTGTAATTTATACAAACTAAATGAGAAATTTTTTGAAAGTTAATGAAATAAAAATAATTTGCTTATTAAACTCCTGGGTATAGCCTGATTCCATAATGAAGGAGCCAGAGGTGACATTTGCTTTGATCCAAATCTGACATCATTTTATAACTCTTGATTTTTTTGCTTCCTTTGCCATTATCAGATTCTTGTTTGAAAGGCAAGCTCACATCTTGGTTTTCATGGTTTGGTAGCTCAGTGATTTGTTCAATCTTTTGGAGCGTTGTGAAATAAAAAAATTGCCATGTTAAGCACAGGAATTTCTTTTCTGGGATCATTTTCGAATTACTCATGTAGTCTCTGCTCTGCATAATGAAATGACAGGTCCCGGAGTCAGAAGATATGAATTCTGTTCTTGCTTCTGCCACTGACTCACTACCTGACCTTGGCTGGCTTTCTTATGATGTTTGTTAACCCTCAGATTTCCATATCTTAGTAAAATGATCTTGGATCTACAAAGAAAAATATTGTTTGTTAGCACCCAGACGCCTTTGCCAAACTACATCTTACTAAGAAGTAGGGGTGCACCAGTAGATATTTTGGGGGTCAATACCGATAGCTGATTTTTAAGGAGGCATATTTGTCAATACCAATCCAATTTCTGATACAGCTGCATGCAGCTGGTAAGTCTGTTGTGGTAGACAGGGAGGTGGGGGAGGCAAGGGGCATGGAGGGGCAGATCAGGCTCCTGTGGTGAGGGAGGGAGTGGGGCAGGGGCTGGATCTCATTAGTGTCCTGCTGGATTAGTTAATTCACATAAGATAGGTAACTATGCGAATAATGGTTGCAATGATTATGCCAAAAATTCATATTTTTATTTTGACTTATATTCCTTGCAGTCTCCTGGCTCCCACCTGGCCCCTGCACCTCCTCCCCTCCTCAAATCTCTGCCTGGAACAACAGCTGGAGTCTCTGGGTTCCCCCTCTCTCCTCCAGCTGACATTTCCTGCTTCCACCCCAGGGAGTGCAGCAGTATGGTACACCACAGGCAGTTGGAGGGTGAGTCCCAGGTCATATGCAGCAGTGGGAGGAGCATGGGATCACACGTTCTCCATGTGGGAGTGGGTG
>NW_017729026.1:39930051-39930452 GCF_001723915.1 Gavialis gangeticus | reverse complement strand
GCATGGGGGCATGGTGCAGCAGGGGGCCATCCCCATGGCATGCAGCCAGCTTTGCCTGGTGCAGCTCATGCAGCATGCGGTACACACTTGCCCCATGGGGCACACATTTATACAGCATACATTTTAGTCAGCTGAGTGAGTCAAAAATCAATATAGCTAGCTTTAGATTTGTAGTGATATAGTGTCTGGATTTCAGATACTTCAAGGGAATTACTGCTCGTTTTGCAAATCTTTATTTTTTTTTTACAGTTATGTAAATACTGAGCCAAACTAAATGCATATGGACCCCAATTTATTCTTCAAAAATCTTTCTCTGCAATTCATCTTACTACATGTTACATTTGTGCCATGTCTCCAAGTAAAGGTAAGGTTGTAACTGTATCCTAAGCAACTGCAAAAGG
>NW_017729026.1:39924631-39925051 GCF_001723915.1 Gavialis gangeticus | reverse complement strand
GGGGAGGCAAGGGGCATGGAGGGGCAGATCAGGCTCCTGTGGTGAGGGAGGGAGTGGGGCAGGGGCTGGATCTCATTAGTGTCCTGCTGGATTAGTTAATTCACATAAGATAGGTAACTATGCGAATAATGGTTGCAATGATTATGCCAAAAATTCATATTTTTATTTTGACTTATATTCCTTGCAGTCTCCTGGCTCCCACCTGGCCCCTGCACCTCCTCCCCTCCTCAAATCTCTGCCTGGAACAACAGCTGGAGTCTCTGGGTTCCCCCTCTCTCCTCCAGCTGACATTTCCTGCTTCCACCCCAGGGAGTGCAGCAGTATGGTACACCACAGGCAGTTGGAGGGTGAGTCCCAGGTCATATGCAGCAGTGGGAGGAGCATGGGATCACACGTTCTCCATGTGGGAGTGGGTGGGGT
>NW_017729026.1:39922618-39923503 GCF_001723915.1 Gavialis gangeticus | reverse complement strand
AGGGAATTACTGCTCGTTTTGCAAATCTTTATTTTTTTTTTACAGTTATGTAAATACTGAGCCAAACTAAATGCATATGGACCCCAATTTATTCTTCAAAAATCTTTCTCTGCAATTCATCTTACTACATGTTACATTTGTGCCATGTCTCCAAGTAAAGGTAAGGTTGTAACTGTATCCTAAGCAACTGCAAAAGGAGTGGGGGAAATGTCATAAGGGTCCCTTGTATAACAATCAAGGAACGGGATGATTCACCTCTCTGGACACTAACAAAATTCTGGTAAAATGGTGTGGGGTGGGAAGCTGGTGAGCAAAACTGAGCCAATGTAGAAATTGAAGCAGGGGTGTAGCAAGCTCATTCAGCACCAGGGATGGAGGGGGTAGGTATGATGACCACTGTGGGGGTTGAGGGAATAGGAAATCTTATCTACCTGGGCTCTCTGCACACTAAAGGCAGCTGTTACTGTTGCTACTGCTGCTGTTTAAGTAGCATTGGCTGTGGAAGCAGCAGCCCCATGACACAGGCTTCCAATAAATCATTAGGCACATGGCTAGGCCTGCTGTGGCAAAGATTCTTTGGGAAGAATGGATTTTGATGTCCCCTCATAGCTGGCACCTGAGGCAGCTATGAGGGGAAGGGAGCAGAGATTGTGGGATTGGGGGTGTAGGTGGCAGGTGGTGGGGACAGGAAGGCTGCAGAGGGTAGAAACAGGGGACAGAGGGCAAGGGAGCCACCTGACTCCTCTAGCTACCTGACCCCCAGCCACTGCTTTCCCTGCTGTACCAGTTTTGGGGAGGGATGAATTCAAGACAACCCTCCAATAATTAGATTCTGTACCTGGAAAATATATACATATAATCCATATATAGAATCTAATTATTGGG
>NW_017729026.1:39914167-39917618 GCF_001723915.1 Gavialis gangeticus | reverse complement strand
TGGGATTGGCTTTGAAAGTCTGCTGTTTCATACTGCTGGCATTCAGTCCAGTGCTGCCCTGCCAGTGAAGCTGGCCCGGATTGCTTTCACTTCCTAGTTCTCATGTGTCAGTCCAGTGGTGGGGGGTGGTCTTAAATTCAGAGTCATCTTGGATTCAAGTAAATATGGTATGTATGGGCTTATATGGCTGGGGTCTTATTCTGAATTGCAATGTATGGATTTTAAAGGCTAATATTTTCAGGGCTGAGAAAAAGTCATGTTTAATATTTTAAAATTACCATTGCTTAGTAGTTCACTCCTGTCAGTTATTTAAATATCCTGGAAAGATAAAGTTCCCATGTTCCAGTGATTTTGCCAGCATGTGTTGGATGCTTCATGTAACGGGATAACAAGTCATATTCATTACATTTTAGTAAATATATTGGAATAAATTAATTTTATTTTTGAAGGGCATCATAAAAGCTTTATGGTATTCATATGTAAAATTATTTATTTCCTAAAAATTGCTACTTCAGATGTTGAAGTGTCCTGCATTTCCCAATCAATAAAGTAATACATTCTTCAAGCAACTATTGCATTATTATCTATTTTAAATGTCATGGAAAATAATCAAATTTTAAAATGTTCTATCTTCCTTAGAAAAATTCTTACCCTTAACAAAGGTTTTCAGCACTTTTACAATAAAGAACAAAACACAAAGAATGCAGGTTAACTTCAGTCCATATAACACAGATGTCCTGAATATGAATTTCATGGTAGCTTGCCTACAGAGATTCCAGTAAAAAGTGAGAAATTCAGGAATCTACTGGAATAAAGACTATGTGTAAGGATTAAGCGGAAACAATAAGAGTACTACAGTCTGGATAGCACTTTTCTGCAGTAGATTTCAATTTACTAGACTTTTACAAAGGTGAGGCACATAAATTAGGGAAAAATTAAGCCGTAGTATACTCATTGTCACAAAGGAAATCAGAGGTGAACCGGAGGAAAAAACCCGTCTGTTGGCTTTCTGTCCCCTGCCATTTTCTTTGAAATGTACTATCTCACCTCCAATCTGCAAAGGATGCTGCTTTTACTCCCCCTTGGGTTTTCACACAAACACCTTTATTGCTTTCCCCCATGCTGTCCCCTCATGCTTAAGATGAGCTCATTATCAAATCCTCCTAAAACAGTCCTTTACCTACAAAAAGCTTATACCAGAGAGGCAGCTGGTGTGTTGCAGCCAGTGTCAGTATGTCCCACTGTTTCACTGTGTCTATCTTTCTGTAATAACCTCTTGCCTTAAGGTTCTGTAAAAACCTCTTGCCTTAAGGTTAGACTGATGAGCTCTTTGCAATACAGGCTGTCTTTCTACATTATCTTTGTAGAACACCTGGCATAACGGGGTTTTGGTCTGTGGTTGGACCTTCTAGGCAATACCACAATAAAAATAACAAAGAATAACAACATATTGCTAATGAAGGGAAGTTACAAGCTTTGGGCAGTAACCTGGTTCCTGAGATCTTTCAGTTTTTTTGAGATGATCAGCATTACATGGCAGGAATTTATTAATTAAGTGGCCAACCTTCTCCTTCTTCTCCTCCCTCCTCCCCCCGCAAGTTATAATGAATGTGAGGAAACAAGCTAAGCTAAATTTGAAAATGGCATAGCAGTGATGTTTTCCCTGTGTACCATCCTCTATATGTAAAAGATGTGCATGTATTTCACACTTACAGTTTTTCTGTTCTTCTGTAGAATAAAATAGTAATGTTCAGATGCAGAAATGACTTCTAATCTGGGGCACTGTTGTGCTCACACATGCGTGTTTTGTAACAAAACCCAAAACAAAAATGGTAGAGAAAAAAAGAAAGGTCCTAGAATAGCTACCTCAAAGTGTATTAACTCATTCTGGATCTATAATTAGCACAGATTATTTCTCTTCCACCCTATATGAACACTTGCACTGCAGCAAGAAGATGAGTGATGGCACTGAAAGACAGGTATCACTGTTTAGAATTATACATCGCCAATCATTGCAATGGGAAAATTATGGCAGAAATTTTGTGTAAATTTATGAAATCACCACAATATCATCACCATTATCCTTATTATTAATTACTATTAAAATCAAAATTAATTAATCATAAGTTATACACTGTTATAAAAGTGTATAGATTCATAGATTGTAAGGCCAGATGGGACCTCAGAAGATCGTCAGGTCCAGCCACCTGCACCAAGCAGGAAAGATAATTGGGGGTCAGGTGACCCCAGAAGGGGTCCTTTTGAAGATTTCCAGGGTAGGTGATTGCACCACCTCTGGAGGGAGCTTATTCCACAGTCTGGACACCCTGACTGTGAAGAAATTTTTCCTAATATTGACCTGGAATTGGTCTTCCAGGAGTTTGTAGCCATTACTCTTGGTTTTCCCCTTGGGTGCCCTGGTGAACATACATATAATGTTATTATAAATAGTACCAATGAGTATAATAATAATGGGTACTGACAATCAGATATCTTTTGCTGCTCATACACTGAACAGTCAGAAGGAGAAAAAAGGTCTGGACACTTGGTAAAGTGCGTAGGAGGAAGCAGTCACTTTTAAATATGTATAAAATTTATTCTGTACAACTTACTTAACCTAATAGAGGCAGGAGATTCTCTGTAGCACTGATTTTAAGGCCCTGCTTGTTTCACCCACTACGTATCTCCCATCTCCCCTGTATTTTGCCCAGACAGTACAAATACGTTCTGTGTCTGAAGGACTTAGATTCAGTATCAGGTAATGAGTTCACATTATTCAATTTTGCACCTTTAAAAAGAATCCTGCCAGCCCCCTGAAATGTATCATAACTAGGTATTTTGGCTTCTCAGGATCAGGTGTAACCATACACATTGCATCTGTGTGCTGCACTACAAATCAGTCCAGGACCATGGGAGATATTCAGCTGTCCTTGCTCGGAACAGCTTAATTCTCACGTTAATATGATACTCTAGAGTAATTAACAACCTTTTTTTGCATATAAGTACTTCACAAGTATGCGTCTAGATAAAAAGATAATTACCGAAGATTTAGGAACTGAAAACCATTATTACTTCTTTCATGCCATTCATAAGAATTATGAAGTATGAATATTAAGGTTTGTAAAATATGAACTGTGGGCAAGCAAGACAATATGCTGCATGTAACTTTCTTTTCGAACAGATCAATTTTATAATACATTTATCTTTTATGTTAGGTAGTACCTTTAAAAACCCAGTGGAAGTATCACAGATATATACATTTAAATGTAGAATGTCCTAGTAATAGCTGACAGGTTCGTTAACAATACAGCACAGGTATATGTTTTCATAAATAATGGTGGCAAAAGTATACTGAATCAGACTATTTGGTAAGTATTTTTCATGGTTTATTTTTGTACTGAAATGCAGTGTAATAAGTGAACAAAATGTAAACCAGACAGTAGATGATTCA
>NW_017729026.1:39899074-39909167 GCF_001723915.1 Gavialis gangeticus | reverse complement strand
TATTTGGTAAGTATTTTTCATGGTTTATTTTTGTACTGAAATGCAGTGTAATAAGTGAACAAAATGTAAACCAGACAGTAGATGATTACTTCTTACACTGTTCAACATGATACTAAAGGCTGACAGCTGTAGAATACAAGGATATTTAAAAAAAATATTTAATTTTTTCACTATACTGGTTGCACTAATTTATACTATTTTTGTTTCTCAAAGGCACTTATTTCTATTTTTTAAAAGATATGAAACATTTTTACTATAAGTGATTTATATAGAAAAGGACATTCCAACCCATTCCAGAAAATTAATAGAAAATTATTTGTCTTGCTTTTGAAAAATTGAGTTCTCCAGAGCTCCAAATTGAGCTCTGATCTGCCACAAAGTCTTCCCTTATTCTTTCTAGTTTTACCCCCAATACCAATACCAGACTGACATTCTTAAAAACCCCCCGATAATTTCTTAATTCATTGAACATCATCCTTTCCTCAGACATCCTTACATTCTAAGAGCTGTTATCTCTTGGCATGCCAATTGCAAACAAACCTCCAGTTTAAGATGGTTTATGTAACTTTCCTTCAGTAGTAGCTGCTAATCAAGAAAGTGAAGAAGGAATTCTATAATATCACTCCAATCTGGATTCTTAAATGCACCACACTGAGATAAAACTTTAGAAAACTACTATAAGCTTTAGGAAGCTTTGCACGTTTCTAGGGAAGCATTGCACCTTTCTAAGTGTCAAAAACTTGAAAGAAGAAAAGGATCAAAGTTAATCATTCATCCATTCCCTCATTCAGAAAGAACACATGGAAAATACGTACACTGTAACACTTACCTTATTCAAACAAATTGGTCCAGGATACTGTGTTGAGAGCTGCCATGATCCAGGAGGGCACAAATCACTGCACTTGAATCAGAGGAAAAAGAGCAACATCCTGTAGATTCAGAGGACATAGGCATCAGTGTTGCCAGGTGGGGTTTTCAGAAAGTCAAACTTCCCCATTTCTATGTTATGCTGCTATCCCAACTGGTTGTTTTTGTTTTCATTGCCTGCCATTACCCCCCACGACATAAATAAGAAAAAGATCCTATAGACCATTCATTTTCCAGCAGATGAAACTCGTGTTTCTCTCCTTGAGGCTCCTTTATGCTTTCTGACTGTCTAGAGCCAGGTGCCTAGTGCCATCACATACTGAAGTAGGGCAAAGCTAAGGCTCTGCATCTACAGCGCTGCCTCAGTCAGGAGTGAAGCTCACAGTTGCTGCTGCTGCTGCAGAAGCAGTATCTGATCATTCATTCCTGTTTATTGACTCCTCCCCATTCTTCTGCCTGTTTCAGGTGGGTGATGATCCCCCTTCTTCCCCCTCCCTCCCTCTTGCTGCCCTTCTTTTCATTGGCTTCAAAACGTGTGGGTTGAACTCCTCCCTTCTGCAACTGTGCTGTGCAAGTCCTTTTGTGCAGCTGTATCACTTCTGTAAAGTTAAGGGCAAAATGGCTCACCCCAGTACTAGTCCACCAATGCACATGCTCCTCTAAGGGAGCTGGAAGCCAGTATCTATGAACACTCTTGCCTGGTGAAGGCAAAGGAGACTCTCTGTAGGTCACAGTAGGTTACTAGTATGGCTGCATGTTATAGGAGAAATTGTAGAATATTCCCAGTAAAAGCAAAAGGAGCTGCCTTAGGACCTGCTAACACAACTATAAGTTGTCCTAATGCCACGTGTGACTACTGGCCTGACTAAAGTGACTTGCATACATGCTTGGAAAAGCTGGTACATTTTTATTTGACACTTATCCACTGGGGGATTAAGCACATAGATAATTAGACAGAGAACATCTCCCCCTACCTAGCCTCAAGCCACAGTTCTGCAGAGAATTTAAACACATGCTTTTGTTTCACAGCTCTGTCTCAATGCACCTGAAAAAAGTTAGTTAAATTCATGCTAGGTCAGTAAGAAACAAAATTTAGCCCATAGACTTTTTTAACATACAGATTACATTAATGGAAACACTTCATGCCCTTCCATTAAAAACAAGTCAAAGATCAGTTTCATGTTATTGTGAAATTTCCTTTACAAGGATGAAACAATAACAATGTTTTATTGTATTATTTATTATATTCAATATATAATATATGCCCATCACAATAGTTCTAAACACATGAACAATACACATGTTAAAATGCATAAAGATAATCTTTTATTTGGAAATATTTTATCTACTAATAGGACTCTGACAAGTCAAAGATTGCTAGAAATCACAAAGATTACCAAAGATTATTGTATCTATAAGAGGTTAGGAAAACAAAATGTACTGTGCTTTATTTTGTGCATTTGAAAGCACTTTGTATTTACAGAGTTTCAGTTTCCCTTGATCCTGTGGATCTTTCACAAAGTAATTGGAAGGAACAAGAATTGGAAATAGGATTAAGCTATTGTAATACCAAATAATTAGCAGGAGCCCCAGTGACAGTGGGTAAAAGAAACTTTCACTACAGCTGAGCATACAATGGAAATCTGAGATTTATAAAATTGTTTTTCTTCTAATTTGGAATGAAACTGGAACATGTAAAATTTAAAACTTTTCTGAAAAAAGAGAAATGTGCTAGACCGATGAATATGTGTAGCAGTAATGGTCCAGGAACTGTGAGAGAGGTAAGAATCTTTGTGGGTGATATCCTTTATTGAACCAACTGCATGGTTGTCTTACCTCTTGCATATTTCTTGGACCATCATTGGCTACAATATCACCTCAATAATGCCAAAACATGGAGGATATAGAAGCTTGCCTCTTACAGTGGATTATCTTAACCATGCAGTTGGCTCAGTAAAAGATATCACTCACATACATTCTTGCTTCTTGGATTGATGAAGATATTTTGTTTCAATGTTGACATTATATTAAAATATTACATGTAATTTAACATGATGTACAAAAATTGAAATGATGTAATTACAAAATGGAACACACAAATATTTTATTTAAAAATGTCAACATGAAACTTTTCAGAATTATCAGAACCTTTTTTTTTCATGTTGCTTTTCTCTAATCTGAAATTCTGACAAAAACACAGCTTCATAACACATTTCATTTTCAAAGAAGCTGCATTTTGCAACAGAAAACTGTTCAGTGGAAGCTTTTTTCACCAGTCCTACTTATAACGCATATTAATTTCAAGCACAACAAGGGAGGCGGACTCAGTAATGCCTATTTGTGTAGCGTGATCCTTGGCAATACCACACACAGATTATCTGGTGTCTCAGGGAATTGTACCCCAAATCATTTAGGCATTTAAATATTGGAGCCAACACCTTAAACTGAACTTAAGTTTGTGAACTGCACAGGATACCAATATAAAGTGTTCTCCGTATGAACTCAAGGGTGTTGGTTATAGCTGCAGTACCATGGGAAGGGGACGTGGGCAAGTGGGGCAACTGCCCTGGGCATCAAAACAAAGTGGCACCAACAGGCACTGCCCAGCCAGGGTGGCACATGGGACAGAGCTGCGAGTGGCTCATTTGGGAGAGGTGAAGGGAGGGGGGAAGGGCAGCTCCCACCACTGTGTGCAGTCCTGGGCAAGTATAAGGAGGTGTGTGCCACCCAGATCTGTGCACAAGGCGAAGGTGGGCTGCCACTGTGGGCTTTGCCCAGGGCACCAAACTTTGTTGCTACAGTACTATATAGCCATGTTGATCTAAGGACATTGGTAGACAAGGTTCCTTGGGTAAATGTGATATCTTTTATTAAACTATTTCGCTGGTCAACTATTTAGTTGATCTAATAAAAGATACAACATTTACCTAAAGAACCTCGTCTGCCTATGTATGAAGTGTATTTTAATAAATGGACAGGCTCAGTCTTCACAAACTTCAGTTTTTGGATGATCTCCCAGTCTAGCCTGGTGTCAGCATGTCATGGTAATCAAAGCTTAAGCCAACAGAAATCTGAATAATTGTTGTGCAGTCTCAATCAGAAAAAGCTTTATGTTCTTCTCAACAGGCACAGATGGGAAAAAGGATGCAGTCATGGCTGCTAACTAATTATAGAAATATTTAGGATAACATGGTCAAGTACACCTAGAAACAAAGAACGTAGGTTACCCTTAATAGGATGGAAATCTGTGTTTTGGAAAGCAGTGACTTAGAAAAGGGTAGATGGGTCCTGGTAGATAGTCAGCTGAACATAAGCTTCTAGTGCAACACTATGACCAAAAGGGCTAACAAGGAAACAAACAAGGTTTTAGCAGCAGGAGTAGGGGTATTATGGGTGCTTCTACACGTCACCCTACAGTAACCTATGGTGACATAGCAATCACACAGGTCGGCACATGATCACCAGCTATAATACTGTAGCAGTGCACTCCCCTAGTATAGTCCATATTGCACCTTTCAGGGCCCATACTGCGCTATGATTTAGTACTTCCAAAAGGAAATGAATACACAACAATACACTCCAGCACATATCACACCACAGCTTATTGCTCCTGGGCACCAAGTTTACACGTGAGCCTGGGACTACAGCATGTTGAGCTGGGTCAGAGCAGCCTCAGCTTGACCCCATGGAGTCAGCCAGCCAGCCTGGGGTTGCTGTGACCTGGTTCAATGTGCTACAGAGGGGCTGGAAAGGGCACAAGAGGGCTTCAAGGTGGGGATAGCCAGCAGGCAACCTCCTCACACTATGGCTACTCCAGACCCTGACCTTGGCAGTGATCACCAGCACCCTGGGCTCCTGCTGGTTGCAACAATCACCCTACTGGCCCACTGTGCTGGCTGCATCCTGGCCCATGGCTGTCTTGCCATGTCCAGCTCCCCCACAACCAGTGACCACTGGCTCGGCTGCAGTGTGCTATCCCAGGGCTGCGGCTGCCCTGCAGCTGCTACTACCAGGGAGACTGACAAGGGGTTCCACAATGCCACCACCAGGGCCACTGTCACCCTCCTGGGTCCCCAGCTCTGCTTCCTCTGGGCCCACTGAACCAGCCGGGACTTGCAATGGCATGTCATCCAGCATACCTGGGACAACAAGCAGTGGCTGAACAGCTTCCACATGACCTGGGCCACCTTTAGGGGCCTGCTTTCACAGCCCCACCTGGAGTGACAGGACATCAGGATGCACTCAGCCCTTCCTGCAGACACCCAGCTGGCCTTCTGTGGCAGTGACTTGGTCATGTCTCTTGACAGCAAAATAGTGTCTGCTTAAAAAAATGCTTGCTGAGGCATCCTGTGACAGCTAAACTGGCATTCAGAGGGTTAAACCTGGTTTTCTGCTGCCTATCTATGTATTGCGGAATGCTTATAGCTAGAAGAAAGAGTGTAAAAGGAAGCTGTTGTGGTTAAGCATTTCCTGTATTTTGTTAATGCATTTTGCCATAGCTTAAAGCCAGCTTCATTAGCGATGCCACAGCTAAAATTAATCATATAAGGAAAATGCAAAGGCTTGTACTGATATTGGTTAGTCATATAAGGAAAGTTTGTAGTATAGAACTATAATTGCCTGCAAGCCAAAAGCTAGCTCAAAAAAAATCTATAAATTTGTTGGCGCATCCAGAAATTGGCTGAAGGAAAGTGGCATGATAAAGGAAGCTATCATTGTGAAAGAGAAGCTGCAGACCTGGAATTCAGTGGTGCGATAGTTCCTGAGAAGCCCGAAGACTGAATACCAGGGTCCTTCCCGGTACCCCTTTGGACAGCATAGATTGGGAATGCCTGACTTCACTGGATTTCGAGAGGCTTGTCATATATAAGGCATAAAAGGGGACTGCCAATAAGTTGCTGACTTGGAGATTTACTGTCTGTCTTTGTTGTGTTGTTAAGCTTTGCGTAATTACACGTTTGTTAGATCAATAAACCTTTCTTACCTTTTCAGCCCGACCACTCTCTCAATCCTGAACTGACCCACTGCAGGCAGCTGGGAGAGCCCTCACTGTGATCAAGCTGGCCATGTGTGCCAGTCTGCAGCATGTCAGCCACCTGTTTGGTGTGGGCAAGGCCAGTGCCAGAGAGACCATTCTGAAGGTGTGTGGGACTCTCCAGGACATGCTGGGGGGACACTGTGCTGTGTGTCCATGATTTCCTGGTAGTGGTGGCGGGGTTCCATGCACTCAGATTCCCTCAGTGTATTGGGGCCCTGAATGGGACCCACATCCCTGTCACCTGCCCTCCCCACAGAGGCTGCCTCAATTACAGGTGCAAGTGATTTCACTCTGTGTTTCTGCAAGCTGTCGTGGACCAGTATGGCATATTCACTTATGGGAGCACCGGCTGGGCAGACAGTACACATGATGTCCACATGTTTCACAACTCTGGCCTGGTGGGACTGGTGGAGAGTGGGCACTTTGTGCAAAGGGTGCTGGACCTGCAGCTGGGCGCTGTCATGGTCCCACCCCTGCTCATCGGGAACTCTGTGTTCCCCACTTCCACCCTTGCTCATGTGGTCCTACACCAGGTAGCTGGACCCTGTCATGCCCAATTTAACTGCTGCCTGGAATGGACCTGTGCTCTGGTGGAGCACACCTTTAGCCACCTCAAGAGCTGCTGTCACCAAGGACAACTTCCCCCAGGTCATTATTGCAGCCTGCATGCTCCATAACATCTATGAGGAGCAGGGGGAGCTGTTTTGTGAGGCCTAGGTGGAGGAGGCACAGCACATGGAGGACACCTGGCAGTCGGACCACCATCTGTGGTGGCACCAACAGTGGTGGGCAACCCCACTGAGGCCCCAGGAGAGACACACACCTGCCAGCAGGGGCCAGGGCACTGGGTGCATGAGGCTGTATCTGACTACCTCCTCTTGCACTCCCTGTTCTAGCTTGCCTGCCCTGCTGCCCATGGAGTACCCACCCAGCGCTATGCTCATTACAGACATGTGTCAGAAGAAGTCTTTATTCCCCTCACATCACACAGACCCCCCTTTCTCCCTCCCCCAACACACATATCCCCTCTCCCTGCTCTCTTCCCAGCAAACAAAGCCCCCATGCCCTCTCCCTCCACACCAAACAGAGCCCCTCCACCACCCACCCCATCCACCAACAATAAAAAACCCTCTTCCACGTGCAAACTATTATAAACATGATTTTGTGGTGTCCCAGAGAGGGGAGCCATAGGGTGAGGGTGCCTAAGGGGCAGAGCCCAGGGGTAGGTGGCCAACAACCCGGCCTCTAGCCATTCCCCCACGGGTCCAGTTACTGTGGCAAGTGCAGCAGGTAGGGGGGCTTTCCTAGGGGTGATGGTGGCCAGTGTTCCTTCAGAGCAGCTGTCTCCCCCTCTGGGAGGTGGAGTCCAGGCCCAGCAGGGCTAGAGTGCAGTTCTAGTGCTGGTTTAGGCAGCTCTGGCTCCATGCCTTCATGAAGCTGGGGAGAGCAGTGGGGCTTGGCCCAGGTGGGGGAATGGATGATGGTGGAGCTGGAGCGGGGGCTGGGCCAGAGGCTCCTGGTGGCTGGAGGTGGAAGAGGACTTTATCTGAGGTCCAGGTGGGGGCTGCTGCAAGGCAGTGGGCAGCTGTCAGGTGGTGTGCAGGGCTAGGGATGAGGGCCAGGCAGTGGTGGGTACAAATGAGACTGCCAGGCCCAGAACAGTGTCCAGCATCCAGTGGTCATCGTCCATGGCCTGCACTGCCAGGCCCAGGATGACATTCTGCTCCTGCAGCACCTGGAGCCACTCACACTCCAGGGTCTGGACCTTGGCCCAGAATACCCCATCTACCTGGTCTCATACCTCCTCACATTGGTCTCTTACCTCCTTGTGGGCTATGTCCTCTTCCTGCCACCCGTCTTGGTAGCCATATCCTTTGCCCACCAGGCCCATGTGTTCTTCTCCCACTCCTCCATGATCACCACCAACCACTGGAGGAAGAGGCATGTATGGTTCATGGTGCACCTCTGGCAGAGCCAGTGCATTTGTAGGGCTCCAGCAGTGGACAGCAGTGACCCTGAACTGGCACCCCTGCTGCCAACTGTGGCTTCTACCCCACACCCAGATGTGGGACCTGCAGAGGCATGGGACAAAAGCTTTTTTGTGAGAGTTTGCAACATTTCAGAGATAAGATGCTCTGTCCTAGGGGCCATGCACACCCCAGCCTCCGACTGGGGATCAGCCATGTAAGGGTGCCCAGAGACCATGGTTAGTTGACTGGGAAGGGCCAGGCAGCCGATGGTTGAGCCCTCCCAACCCCCATCCCCATGTGCTCCGCTGCAGCTGGCAGGTCATTGAGTGCTGGCTGCAAGGAGCCTGCCCCTCCCACAATGTTCCCAGACAGGGACAGGCCAGGGTAGCACCTCCTGCCATGGCTCCAGACCCAGCTACTCCCCCTCTCCTCCTGCAGGCCTGCTGTTCTGCTGTGATGCTGCCTAGCACACAGCACCTGGGATCAGAGAACATGGAGTTCCCAGATGACTGGGATGAGGAGCTGTCTGAACCTGCATCCTCCCCACAGGATGCCTGTCTGAGGAGGCCCCTTGCAATGCTGCCACTGGGCTCTGAGCGTGCCCCTGCTGCATATTTCCCAGGTGGTGGATGATGAGCTGTTTCCAGGGGCTGAGGGGTGCCCAGCACACTGCACCTTGCTGATCATGATCCTCATGGTGTCCTGGGTGCACCTATGCTCTTGTTATGGGACCTTGAGCTATGACAGTGTCGGGGCGGGAAGTAGACCTGGGCTGCCCCACAACCTTCACCACTACCTAGAGAGCTATTTGTTGTTGTGTCATATCTCCC
Source organism: Gavialis gangeticus (assembly GCF_001723915.1). Lineage (NCBI taxonomy): Eukaryota > Metazoa > Chordata > Crocodylia > Gavialidae > Gavialis > Gavialis gangeticus. The sequence continues at coordinate 39,900,462 of NW_017729026.1, read as the reverse complement.
TGTCCCCCACTGCTGAGGAGGATATCGCTGCTGGCATTAACACATCGCTCAATGTGTGAGAGGCCTGTGTTGACCTAGCTGCAGGGTCATGGGCTGCTCAGTAAAGTTTAGCACTGTCTCCTGCATCTCTGTGTAGTGTGGGTTTGAACCTGGGGCCAGAGGAATGTGGGCAGGCTGGAAGGGGAGGGTCAGGGGCCAGGGGCAGAGGCAGGGGCCAGGTGGGGAAGACCCTCTCAGTACAGGGCTTACCACATGGCTAGGGCTAACAAGACTGGTGGCTTGGCAATGTCCTCCCCATCTGTGATGGTGTGTGGCTTCACCTGGTGTCCTCAACCCATGGGGCGAAGCATGCAGGGCCCTCCTGTGGAGAAGCTGGTGCTGCTGGTGGCTGGCAGTGTCATGCCTGGCTGAATCTGTCTGACACAGCAGCTGAGGCAGGAACTGGCCAGAGCTCCCCGAGCTGCTAGTGGAAACTGCAGGGAACTGGGCAGGACAGGGCACTGCAGGCCCAAGAGTCCCTTCTCCAGGGACATGTCCTCCTGTGCTGGTGTACCTATATATATAAAGAGAGAGAAATATTGGAATTGTGTGTGCTTCTTTGTGTTATACACTATTGCTTTTTGCTTATTGCACAAGCTTTTTATATTTTCAAACATTATAAATTTAAATAATGCATTCAGAGCTATTATTACTGGAATAGCATAAGAGATGAGAAAAATTTATTGAGACTAACACCTTGTCTTAGTATGCCCAATGTAACCTAGCCAGCTTCAATAAATTACTACTGCCTTACCCCTTCTTAATGTATTGGTTCTTCAAAACATCCCATCTCATTTTAAAATTCTATAGATAAGATTTCTGTCAAGTAAGAACCTACTTTTGCAAGAAGGAAAATTGGAATTAGCATTTTCTTAGTAAAGTGTTAGCTGCCTGGAGACAAAGGCAGAATATGTAACAATAAAAACATTTCAAGTACATAAAGAGAGATACTTTGATGCCATTAGTAACATGTTCAAAGAAAATAAAATAATATAAATATTAATTTCTGTCTTTTACTTTATATCTTTTAATAAACCAATTCAAATAGTTCTTGCAGATGACACTAAGAGGTGGGGAGAAGTGGGCATGCTAGAAGGGAGGAATAGGTTGCAGTCAGACCTAGACAGGTTACAGGGGTGGGTGGATGAGAACAGGATGGGTTTCAACACTGACAAGTGCAAGGTGCTGCACCGGGGGAGGAAGAATCAGCAGCATACCTACAGGCTGGGGAACTCCCTTCTCATCAGTGCAGAGGAAGAAAAGGATCTTGGAGTCATCATTGATGCCAAGATGAACATGGGTCGGCAGTGTGGGGACGCCATCAGGAAGGCCAACCATACCTTGTCATG
>NW_017729026.1:39893125-39894074 GCF_001723915.1 Gavialis gangeticus | reverse complement strand
CCAGAAGTGACTAGGAATAACGGTCACAAGCTGGCAGAGGGTAGATTCAGACTAGACATCAGGAGGCGCTACTTCACTGTCAGGGTGGCTAGGATCTGGAAACAACTTCCAAGTGAAGTGGTGCTGGCTCCTACCCTGGGGGTCTTTAAGAGGAAGCTAGATGAACACCTTGCTGGGGTTGTTTGACCCCAGTACTCTTTCCTGTCATGGCAGGAGGTTGGACTTGATGATCTGCTCAGGTCCCTTCCAACCCTACCAGCTATGAAACTATGAAGTTGGAAATATTTATCTTTTGGAAGCTTTTGGGTATAAATACCCTTTGTTAGGCTGATGGAGCATCTGCAGCTGGTGTGTGCTCTTCCTGGATGGAACGAATAGTAATGAAACCAGAGGCTGGTATGCATGCAAGAAAGCCACTCAGTGAATATGTAAACTGAGGAGTCAGTGGGTGAGAGACAGGCTGGAGGTTTGTGTGTGCGTGTGTGTGTGTGTGTGGGGGGAATTATATACATTCCCCTCCCCCACCCCAGCCTGGGATATTGCCTGGGGCTTCAGATGCTTCCAAATCCTTTGGTGGGCATTCTACGTGCAGGCCCAAGCCTGGAGATTTGGGGCTCAGATGCTCTGGAGTTTTGCTTGCCCTCAGCCATTTCCATAAAATTAGTGTAAAGCCAGGATCTTCCCATTGGAGGTGAAAGTGGAAGACTAATATGCCTTACCTCCGTCAAGGTACTACGCCCTGCCAAGAAAATGTTTTTTCCCTGCCAGTAGGGAAGCCACCTTAGTGGTCATGGTGTTTCCCTTGCCAGGGCGCAGGTTACAGTGTTGCAGTGCTTTCTCTTTCTCCTGGAGTGCGAATTTTGCCAGCAACTCAGTTTTGGTCTTATACTCTTCAATTGTATAGTTTCAAAACATTCCTCCTTGATAATTGGTTGAGTAAAATCCAAAC
>NW_017729026.1:39884177-39888125 GCF_001723915.1 Gavialis gangeticus | reverse complement strand
CAGTGTTGCAGTGCTTTCTCTTTCTCCTGGAGTGCGAATTTTGCCAGCAACTCAGTTTTGGTCTTATACTCTTCAATTGTATAGTTTCAAAACATTCCTCCTTGATAATTGGTTGAGTAAAATCCAGACAAAGCATGTAGGGAGGGACCTTCATATTACAATTGCTAACTGTTCAGATCTTGTTTTGGGCTGTCCACTTGTGAAACTTGTTTTTGCAAGCTTTTGATCAGCCTGGAAGTTACACTTCAGTCAAATGGGGTGAGCATTGATTGACTGGATGGGATTCTTTGGGGCATTGATACTGTTTGGGGTAGTTCTTTTAACAGTGTTTGGGGAAGAACCCAAAATATTCTGTACCAGTGATGGTCTATGGCCATTTCAAAAACCCTAAACAGACATTGAATTCCTGTTCTGAGAAATATGCCTTAATCAAGGGCGGATGTGTTGACAAGGAGGATATAGTCATGTACAGGGATGCAGTTATTTATGAATTGTTTAGTATAATAAAACATTGGGTACATTTTCAACTAGCACAGGAGATAAAATCATTTGGGATTGCTTCATTTTGCATGGTCCCAGTCACGATTTTGCATTCTTGTGCAAGATGCACTATTATTTTAATTTAGTAATTTAAATTTCATGTGTAGTTCTGGCCAAGCTTTCACAGTCATCAAATACTATTGGAAGATTTGTTGATAGTATTGATTTTTTTTCTCATCTGTGATGAAAATGTTGTTGAGTAGTCTATTTCTTCAAGCCAATTTCTTAAATTTTCTCCCTATTCCACTGTTGTTTTGTTTAAACAACTCCCCTTTAAATTTAATTTAGTCCCTAAAGAAAGAGGATCGTGTTTACATATAGTTGTTTATGTCATTCATCTGATCTCATTAGTTCATAGAGCAAATATAATCCACAGTTTTAGGTACTAGCAAGTTACTTTTATCTCTTATAGGAGCTTCAATCCCAAAGAAAAACTCTGAATGCCTCTCCTGAATAATGAGAACAAAGGAAGTACTTAAGTGTGAGAATAAAATCATTAGTAAAATTCAGTACTTGCCATTGTTAGGAACTGCCAAAGATGAAATGAAATCATAATTGCATCCCAGACTCAATTTTAGGTTATATCAGTAAGTTTTTACAGTTAATAAACTTTTAGATTGTTGTCTACAAGAAATGATTATGTGATTCTTGTGAGATTAATGGAGTTCTCTAAATACATTGTCAGAATTTTCTTTAAGAGTAATTTAACAATTTCTGGCTAGCCATGTAAACTTTGACTATTATTACATGTAACTTTGCTGATTTTTACTAACGCTCATGATCAGAATTGCAGATTTTATATACTATATTTCCTTGCATACTGCTCATCCTCAAATGAGACATACATGTTGTTTTTAGGAAGATAGATTGAAGAAGAAAAGTATTTTTCTGTGAGTCATGGCAGCATAAAGCAGGGACAAAGCCGTCCAACTCATTCATCCTCCTTTTCCTGCTTAACCAAAAGCAGAAACCCGAAATGCTGCTGAAGACTTGTCTCCATGGGGAGATCTTGCAACAAGCTAAAAGGTCTGCAAGGCTATGAAATAAGAGAAGAGTTACTCAGAGAAGCTGGTAGACAGCAAACTTGCCAGAAGAAAGGTTAACCTAATTAGTAGAATATCAGTACCATTAAAAAGAAAAGATGATTTTTAACATCTGTAGAGTGAAGAACAATGAGCCATTAAGTCAATTAACTCCCTCAGCTACTTGAATAGAAATTCCACTGCTGCTGCCAGGAAATCAGTTTTGAATAAATAATTAAAGGAGGGTGCTTCTATTCCAGGCAGAAAAATCAGCTTTCTCTCTTAAGACACACACCTTAATTTCAGGGTACTGATTTCTAGGAAAAACTTGCATGTGGTATGAGAGAAAAATGGTAAGTTTGGTAATGACGATTGTGACAAAAAAGCAGCAACTTCCCAAGGCCAGGTCTCAGTACCAGTCTGCTCCCTTTGTCTATGAGCAAACTGTCCACCTCATTCTCCCGCCATGCCTTGTTGTTAATTAATCTGGATGTTAATCTGGATGTGAAGCTGCCCTTTGAGTGCCCTGATGCGCCAGGGCAATAACCTTCCCTTAATGTGTCCCATGCCTCACAGATAACATACTCAGTTTAGTAATAATCTGGCTTGAGGCCAGGCCAGACTCACTATAAAGTTAGGTCTTTGTCATACCGCCTCATTCTGGCCACACCTACACCACCCCTCTCTCACTGGGCATCTTTCACTCTACCTGCTCTCACCAGGCTCTTCCACACTACCCATTCTGCACCTCATTTACCCTGCCCTTACTCCCTTAAGTGACCCCAAAGGAATATCAGGCTTGACTCTGTTCTCCTCAGCCAGCCCTGGAACAGCCTTTTGGGCCTCTCCTGTGACCCTCATCTAAGTGCTGGCTGGGAGATTAGCCAAACTCTGGGCCAACTTCACCCTTAGCCCCTCACTGGGCCACTTCACCCCTTTCTCAGGCCAATACTTCACCCCTATACTGGGACCTGGGATCTTATACCCCTGCAGACTCGGGTGCTCCTCTGAGAGCATGCCTAGCCTCAACTCCACCCTCTTCAACAGGGCCCAGGGTCTTACACACCTGGAGGCTCAGGTGCTCCTTCTATGAGCATGTCTGGCCCCAGCTTCTGGGTCTTACACCTGTACAGTCTCAAGTGCATCTTAGTATGCATGCCTGGCCCCTCTACTCCCACTGATAACCCACCAGATGGTAGGGGCTGGGGTTAAGGAGCCCCTACCTGCCTTTCAGTGGGGAGGTAACTGGCCTGGCATTTCTTGGGGACTCCCTTGCCACAAGAAGTCCCACCAGGCCACCCTTCCCCAGTAGGGTGCAGTTTCCAGTCATGCCCAGGATCATGGGACCTTCTCCTTCCCCATAGCCCCACCCTTACCTCCAAGATGTTCAAGGAGTAGTAGCTCAGTAGGGTGATGTTACTCCCTTAGTGGCAGGCAGAAAACTGCCTCTTCAGCCCTGAGAACTAGGCTCGAAAATGCCCACCCTAATCACCCACCTGCTGGCTGCCTGTTTCAGCGCTTAAAGTGATGGAGTACTGAAGCTGCTCCATCACAATGATTCATATTAGTTCTGGGAGGAAGTAATTTATTTCAGTTCTGCAGAAACATTTTCACTGGGGCTTTTAAAAATGGAATACCTTGTAAATCATATTTTGGAGGGATAAGATACCTTCTAATTGAAATGAGAATCATTGACAGGTTTACAATATCCCTAGGAAGTTTAAAGTGTTCACTTATCTCAGAGACAATTATCCAGAGGTAGTGTAACCCATCCCCCAACCCCCTGTCGTAAGGAGCAGAGAACTTTTCAAAATACATCCATCTTGGGAAGGTCAGTGAACCCCCTTGACATGCTCAGAGGGTAAATGAAGGTGGCTAGTAGCCATGTGGAGGGGATCTGAGAAGCTCTGAGGTGACCATTCAGAAGTAACTCTTTTTGAAGTGGAGTAGGGTCTTGTGGATTAAAATGAACTGTCCTATTGAGAACAGTGACTGATCAAGGAGGTTGCATGGGCTCTAACTTCTGCTGCTAAAGGGAGACACGTGTCCTGCTCTGAGCACCAGCAAGGAGGAAGAAGTGACACAAGTGTGTTACATCCATCTAGAGGCTTCAGAGAAGGTGGAGTCAATCTCCTGCTCACCAGACTTGGATTATAATGAGCCTCAATGATGGTGAAGCTGATTAACAACATATTTGCTACCAAGGAGTGATTATATATATATGTATGTGTGTATATATATGTGTGTGTGTGTGTGTGTGTGTGTGTGTGTGTGTGTGTATATATATGTGTGTGTGTGTATGTGTGTGAGTGTGTGTGTGTGCATATGTGTATGTGTGTATATATATATATATATGTATATGTATATATGTATATATATAGTTTAA
>NW_017729026.1:39870832-39879177 GCF_001723915.1 Gavialis gangeticus | reverse complement strand
CTTCCCCTTTTTGAAGATGGGAAACAAGTTGGCCCTCTTCCAGTCCTCTGGCACCACACTAGAGCACCACGACTGCTCGTAAAGCCATGCCAGGGGTCCTGCAATGACCTCAGCTAATTCCCTCAGCACTCTCAGTTGGAGATCATCCGGACCAGTTGATTTAAATACATCCAGTCCCTCCAGAAGTTCCCTGACTAGATCCTCCCTGACCCTTGGCCTAGGTGCGCCTCCCCTGGGGCCTGAGGGGGTCCTGGTCCCTGCTCAGGAAAATGGAAGCAAAGGGGTGCCCTGCTTTTTGGAGCAGACAGCACAGCCCAGACCAGGGCTGCAAAGCATGCTGGGATGCTGGGGGACTCTGACTTAACTTGAACCAGGAAGTGGTCTGGGACAGAAATTTCATAAACCAGTTTGACCTAAATCAGCTAAGTCTGATAGTACATTCAACCAGGTTTAACTTAAAACAGTTTTAACCATTTTGAAATTGATTTATGTGCACTGAGCTTCTGTTCTGTTACAGGTTTAAACCAGTTTGTGATCACTTAAATTGGTTTGCGTGTAACTTCTGTCCCTAGTCTTAATGTTTTTCTTTAAAGGTTATATTTTTTGGTATTGTATAAGGTTTGTTGTTTGTTGTTAATTTGTCACTGTGTTTGTTATTGTAGTAAAAAAAGAAGATAAATTTGGATTTTTTAATTAGTATTATTCATTGAGGAAAATTTGGTGCCAGGTATCCCACACTATATGCTACTGGTTTCTATCTGTGTAGTGCACCCAGAAGGGTTGTGCATTTGACATTGCATTGCTCTCTTACTAGCAAATAAGGAATGAAAGCACTTTAGGAGGAGGTGCAGTTCAAGATATCCATTTCACATAGTCCCAATTGAACTGAGCCTCTGAAGACAAAAGGGACAGATGTGTGAAGAGAAGAAGTGGTCATAGACTAAGAGGCAGATCCAAGGACTTGCACACTGTAATTAATTATTGTTGGAGGTGAGGATGAGTTATCCCTATGGAGATTAGTCACTGGTTTGCAGGAAGCTGACCTCATCCCAAACACAGCTGTCAAAACAACACGGCTGTCTGTGCTGAACTGTGTGCACAACAGGTCTCCTAAGGACGTTTTCCTATTGCTAATCATACTACTTTGTCTTGAACCTTGTCCCTATTTCTGTGGTTCTCATATCCAAATCTGGCTTCTGACCTTTGTTCCTGACTATGACTCTTAGCTTCTGATCCATGGACTGTTCTTGTCTCTTGATTTCTAGCCTGTCTTTTGCCTTTCAGCCCTGGTTCCTGGTCCAGGATTGAAAGCCCTCACTTCTAAAACTGACTGCCCACTTCCTGGTTGTTGTGGGTTGATAGGCTTCATTTTTAGGTGCTTGATCTGAGTGGAATTGAAAACCCAGAATTAGACACTGAGGATCGCTATGCAGAGAAGAGGGAAAGTACTTTTATGGCCTCTTGAGATCACTTTTGTGAAGCATTGCTTTTGCTATCCATTCCTCTTCATCCCTGGACCTGTGAATAAGGTGGTCAAGCCACCCTGAAAGCATCTTCTGCCACTACTCTCAAGCCCACTGGAGACAGAATTTGATATGGTGGTGAAAAACACCTCTAGAATAGTTTTACCTCCTCATTCCTGGGTTTGGTATGTAGAGATTGAAAGCAGGTAGATAGGGCCATGATTCTCAGTGGTGCTGTCAAAGTACCATGGAAGTCGTACAGCCTTACTCTAAGGTACCTGACAATGGCCATGCAAAAATAAAATCACACACTGAACAAAGAGCCAAAGATATATATTATCTATATCTATATATTATAGATATATAGATATTTATATCTGTATCTGTATCTATATATATCTATGAATCTAGATAGATAGATAGATAGACACACACACACATATAGGGAAATATAATAACTATATAAGGAAATAGTAATTAATTCTTTCTCTTTAAAAAGTAATTAATTAATTATTTCTCTTAAAAATTTCTTGAGCAACAGAGGTCAGCTGCTCCTTTGGCTATGACCCCAAGCCACTAAATGAGGATAGTGACTTCAAGACTTATTTAAGTATCTGTGAAGAACTGGCTGGTGTGTTGGGATGGGGCAAGGGGAATGTATGGAGGTTGAAGATGTGGAGAAAAATCTACCCATTAGTAACGTCATACAAAAACATGCACATCTGGTTGAGGCACAGAAGTGTTTGAGGACCCAGATGAGATTAAACTGAATTTTAAAGAAACATTAGATTTTTCAATTCTCTTACTACAGCATACCATTTTTTGGGGCATTTCTGTTCATAGAATAAATCATTTATGAAGAACAGACCTAAAAATGGCCATAAATCCTATATGTACTAAAAATTTCACTTAGTTTGAGCTATATAAAATTATATATGAGGCAGAGTTATGATCGAGCAACCTACATATCAATACTAATTATTAAAATATGTCAATTATTAAAATATATTTAAAGGCCTTACTTATTGATCCTCAATGAGTATTTCAATTATTACTTATCTATAATAACCTTCATAAAGAATAAAAATGTTCTGTGTATTACAAAGCTTATTAAATATTACATAAGTTCCCAATCCTGCAAAAACTTAATTTTATGACTAGTCCCAACTCCATACATAAAGTAAAGCACATGAGTATTTTTTTAAAAAGGGTTATGCTTCCTAATACTGTCCCTAATAAAATAGACTCAATATTAAATTTTCTAATGCTGCAACACTATTTTCTGAAACTGTGTAGAAAGTTAAGTAAAATGTTATGATACTTCAATTTTTTCCAAGTTATAATTGATGGTATTGAATTTAATGGTTAATTAGGTAAAGCATTTAGCTTGCCCATGATTGATTCTAATTGTGTTCCACAGCTGATAATATGGTGCATTAAAATGCACATGCCTGAGAATAGAACAAAATGGGACAATCATGGAAACAAATCATCACTATGTAGTTCAGTTATGCATATTTAACTGAGAAGAGTGTGTGACAAATGCTGAAAAGCATGCTGAAGGTGAAATGAGAATCTGACCCATAAATTTTAAATCTTTATTGCAAAATGAATTAACCACCCAATGACTTTATTCCTCACCTTATACACTCTCATAGCATATCAGGGAGAAACACTGTAATAACCAACCTGTTAGGGAGAGGATGATTGTTCAGAAACAAATTAATTGCACCCTAAGAGCATGCAGTGATCCATATATTTCTTATACCAAATGGAAACCAATTTTATTTTTTGTTTGGTGGATTTTATGTGTGGGTCCCAATGTGTATGAATACTCACCTTTTTAGATGCTTGTAAGTAGTGACTTAATATTGATTGCTATCTAATGATTTGACTATGCACTGCTTGTTGCAGTGTTTACAATGGAGTCAGGAATGACAGTAGCTTTTATTAAGAGGTTAGAATATGGATTTGTACAGGTTGGTATGGATAGGGATGATCCTGTCTCTGGCAGGGGGTTGGAAGTTATGACCTCCGAAGGTCACTTCCTGCCCTACTTCTCTATGATTCTATGGATCACAGTCATGACCCAGTTCCAATGCTGAATTCAAGCATGAAAAATTTAGCTTGAATTTTAAGGGAAAAATATTTCCTGATTGTGAGATTTACTGTCCTAAGGGAAGTGGAAGAAACCCAACCTGTCAGCACTGCTACCATTAGACTTTACAAAATACCAGTGAATGTACCATCAGGAATAACCCCATGGGGATAGACTACCAGAACAAAAAACCTACTAGCTCTTTTTCATTTCTAGATTTAATCCATGATTCCATGAAGTCCACTTAATTTACCATGAGTTATTATTATATATTTTTATGAGCATTTCTGACATTCTTCATCTACCATAATCAAATGCTGGGCTTTTATTTAAAAAAAATCTTTATCCACATTTTCCTTATTTAATTTAGACATACCATATTTTCTCAAAAAATGTGTTGAAATCATGGAGAATACTTAGAGATAAATGTGATAAAGGTGATTTGGAATAGGGGATAAAGATTTTTTTAGCTTATGTATAATTTTCCAGAGTCAGCTCTCTATCACTGTGAAATTTCACTTACTCCAGTAAATCTGAAGACGACTAATGAGAATCTGGTTTTTTTCAGTATTCCAGGATACAAAAGATGTCTTAGGCACAGAAACTTAGGCAGAGGAACACCTCCTGATTGGGCTTAGCATTTGATCAGAGCTGTCAAATTTGAAGATCTTCTGGGCATATGCACACCGAACTTTCAGGGGTCTAGAGAATGTCAAAGTCTGAAAGGGATGTGTCTCTGGAGTTTTCACAGATAAAAAGGGATTTTCAGGGTCACAACTCTTCAGAATCTCTTTAATCATAGGTATTTAAGAACAGGGTAAACAAACATCTGAGAAGGAAGACCTAAGCATACTAGCTTTTGCCTCAGCACAGGGGATTGGAGTAGATGGCCTTTTGAGATCCCTTCCAGGCCTACATTTCTATGTTTCAAGCTCCTTAACGTGGAATAAATCCTACTTTAGGTGCCAAAATCCTTTTGTTTCAATCTGACCCCAGACTGAAGGTTTAAATATATACGTGTAATGTTAAAAGTTATAATTTAGAGATACTGCTATACAATAACAATTGTTTTGTTTTTATCATTCACGTCTAAATGTCTTTATTGAACCCGGTGATTAAAACACCTGTAATTATTTATTTATTTATTTATTTATTTATTGAAAAGGGATGGACTGCTGATTACCTGCGGTCCTGGGAAGAAGTCCCCTGCTTCCCCAACATATGGCACTGTAAAATTGGATCTATTCATTATGAACCAAAGAAAGGTACCATATTTTCTTACATGGAACACATACAATTGTCCCAAAAAGTTTCTGGAAATTGGAGTATGCATTATTTGCAAGAAATTCAGTAAAAGTAGGTTCTGGTGCTTAGCGGTAAAACTGAAAGTAAAATCAGCAGTCAACTACAGGAGGCAAAACAATGAGCAGTCTGGGCTCCAACACTGCTACATGTCCTATTAATGTGTGATAAGTTTACTGCACAGTAAACTTTCCCCAGGAGCGTCTCTACGCATGGTCCCATCAGAAGCAAATTTGTTCTTGACAGGAGCAATACAATTGCAAATACTTAGGACCTTTGTATACGTCATGTTTTTTGCCCTTTTTTGCACTGCAACAGTGTGACTGTTTGCAGGACCAGGTTTTCCGGACACCTTAAAAGTCCTTCTGGCACATTAAAGTAAAACTCCTCAGATGTAGTTTAGTTTGGCTTTTCATGAATTAAAGTGCTGCAGCCATGGAGTCATTACACGCACACACAAAGGCACACAAAGACATGTAATGAGCCTCTTTGTCCACTAGAGGGCACTGCAACTTTTTTGTAGTTCACCCCTTTGAATTGCTTCTGCTTTTGAATTGCTTCCACTTTTTTTTTCTTGTGCCATTTGCCAGCTCCCTACTCCCACAGTTGTGTGGCAGGGCATGGGCTGGTTGGAGGGGGAGGGAGGAGGCAGCATTGGACTGTCCCACTCTCCTTCGGTGCCAGCTGGGGACTGGACTTAATTTGTTCAAAAACCAAGTGTGTGCAAACACTGATGTGATGCCCTAAAGCTTAATTAATTAAAAAAACTAGTGCATGCAAACACTGATGCAACCATTCAAAATAAAAAAGTTTACATTTTATAAACCTATTTAATTAAATAAGGATTAAACCCTGTGGTTTTTATAGGTGCCCATACTGCACAAGAACTTTCATGTAGATGCCACCTGGGAGCAGACTTGCTCTTGGCCAGCCCTGACACTAGGAGGCCAGTCTGAGCTCAGCCCCAGGGCCCCAGAGCTGGGAGCCTCTCCTGCCTCAGGGCTGGTCCACTTCTGTGGCAGCCCCAGCCACAGGCCCTTTAAAATGTCTAAGGGCATTTTGAGCCCTTAGGCCAACGGTTCCCAGCCCTAGGTCATGACCCAAATGAGGGTCACAGGGGCAATCCCAGTGGGTCACACAGAAAAGACAAGCTGCCACACTCCACTCCCAGCACTGGGGTGCAGAAAAAAAAGGTTGGGAACCACTCCCTTAGGCATAACAGCAGGGAGCTGGAGGAAAAGGGGTAGGGGGCTCTTGGCCTCTGCTTCCCCTGCACAGGCCAATATCTACCTGTGCCAGCCTGTCTGCACCCCATTAGTGGGTGGCATCGGGGAGAGGAGGAGAGGCACCTGCTTGTTGTGAGGGCAGTAAAGTGTTTTTCTGAGAACTGTATGTGGTAAGCATGGTGGTGCTGGAGGTGGGTGGTGGGGTGGGTGTCCATGGGCAGCTGTCAAGGTGGACTACAGCAGGGAGTGCAGGAGGAGGTGATTGGCCAGCACCTCTCACACCTGGTGTCCCTGGTGGTGGGTGTGCAGCTCACCTGAGTCCTCAGTAAGGGGGGTCTGCCACTGTTGCTACTGCTGCAGCTAGTACTCCTGCTGCCATGCATCCTCTTTCCATTGTACCTCCTCTGCCCAGGCATTGCAAAACATCTCCCCCAGGGCCTCACAGATGTTATTCAGCATGCAGACTATGATGACAACCTGGGGGATGTTTCCTTGGTGAACTCAAGGCTGGCAGTGAGGGTGCTCCAATGTCCCGTGAGATGGCTGAAGATGTGCTCTGCTAGGGCACAGTCTAGCTGAGGCACTGGTTGAAGTAGGCCTGGTGGGAGTCCAGCTGCCTGGTGTAGGGTTTATAGATTTCATAGATTTCATAGATATTAGGGCTGGAAGGGACCTCGCTAAATTGCTGGGTCCAGCCTCCTGCCCAAAGGGCAGGCAGTCAGCAGAAGTCAAATGATCCCATCAAGATAGGCATCAAATTTTTTCATAGATTCATAGATTTTATAGATTATTAGGGTCAGAAGGGACCTCAGTACATCATTGGGTCTGACCCCCTGCCCTGGGCAGGAAAGAGCGCTGGGGTTAGATGACCCCAGCAAGGTGCTTGTCTAGTCTCCTCTTAAGATCTCCAAGGTAGAAGAGAGCACCACCTCCCTTGGAAGCCCATTCCAGATTTTGGCAACCCTCACTGTAAAGAAATTTTTCCTAATGTTTACTCTAAATCTGCTTTCCGTCAGTTTATGGCCATTGTTCCTAGTAACTCCAAGGGGTGCCCTGGTAAACAGAGGATCCCCTGTTGCTTGCTGCCCCACCTGATGAATATGTAAATGACCACAAGATCCCTTCTCAGCCTTCTTTTGCAGAGGCTAGAGAGATTCACATCCCTCTATCGCTCCTCGTAGGATCTTACCTGCAGGCCCTTAACCATATGAGTAGCCTTCCTCTGGACCCTCTCAAGGTTATCCACATCCTTCTTGAAGTGCAGTGCCCAGAACTTGGATGCAGGACTCCAGCTGCAGTCCATAGACCTGTTCATGATGCACCTTCTAATGCATGAAAGAGTGCAGTTGGCTTTACTTATCACTTTGCCACATTGATGACTCATGTTCATTTTAGAGTTAACTATGACTCTGAGATCCCTTTCTGCTGCTGTGCTGCTTAGAAAATCACCTCTGAGGCTGTAGGTGTATTGGTGACTCTTTCTCCCTAGATGCAGCACTTTGCACTTATCTTCATTAAACTACATTCTATTCTGTTCTGCCCACACTCCCAACCTGTCCAAATTCACCTGAATCTGATCCCTGCTCTCCAATGTGCTTATTTTGCCCCATAATTTGGTGTCATCTGTGAATTTGGACAGAGTGCTTTCCACACCCTCATCCAAGTCTTTGATGAAGATATTGAACAGTACTGATACAAGGACCAAACCTTGGGGAACTCCACTGCCCACATATTTCTAGGTCGAGAATGATCCATCCACCATCACCCTCTGAGTGCACCCCATAAGCCAATTCTCCTCCCACCTACTCACGTAATAATCCATATCACAACCACTTAATTTATTTATAAGAATGAGATGTGACACCATATCAAAGGCCTTTTTAAAATCCAAGTAGATAACATCTACCTCAACTCCTGCATCTAAGCATTTTGTGTCCTATTCATAAAAAGAAACAAGGTTAGTCAGGCAGGATCTTAAAGGAATCCAGAGTAGGTGCTTGCAGCACCTCTAGGGGGAGTCTATTCCAGGCTCTGGGGACTCAGACAGTAAAGAAGTTTTTCCTTATGTCCAGCCTAAAATGGTCTTCCAAGAGTTTGAGATCATTGGACCTAGCCTTCCCATGGGGTGTCCTGGTGAAGAGATGTTCCTGGTGCACACCCCTTATATATTTATAGGCTGCCACCAAGTCACCCCTGAGCCTATGCTTTTCCAGGCTGAAGAGTCCTATGTCTCTCAGCCTTTCCTCATAAGGCCTG
>NW_017729026.1:39862075-39865832 GCF_001723915.1 Gavialis gangeticus | reverse complement strand
ATAAGGCCTGCCCCTCTTGTCCTCTGATCATGTGGCTGGCTCTCCTCTGGACTTTCTTGAGCTTCTCCACATCCTTTCTGAATTGCGGAGCCCAGAACTGGACACAGTATTCCAGCTGTGGTTTCACCAAGGCCGAGTAAAGTGGGAGAATGACTTCTTGGATTTTGTTTGAGATGCATTGGAAGATCAATCATGATCCCCAAGTCCCTTTCAGACATGGTGCTAGCTAACGTAGTACTGCTGAGCCTATAAGTGTGGTGTGGGCTCCTTCTTCCAGGGTGGAACACCTTGCATTTCTTGGCATTGAATGCCTTCAAGTTTTTATCTGCCCGCCTTGTAAACCTGTTGAGTTGGCCTGGATTGCCAGCCTATCCTCTAGGGTGACTGCACTTCTCCATATTTTGGTGTCATCAGCAAGCTTAGCCAGTCCACTTAAAACACCTGAGTCCAGATCATTTATAAACACATTGAAGAGTACAGGTCTGAGAACGGAGCCCTGGGGGATGCCACTGGTTATAGTGGGCCAAGTTGATTCGGTTCCATCAACTAGCACTCTCTGGGTCCATCCACGGAGCCAGTTCCCCAGCCATTGGACTGTGAAATTGTCTAGGCCACAATTCCCCATATTTTCCATGAGGACATCATGGGACACCAAGTCAAAGGCTTTCTTGAAGCCAAAAATATGATATCCACCTCTTCTCCTTTGTCCAGGTGATGCATCACTTGGTCATAGAGGGAAATCAGGTTGGTCAGATGAGATCTACCCACCACAAAGCTGTGTTGGCTATTTCTCAGACTATTACCTTCTGTTAGGTTGTTCGTAATGGTTTTCTTGATGATTTTTCCAAGATCTTTTCAGGGATTGAGGTCAAGCTAATTGGCCTATAGTTCCCTGGATCTTCCCTTATCCCTTTCTTGAAGATAGGCACCATATTGGTTGTATGAGCCAGGGGAGGAGTGGGTAGGCAGCCTCCCCAGTGAGGAGGGATGGGACCACAATGGAGCCTAGCTGCAGGTCTGGCACCCCCGGCACAAAGTGCCTGCTCTGCACCAGTGCTGGCAGAAAGGAGTTCCAAAACACATGAGTGTCATGGGCACTGCCTACCTAGCTGGCACTCACCTTGGTGAAGGCATCACAGTGGTTGATGTCCCGGGATCAGCGAGAAGAGGGATTGGGAAGCCCCACCCACAGGGCACAGAGCAGGGAAAAACACAAAAACAGAAAAGGAAACACAAAACAGCCACTTACCTGCAGGCGGAGTGACACCAGATGGGTGAGGAGAAGAGCCTGCGCATTTTGCAAGTCATGCTTTTATACAATTAAAGCCAGGAGGTGACTTCACAAGGATGCACTGGCCAGCAGGGATCAAAATGGCCACCGGCAGAGAGGCAAGGAGAGCGAGTTTGGGGGAGGCCAGAAGGTCAACTGAAGCCCACCTTGGGGAATCCACGAAGCCAGGGAATGCAAGTCCTCTACAGTTCAGGCCAAGGTGGCACATGAGCAGGCATTCAAAGCCAGATGGGTGCAAAGTGGTGCATTGGCCAGGAACTGTGGTGAAGATCCAGCCCATAGGGGACCTCCCGCCATGCAGCCAGCAGCCATGGCCCCTCCAGATGCCCCTCCAGGGCAATATTTACAGGCCCTAACAGAGATCCTCAATGCCCAGCAACAAATGATGGAACAGCAGCAGGACTGGCTGCGGCACAGTTTGACCACATTTAGGATGCTGAAGATGATGCGGGAAGATGCTCCAGAGGCTTACATTGAGGCCTTTGAGTGGCACGCCATTATGATGGGCCTAGATAAGGGATATTGGACTAGCCAGCTTGGGGCCCTTGTTGTTGGCAAGGCCCAGGCTGCATATCAAGCCCTTCCCTGGGACGAGGCCCGTGACTACGACTGGGTAAAGACAGCCATCCTGTACCAGTTGGAAATCAATTTGGAACATTACAGGCTGCTCTTTCGGGCCAAGAAGGGAGCAGAGGAAAAGTGACCCTGACTCTTGTTACAGTTGCTGTGGGATCTCTTCAACAAGTGGCTGAGCCCCATGTCCTGCGACTGAGACATCCTAGCGGATCAGATACTGAGCAGTTCATCAATGTTTTAGAAGAGCGCACACAGCGCTGGGTGCGCCAGCATTCACCCCATAATTGCAAGGAAGCACTCAAATTAGCAGAAGTGTTCACAGCCTCCAAAGCCAGCTACGGTCAGGAGAGGCGTACCCCCGCACCCCCGATGCTGAGCTCAAGGGATTCAAAGAAGAGGGAGTCTGTGTTCAAGGAAGCAACCAGAGATACGGTCTTTTTCCATTGTGGAAAGTTTGGCCACTTCTCCAAGGATTGTCGGGGTGATCTGGCAGAGTGATGGCATCCCGATAATGTGGCCAGGGGGCTGGTGGGGGGACGCAAGGAATTGGACCAGGTGGAGCCCATGGATTGCAGTTACATCCCCGGGAAAGAGAGTGCTGTATGGAGGTGCCCAGTAGTAAAAGCTTTGATTGGGAATTGTCCTGTTCAGGCCATCCTGGATTTGGGGTGTACCCAGTCATTGGTGAGGGCAAACTTAATTACCCCACAGTGAGGCTGGGAGGCTGACCCAGTGAAGGTGTCATGCCTCCATGGGGAAACTAAGCATGTCAACCACTAGTGGGTACACCTTAGGGTCACGGAACACCAGAGAGAGTTGCTGGTAGGGATAGTACCCTGCCTGGCTTGCAAGATGTTACTAGGACATGACTGGGCCCCTATATACGACATGCTTGAGAGGGTTTGAGATGCCAAGGTGGTGGGGAGAAGCCTACAGAATAGGGAAGGATGGCTTGGGGAACTCGAAGACAGTCAGGAGTCAACAGATGACGCGGAGGTACTCGACCTCCATGATGTGACCAGCAGTCGAAAGTTCCAAGAGGTGTAGGAAGAGGACACCGAACTTCAGGAGCTCAGGATGCAGGCCCTGAAACTTTCAACCACCTCAGCAGCAGGAACAGAAGACAGTCCTCAATTTGAGATAAGGCACCAGCTTTTGTGTCGTGTTCAACCCGGAAGGGGAGGGTAGCCTGGAAAAACACAACTTGTGGTACCCACCCAATTCCACCATACCATCTGGTGCCTTGCTCATTCCAACCCCACCGGAGGCCACATGGGTTGAGACAAAACCATAGCCCGTATATCACGGTGGTTTTTTTGGCTAGGATTGGGGGAAGATGTAGCATGCCACTACGCTGCCTACCCTGAGTGTCAGAAAGTGAGGGAGGATCGCCCTGCATAGACACCTCTTCAGCCCCTACCTGTTATTGATGAGCCCTTCAAAAGGATAGCCCTAGATGTGATCAAGTCTCTTCCTCATACTACTCCTGGCCATCAATACATATTGGTATTTATTGATTATGCCACCCGGTACCCGGAGGTGGTACCTTTACAGGCAGTGACCTACAGATTGCGGAGGAGCTCGTCAAGTGCATGGCTAGAATGGGGCTTCCCTAAGAGATCCTCAGCGACCAAGGATGCAACTTTATAGTTTCATAGTTAGTAGGGTCAGAAGGGCCCTTGATCATCGAGTCCAACCCCCTGCCATGCCAGGAAAGAGTACTGGGGTCATACGACCCCAGCAAGGTGTACATCTAGCCTCCTCTTAAAGACTCCCAGAGTAGGAGCCAGCGCCACTTCTCTTGGAAGTTGGTTCTAGATCCTACCCACCCTGACAGTAAAGTAGCACCTACTGATATCTAGCCTAAATCTACCCTCTGCCAGCTTGTGG
>NW_017729026.1:39860189-39862064 GCF_001723915.1 Gavialis gangeticus | reverse complement strand
CCCAGTCATGCATTGGGTCCCACCATGTTTCAGTGAGCCAAAGGCAGGGCCCCTTCAAAGTGATCTGCCAGGCAGACTACAAGGTACACCGCCCTGGCCACGTTCAAGAAAGACAAATATATCACATTAATCTCCTATGTGAGTGGCACAGACCTGAGTGGTGAGCTGCCTTCTCAGA
Organism: Gavialis gangeticus; assembly: GCF_001723915.1. Taxonomy (NCBI): domain Eukaryota; kingdom Metazoa; phylum Chordata; order Crocodylia; family Gavialidae; genus Gavialis; species Gavialis gangeticus. The sequence goes on along the minus strand of NW_017729026.1, from coordinate 39,861,886 downwards.
AGCTGAGATAGAAGACTTGGGTCTGCAGGGCACAACACAGGGAAAGGCCATGGTGGAGCTGGAAAGCCAAGTCCAGATAGGGGAGGAACTATCCGGGATACAGGAATACAAGGTGAAAGCTCTAGTAGAAGAGTTCTGAGATGTGTTCAAGGAGGAACCAGGATGGGCCTGAGGTGCCTATCATTCTATACAAACACCCCTGGGGGCTATAGTATGGGAAAAGTGGCAGCCGGTGCCCCATCCTCTTTCCGGTGAAATATGGGATGAAATCAGAAAAATGGTCGAACAGGTAGTCATATGCTTATCCCACAGCCCATGGTGTAGTCCCCTCGTCCTGGTACCAAAACCCGATGGCTCCTTGTAGTTATGCGTCGATTACCAGTGGCTAAATGCCATGGCGGTCTTTGACGCATTTGCCATGCCCCATGTCATGGAGCTGGTGGAACTCATCGGCAATGCCTGGTATATTTCAACTTTAGACCTGGCAAAGGGGTACTGGCAAATCCTGGTAACACATAGGGAGGGACATAAAACCACTTTTGGGATACCCTGGGGACTATACAAATTTGTCCATATGCCATTTGGGCTCCATGGGGCCGAATTAGCAGCACCCTTCTCAGAAGCATTAAAGGGACCATGAGCAGGAGGGATAAGGTGGACAGATGAAATGAGGTGGAACTTTGAGCTATTAAAAAAGGCTTTATGTGAAGAAGTGGGGATACACGCCCCTGACCTCCATAAGCCTTTTATATATTACAGACCAATGCATCAGAAATAGCAGTGGGGGCCATGTTAACCCAAGAAGAAGCTGGAATAGAGAGGCTAGTTGACCAAACGAGTAGAAAGCTACTGCCTGCAGAGATATGGTACGCCACCATAGGATGGGAACGTCTGGTGATCCACTGGGCAGTAGAGCTCTCCAGGTATTACCTGATGGGGAGAGAGTTCACATTAATAACAGATCATGCCCCCTTGAAGTGGCTGAGCTCAACCAAAACAGATAACACCCGCATTACGAGGTGGGCCCTGGCAGTCCAACCCTTTAAATTTCATATATTACACCATCCAGGCAAAAATATCATAACGGCCGATTTTCTATCTAGATGCAGAAATGACTCCAAATATGATGATGGCCAGCAACAGACTAAAAGGACAACCATCAACACATGTAGGAACCTAACACAATGGATTAAAATGCCCTAAGGCAGCTTAAGGTGGGGGCTGTGTCCTGGGAACAGCGAGAAGAGGAACTGGGAAGGCCTGCCCTTGGGGACAGAGCAGGGAAAAACACAAAAATAGAAAAGGAAACACAAAACGACCACTTACCTGCAGGCGGAGTGACACCGGCCAGGTGAGGAGAAGAGCCTGTGTATTTTACAAGTCATGCCTTTATACAATTAACACTGGCGGGTGACGTCTTGAGGATGCACTGGCCTGTGGGGATAAAAGCGGCTGAAAATAATGATAGGCAGTAATAAATCTTATCACATTGACACATCAAATAACAAAATGTGACATTTTATCAGTTAAAAGTATATTTATTTCAGTGTTTTATGAATCTCCAGGCAATTTTAAAGCAAAGGAAAAAAGATCAACGATATATTTTAAATATGTCATTTGGCATAATATAACTTGATGGAGCTTTTAATTAATGTTATATTTTATTTTCATTTTAAAAGCTTAGAGTAGCTATGGTA
>NW_017729026.1:39842091-39855189 GCF_001723915.1 Gavialis gangeticus | reverse complement strand
ATGCCTTTATACAATTAACACTGGCGGGTGACGTCTTGAGGATGCACTGGCCTGTGGGGATAAAAGCGGCTGAAAATAATGATAGGCAGTAATAAATCTTATCACATTGACACATCAAATAACAAAATGTGACATTTTATCAGTTAAAAGTATATTTATTTCAGTGTTTTATGAATCTCCAGGCAATTTTAAAGCAAAGGAAAAAAGATCAACGATATATTTTAAATATGTCATTTGGCATAATATAACTTGATGGAGCTTTTAATTAATGTTATGTTTTATTTTCATTTTAAAAGCTTAGAGTAGCTATGGTATCAATAAAACAAGCCTTTAATTGCAGCCAGCATGCTCGAATTGTTTCAGAAGATGTGCTTGTTCTCTTTTTTTAGGAAATTCAGTTGGACTGATAAAATACCATGGATAATTACTGAAAACAGTCATGGCAAGTCTTTCATTATCTTTAAAAAATCACAAATGCAAAGATCCAGCTCCATCACTGCAGGAAGAACAAGCAACATGATGCATACAATTTATAGAGAAAATGTGTAGCTTCAAATGTGAAACTTTGGGATGATCTATGGTATGGTGTTTCAATATATGGAATAACCTGCAGGATAACTGTAGGACATAATTCATGAAAAGTTCACATGTAGACATAGATAATTCACTTACCAAGGCAACATGAGTCTAACAAGCTGACATGCAAGATTCATAGATTATAAAGCCAGAAGGGCTACTGTGATCATCTTCTCCAACATCCTGCATAACACAGGGCATAACATGAAATGAAGACAGAAAAGCAGTTGTGTTATACATGATAAACATTTTAAATACTCTGATCTTCTATAAATCAATGAATTCAGAGAAGGTAAGAAGTGCAAAATAAGAAGGAATAGGCTTGAAAGTGTGGTTATTCAAGAGGCCAGTTCAAAGCTCACAGAAGATTATGGGCATATTTTCATTGATTTACTAGGAATCAGGCCACTAAAACAAAAGAGAAGGGAAATTTGGAGTAAATGTTTGCTCAGCTGAATATAATACTGGGTAGTGTTGGGTACAGATGAGTTCCTGTTGTTATTTATTAGACTGGTGAAAGAAGGGATTGTGCCAAATATCCTTTTGAAGTCAGTATCAAATGGCCAGTATGATGAAAGACCAGAGCATAAATAGTACTTAGCTAATTAGGAGCTGAAAAATTGGAATATGTGGCAAATGTGGGGAGGGTTTGCATAGAGTGAATTCTATCATATTCCCTTCCTCTGATTTCTTTTGGACCAAAATAAAACAAATTACAACCCCCTTGCCATGCCTCCTCTTCACTGAGAAAATACCCTATAGATGTTTAAAGAATCTGTATTTTTTACTGTAAAAGATCTGAAATGTAAATTATCATAACTGCAGACCCCAGAAAATGCATTCAAAATGTGATAGCAAGATGTCAGCGGGAAGTTTGCTGTTTTGCTTTATGGTTCTGAGCACTTAGACTGCCAGGCAGAGAGCTTTGTTTGGTAATATGGGCCTATCTACACAGGCTTCCAAGCATCTAGTTTATAAATTATCACCTGGAACAATTTTGTAGCCTAGGAAGCCCATGAAAACCTATCAACCTGGAGCAGGGCTGTCTAGCTTCTGAGTGGTCATGCCACACTGTGCAGTGGTTAGTCCCTACTAGTGCAGTGTGCCAGTGAACCCACTCCCTTTATGCCATGCTGGGTGCATCTATGTGTGTATTTTACCTGAGAGCAATTTAATTATGAGTAAACTACTTGCAAGTAAACACTCCTCAACAGACATTTACCCATTCAGGGAAGCAGAAATAGATTTGCTGCTCCTAGCAGCAAACTGCACCTGCTTCCTGGAGCCCTGCAACAAGCGACTGCCATCACCAGGAGGAGCTGGAGGCTCTGCTGTGGCTGTCTAAGGCCAGAGGCCATCTTTAAAAGGCAGCCTCACTTCCTGCTCCCTGGCCAGCTGATTTTCTGGCCAGAAGCAGTGTGCAAAGCATGGGAGTAGCATGCAACAGCTCTGTCACTGCAGCCTCTGCCTCACTGCACCATGGCACTCCAGCCTCTACCTCGGCAGTGATGTCCAGCATCCCAGTCTCCTGCTGGCCACCATGCTGGCCCTGCCGGTGACCACCTGTAATGTGTGCCAGTCCTCTGCGTCTCGCTTGTGACTCTCTAGTCACCTGGAGCTAACCACAGTTTTGCGGCCCAACAGTTTGACCCCTGGCACTGGTTACCGAGACCACTGATGCTTCTCGTCTGCCACACCTTTGATAGAACTTTAATCTTGGGGGATGTTGCTAACCCTGTCTCAGTGATATCTTGTTAGATCTGATAATTAGTGCATGGTCCTTGGCGCCCCACCTCTCCTACACCCTGCCTAGTGCCAACCTGTTGTAACTCTGATGTTGCACGGATGCACTTTCTACCAGTCGTCTCTCTCTCATCTTGTCCTACAGATCCACTGCTGCCTTGGCTCCACTGTCCATGGCCGGACTGCCACTTCACTCTAGATAAGTAGCCTGACTACTCTGCGTCAGACAATAGGGGCAGCTCCTCGTTTGGGGTCTGCCACCCTTCATCCCTCATGGGACCTTGATCTCCTCTGTAGCCTTCCCCTGGCAGCTAGGAACTTCCTTCCTGTCCCCTTACTGGACCGGTGTGTGTGGCTTTTAGCTCTGCCCTGCCTCCTCTGCTGGTGAATCGGTGTCGGCAAGCACTTATAAAGTGCATCCACACTGGCGCCAGCTTCTTGTCCTTTTCTGGCATCCTTACTCCTGTTGCCTGTGTCTTGGTATACTGTAGCACTGCCGGTAAGCCTTACAATGTGGTGAGCCTGCCGCCACCACCATTCTCCCGTGGCTCAGTGTGCAGCAGTGCCATTGGCAGGGCCTGCAGTGCTGTGATTGCTCCATTGCTGCCCCATTCCTGAGACTCAGCATGCTGCGGGGCTGCTGGTAGAGTCTGTGGTGTGGTGGTCCCACTGTTGCCACCATGTTCCTGTGGTTCAGCCTGCCACAGGGCCTCTGGTAAGGTCTGTGGCATGGCGGTCCTGCTGTTGCTGCCACGTTCCCATGGTTCAGCCTACTGTGGGGCTGCTGGTAGGGTTCATGGCGCAGTGATCTTTCCACCGCCACCACGCTCCTGCAGCTCAGCATGCTGTGGTGCTGCCAGCTGTGGCAGGTGCACCATTGCTGCCAGGCTCCTACAGCTTGGCAATTTTACCACCCTACCACACTGCCATATGTCCCACAGTAGTCTGGGGCCTGCTGGCTCTCCTATGTGTAGCAACTGCCTGGCTGGCCTCACTGCACCATCCCAGGCTCCTCACCACCACGCAACTACTGCCCAGACCCCATCCTGCTGGCTCTCCCACCACATGGAGCCTGTCCTGCTGGCTCCCCCACCATGCAGTTTCTGCCTGGACCCCAGTAGGGGTACTGATGACATACTCCTGGATGTCACTGCAGGGGCTATCCATACCCTCTTGGACCTCAAGCCCTGTCACCTCTGGATCCACCTGGCCTGCCAGGACTGGTGGCTGAACATTGTCCAGGCCATCTGGGATGATGTGCAGTGGCTGGAGGCATTTTGGATGACCCAGGGAACCTTCCTGGACCTCCTGGAGAAGCTCTGCCTAATACTGGAGTGGCAGGACACCACCATATGGCAGACTGCCCACAGACATCTAGCTAGCTATCACTCTACTGAAGCTGGCCATGCCCATCAGCCTCTGCTACATGGACCACCTCTTTGGTGTGGCCAAAGCCATTGTTGGAGCAGTTGTTCTGGAGGTGTGCGCCACCCTCCAGGATGTGCTGGGGCACATAGTGTTCCATGTGCAAAACCCCCTGGCAGAGGTGACAAGGTTCCATGCCCTGGGCTTCTCCTACTGCGTTGAGGCCCAGGATGGGACGCAGATAACCATCCCCTGCCCTCTCCATGGTGACTGCCCCTACTAAAGCCAGTGTGGCTTCCACTCTATCATGCTCCAAGCCAACTGCTGTGGCGTCTTCATAAACATGAGTGCTGTGGCAGGCCAATACTGGCCTGCCACAGTGCTCTTGCACTGAGCCACCCACCTTACTGTGCCCAACCAAAAATCAAGCTTTGAGTGCCTCCCTTGAGTGCCTCCCCTGGGATGTCTACATCCAGCCAACCCCCTTCCTGAAGCATACCCACAAGCCTAAGGTAACCATTGCCGTAACCCAGGGTCCAGCCTTTGTTATGGCTCTGTGCCGCCTGGGGTACACAGACCTTCTAGATCTTGAGGGTGTTTAACCCACCATGGGATTATTGGGGTGCATCTTTTGGAGTGTTTCCAGCCCACAGCCCTGGGCTAGCACTCTGAGGCAAGGGGTAGGAAGGCTGCAGTACATACATCTATTGATGATACAGAGCTTTTCAATCTCTGTCCCTGCTTCATCATACTGTCTGCAGCAAACTGGCAAGTGAGCAAGCCAGCCTGGGGCCTAACAGTATTTATCACCTGATTAGCAAAACAATAACCTCTCTTCATTATTTCAGACTTCTTAAACAGCTCACCAACTGACCTGTTGATTAGCTCCAAAAGCCCTAAGTGGTCACTGTTCTGTCTGTCTATCCCAGTGAAATTGGAGAGAGACATAGACACCTCTCAGCATTAGCTAGCATACCACATGCCTAGGGTCCATGGGGCTGGGGTCCCTGCTGTGGGAGATGGGAGGGAGTGGGGGGGATTTCCTGATTGAGCAGTGAGGTGGGGCCAGTAGGTAGGTCAGGATGAAGCAAGGCAGACCCTTCTGTGTCTGCAGTCTCTGCCAGAGCCTAATACAGCGTTAGTTGGCATACCATATTCTGGCTATGGTCCAAGCTGTGGGATAGAGGAGGAAAGGATCTCTGTTTAAGCAGTGAGTGATGAGAGGGGGCAGAGAGGGGGGCACAGGGAAGCCAGCAGACCCTGCTGTGCCTGCAAGTCTGTGCCAAGCTCCACCTAGGGAACAGAGGGGAAGGGCCAGCCCTGCTGAGGAGCAAAGAGTCCCTCCCAACCCAGAGAGCATGCCAGGGTGCTGGGGGACTCTGATTTAACTTAAATCAGCAAGAGGTCTGGTAAAGACATTGCATAAACTGGTTTGACCCAAATCAATTAAGTCTGATACTACATTCAACCAGGTTTATCTCAAGCCAGTTTCAGACATTTTCAAACTGGTTTATGTGCACTGAACATCTGTTCTGTTACAGGTTTAAACCAGTTTCTGATCACTTAAACCACTTTACGTGTAATGTCTGTGCTGGACACAGAGCTTGTCTGGACCTAAATGTGAAATTTAAATAACTGAATTATAATATCAATGCCTTTTTGCACAAAAATATAAACTCATGACTGGGACCACCTAAAGCATAACAATACAGTTAATCTCATCTCTGGCTCTAGTATTAAGTACAACCCATGACCAGCTACTTGAATTTGGTTATGAACAAGCTTCCCTTTCAGAGAGATTACCTCTCCCTTGCTATCACATTCCTTGACAATCTAGGTGTCTCTGCCAGGTGGAAAATATTTTGGGTTCCGCTCTGCTATCACAATAACTTATACAGTATCTTGCAATTTAGGGTCTAAGGTGCTCAATTCAAGAAACCAAGTTCTACTGAAATTAAATCAAGTAGTGTGCCTCCGGTTTAAGGTGTTAGGCTCAAGCAATCAAACTATACTATTGTTAAGCAAATGATAAACCTCCGGAGCAATCAAGAGTTTTATGCATGTCAGTTTCACCCACAACAACCAGAGACGGATCCAAAAGGCTAACATTCACATCACAACCAAAGAACAATAATCTTCCACCCTACCAGCTTTGTCTGGACCCTGATCGACCCATTAAGAGAAATATGCTTTGAAGAAGGTGTATAGGAGAAAAAGGAAGCTACCAGCAAGGAGCACTTATCCCAGAAGGGAAATACCACACTGACCCACCATAACAGCACCCAGCTGACCACCCTCAGTGACGGATCCACGCCTGGTGAGAAGCTGCAAAGACCAGAACTGCTTCCTTGCTTGTGTCGGTGAGAAAACCACTGTTATGGATAATAAGTACTGGACTTGATGATAGCTTGTTGTGTTTGTCAATTGCAATAAGCCAACCTGTCATTTTTCTGTAAGAACTCCTTATTTAATTTGTAAAGCCTTTCTGTTAACTATTGATGGAATTGTCATGTCAGTCTTTCTAAGCACTAAGCACTCCATTTTCTGTGCAGCAAATTGTGCAACAGTCTGTCCCTAACCTAGCAGTTTGTAAACACTCTTCTGACGCAATCATAATAGAGAAATAATTATGGGAAGGGCAGACTATTTGGATAGATACTTTTTAAAAATACATAATACTGGTACTGATACAGAATAAGGCAGAGATGTGAAATAAGTAGGATACTCATGGTATCCTATGGAAAAAGAAAATTTCAGATTTGGTAGCTGATCAAACAAAACTTTTGGCAATGCTGTTCATTACATGTACTGTGCTCTACCACGTATACAGATAAATATAAATTTTTAGCCAATGTTGACATCTACCACCTGACTTCAAGGTTAATTGGCTACTTCTAGCTTTTCATTTTTCTAAATTTAATCCAATTTTCAATTCAGTTACAAATTCAGTTGAACAAAGCTCAGCAACCACGTCCACAAAAATCCATGGGTCACATGACTTCAGTCAGGTGCACCTCATGGCCCAGGCCCATAGGCCTGGGAGTTCAGGTGCTCCCCCTATCCAGGTAGACCTCCTACATACAAGTCCCAAGTCCAGAGTCCTTGGATTTGATCTGTCCCCAGTCATGCTTGATTGCAACTGACAAGAGGCCTGGTAAGAAGAGGAGCTACACATGAGCTTAACTCATTAGGCAAGAAGGTCACCTTCATTAGCTTGTGTCAAAAAGCTACCATGGAAATTGTTATTTTTATTGTTATTTTTCTTGTGCTAATCATCAGATTCTTCCTTTTCTTAAATTTTATTCCAAATAGTTCATGATAATTCTGCGCCTGTTGGACTCTCATTTGTTTGTCATTTGCTTTGTTTCCAAACTAAAAGATGTGCACTGGCCAGTCACCCACATCAACTATTAAACTACTGAAAGCAAACAAGAATAACCCTGCATCTAAACCCAGTAATGAGCATAATTCTTTGGAAGGTAGGCAGTCTGGATTGTGGGCTCTACTCAGGGACTGCTTATATATTTCACATCAGGGGTGTCAAACATAGAGTCAACAGGCTGAATCTAACCTGTGGGGTCCTATAATATAGCCTATGGGTCTCAGACCAATGCAACATACCACATACAGGTATGTGAAACTGGTCTCATGCATGGGCTGAACATAGCACGACAGGTGCTGCACACAGCAGAGGAACTTTGTCCAGAACACACTCTGCATGTAGTGTTCATGTCAGATGACACTAGCTCAGGGTTTGGTCTGGATCAGGTTGTTCTGGAGACAGTGCACAGGTCCAGTCCAATGGGGAGCTTCATGCAGTGCATACCCTGTGGTGGCCACGGTGCTGTGTGCAGAGTGGACCTGGAAGATCCAGACTTCATCCCTTCAAAAGGAATGTGCTTATTACTGAGTACAGATGAAAGCCATTATGATCTGCTTTCTGTCTAACGCAGCTAGCCACCTCTCTTTAGACACCTAAGTTAGGACACTTAGGTGGTCTTTGGCAGCTAAGCATATTAGATGGGAGTTGTGAAAGTTCCTACATTCCTTTGTGCTTCTTACCTTAAGGGTGCATCTGCATGAGACACTTTACTGCAGAGCTGACTAATTAGCTCTACAATAAAGCACCACCTTCTACACGTGCATTGCTATTAGGTCATGGTAAACTCATTAACTCAGCTGTAGGATAGTACTGCCTGACATAAGTACTGTCCTAAGCAGAGTAGGTACATGTCACAAAACACACATATAGGCCAAATACAGAAGAAATGAGGGGCATGTGTGCACAACACTTTAAAGCAGGCTAAATACTTTTGCACCACTTTAATGGTGTTGGTATTTGCATGTGTCAGCGGCATATTGCGCATTGAATACAGCCATTGCAGGAAATTCGGCTGTGTAATGGGCCTTAAATGACTTGGGACACATTACTTCTCTGAGGAGTTTTAGTTCGCTACCCCTACAACTGTGGAGTGAAGGACTGGGCTCTGTGCAGCTCAGGGGCTCTGCAGGAAGCCCTTCAGGCAGCCTGGCAGCAGCCTGGGAAGGTAGGCTCTGTCAAAGATCAAAGTCTTTGATTTCGGATGCCGATGACAAACAGGTCAGAGGCTAACACAGCAAACTCTGTAATTGTAGTCTATCCCTCTGTATTAACAGTGCTGCAAATACACACCCCTGTCTGTGCCTCATTTCAAATCACTTGAGCTCCCATATGAGAGAGAAGCTAACCTTGGATTGTATACAACTCAGCGCTATGACGTCAAAAAAGATATCGTACCCATGGTAACGAGATACCAAATTGGCTAACTTTAATGATATTGTAAAATTAAATAATGTGGTATGCTCGCCCTCCTGTGACTAAACAGGACCAGTACCACCCAAGCAAAAATATAACTCCCCTTTTATGAAACTTGAGTAAACAAAGAGAGCACAAGTGACAGCTCGTTAATTATTCATGCCTAGCGTGTAGTAATTGGCTATTGTATCTTGTATAACTTTGAAAGAACTTCCGCCCAAAGCAGAGACCTTGGAGCATTCCCACGAGAACGGAGTACACACCCAGAAAGCACAGTTTGTGAAAAAAGCTATTCACGAACTCTATCTCTCCGCCTGCAACTTTGATTCAGGCGTACCCCTGTTTTTTTTGCTGGCTCGTGTAGTCTTATCTTTCTCGCTCGTCTTATCTCTTTCGTCAAGAGCTCTCGATAGTCTGCAAATTGCATTAACCTGTGTGAATCTCTCGGAATTTGTAACAAGCAAGTCTCTTATCCACCCTGTAAATGCTGGGTAACATGATATCTGCATGCTGTAACTGAACAAATTAACTCTTCTGCCTATGCTGCAATCAATCATCAGTAGCGTAAGTAAAATAAACTTTCTGAGTAACCAATACACTTTAAATCATCTGACTATCTGACTCCTGCTCGCCATTAACACCCATCTGTCCGGTCATAAATCTCCCCTTGCGCCAAGCCGGTCGTACTGACCCAGGCTCGCAGGTCAAGGGTGCACCGGACTCTGGGCGCGACAGGCTCCACCCAAGAAAAGTAGCAAGCCTGATCTTTTTATTTCCCCCTGGAGCCTGCCTGTCTGCCTGGGCTGTGTGGGGCCCCGGTACTTCCCTGCATGGCTGCAGTGCCCCCCAGGACTGCTTGAGCTGGGTGCCTGGAGGCGGGTGATTAGGCTGGCTGGAGCACGAGGGTATTCCAGGGTGGGGGCTGTGTGCAGGCTAACCACACACTGTAACACCCTCCTGCCCCAGTCAGCCCCTCCACAACACATTGTGTTGGAGGGGAGCAGCTCTGGGTTGGCATGATGGCCCCCCAAGCCCTTTGCCAGCTGGGGGTGTACCACCCTGGCTTAACACGATGGTGGATGATGGGGTGGATAGTAACCTGTTTAAATTCGCTGATGACACCAAAATTTGGGGGGAGGTGAGCACGCTAGCAGGGAGGGAGAGATTGCAGAGGGATCTGGATAGGTTACAGGGGTGGGCTAACAGGAACAGGATGCGTTTTAATACGGACAAGTGCAGGGTGCTGCACTTGGGCAGTAGGAACCAGCAGCACACTTACACAATGGGGAACTCCCTACTTGAGAGCACAGAGGCAGAAAGAGATCTTGGAGTCATTATTGACTCCAAGATGAACATGGGCCAACAATGCGAGGTCATGGTTGGCAGGGCTAACCGGACCTTGTCGTGCATCCACAGGTGCATCTCGAGTAGAGCCAAGGAGGTGATCCTCCCCCTCTACACGACGCTGGTCAGGCCACAGCTGGAGTATTGTGTCCAGTTCTGTGCGCCCCATTTCAAGAGGGATGTGGACAACATGGAGAGGGTCCAGAGGAGGGCCACCCGCATGATCCGGGGACAACAGGGCAGACCCTACAGTGAGAGACTGCGGGACCTGAACCTATTCAGCCTCCACAAGAGAAGGCTGAGGGGGGACCTGGTGACCGTCTATAAACTCACTAGGGGGGACCAGAAGGGTTTGGGGGAGACGCTGTTTCCCCTAGCGCCCGCTGGCATAACAAGGAGTAATGGGCACAAGTTGATGGAGAGGAGGTATAGATTGGACATCCGCAAAAACTACTTCACAGTTAGGGCGGCTAGGAGCTGGAACCAACTTCCAAGGGAAGTGGTGCTGGCCCCTACCCTGGGGGTCTTTAAGAAGAGGCTGGATGCCTACCTGGCTGGACTCATTTGAGTCCCGTTTCTCTTTTTGGGGTTTTTTGTTGTTCTCCCGCCCTGGCGGGGGGTCGGGCTAGAAGATCTACTAGGTCCCTTCCGACCCTTAATCTATGAATCTATGAATCTAAAACATGTTGCAGTCCCAGGAAGGTGTAAACACTGTAACTGGGAGCAATAAACTCTGGTCCAAATTGTGCTAGAGTTTATTGAATCACATTAACATCATTCATAGACGCATCTTAAGGGATTCTTTGTGTATTTAGCTCTTTGCTGACTTTAGTCCATTTTTGTAAGAGATTTATTACCACGGCAATTTTTAAATGCAATTTGTATTTTTATTGTGTGTTCTAGATAGCGTAGTGTTCCATTCTTTTATCCTCTTCTACCCTGTGGGCCAGATTCAGGTGAACTAAATTAGGTTGGGCGGCCATTTTTAATTTGATCCAACCTCCCTCTAATCCCACTGAATGTCTGTATTTAGACTTATAGTACATAATAATGACTCCTAGTTGTCTCAGCACTTTTTTAGCAAAAGCTGTATCTAAGACTGTAGATATCATTGATTCTTCCTGCTTGCTTATTATTATGAAACAAAATATTACTGATAAGGTATCTTTGATAGCAAATAGCAAACTAGTAAATAAATTATTTGTGTCAGTTTGCCATTACTTTAAAGGCTCTGAAACATGGAATCAGAGGTCTGCTTGGATTTTAGAGTTGCTTAATTTAATCTGATTCAAACTTGAAGCGGTAACACAGACACATAGAATCCATTTTTGGCAGTGAGGAAATTTGAAAAGAAAAATCAATGCTGTCAATAGCTTTCCAGTCTTATGGAGTGTAAAAGGGACCTTAGGGAACATTTTTTTTTCACAATAGGAAAATTACAAAATTGCAGATGAGATGGAAAAGAAAGATTCTAAATAAAGACAACTTCCACACTTGAATTTAGAAGGAAAAATACATACATATATATTTATTTGTATCTCACAATGTCTCATGTGGAAAAGCACAGTATTACCTGGAGTCTTAATATACCAATAAAAGAATGCATCAAAAGACCAAAGAGTCAGAACCCAAAGAACAGTACATGACAACACTGACAGTTTGAATTTGGGGATTACACATAATATTATTTAACTCTTAAATGATGAAACACCAAAAATAAACTTGCCAGAACTAAAATATCAGGAGAACCTTAGCTACATTTGTTCTGGACAATAGATATATGGAAAAGCAAAATGAAATTGCAGAAACACAATGGAGAACAATAAATTAAGGCTATTCAGAGGCAGAAACATTAAACTATGGGGAATAATATTACTCAGGAAGAACAAACAAGCATTAGGATGTAATCCAAACTTGCTGAAGTCTCCTTTACTTCCATGGTCTTTGTATGTGCCCCTAAAGATATCTCAGAGAGCAAAACATAGGAACAAGTCTCTGCTGTTATTATAGTAGGAAGTATGCTAGGGATACAGGAAGACAGAATGTCTGCAAATGGCCTGCAGCCTTCTGATCACAGAGTGCAGAATCTGGCAGTACATATAGAAGCCACAAGAATTATGTGCCACAAGAAATACATAATTCATCTGTTACACCCAGAAGATGATGAACCCTCAGCCACAGTTATCATAAACTTGGATCACTTTCTTCAAATTCCAGATGAGTGTATTTCCAGATGAGTATAAATAATCCCTTGTCACCTAAAAAAATAGATTACAGTTTTTCTCTTTTATCATTTTACTGTTTGGCAGTAAAAGCGACTTCACCACACTGGCCACAGAAAAAAAGCACCAAATTGATTCACCACCATCAACATATTACATCATATTCTGCAATAAACAGCTTGATATCAATCTAAACCAGCTTTTGTATATCGCATACCAGAAACACTTTTGCAGAACCATCTGTGACTGTCAGATCTAATGAGTTGGAGGCATGTACTGTAAAAATGAGCAAGAGCCATTGCATGTGAACGTATGGGAAACTGTGCAGGGGAATGCCAATGTGAATAAATCTAAGTGATGTTTTTAAGGTGGCAGGTGACTTTATTCTACTCATTGCTCATAATGTGTGCTAGTGCAGTTATCTTTTTCTGCAGTGTTCCTTGGACGTAGGCTAACCTTAGTTCATTATAACCAAATGAAAGCTAAAGCAAAATCCACCACATTAATATCCATGACTGTGGGCTTCAGAATTTAGAGAACTGCACAATTAAAGAAATATATGTGGTTTAAAACAGTATCTTTTGTTAGCTCCACATTCAAATTTTATGTTAATTAAAGTTGTTCTGCTTACATCACTATAGCTCTACTTCTCGGAATTTAACAAAATCATAATTTTTTTAAAGAGATGCTTTTTTTTTAGATGCTTTTTTCAGACACAGGGTTATTTATGCATTTTACATTAAATAGTTATTATTTTAAAAAAGAAATACTCCTGGCAGAAGGAACAGGAGCCCAGGATTCCCCATCCCCACAAGGCTGTGTAAAGCTTAGGGTGGTGATTCAATTTGGAGGAGATATGGCCTGATTTGGTGGCCAAATCTCTGAATCTGAATTGAATCAGGGGACCAATTAAAAGTTCCAAGTTGATTCAAAGCTCTCTGAATAATGGGGGGGAACCCTGCTACCGCATTTTTAAAAAAGCCCTGGTGCTCATCAGGTGCTGCCAGGCAGGGGGGGCAATCCCTGCTGCCCCCCCACTGCCCCATGCTGAAT
>NW_017729026.1:39835416-39837091 GCF_001723915.1 Gavialis gangeticus | reverse complement strand
GCAGGGATCCCCCCCCCCCCCCCGTTGGCAGGAGCAGTGAGTCTGGGGTTTTCTTGTTTTGTTTTTTTTCTTAAATGGCTGGAGCCATGGCAGGCAGGGCAACCATGGGCGGGGGCTGGGACAGGGGAAGTCAGGGGGTCATGGCAGAGCCCCCCATGCAGCATGGAGCAGTGGGGGGCAACAGGAATCGCCCCCCCCCCCAGCCTGGCAGCACCTGCTGAGTTGGGGCTTTTTTTTAACAAGTGCCAGGACCTGGAGCAGGCAGGGCAGCCATTGCTGGACTGGGAGAGTGGGCAGGGGATGGGCCTGGCCAATTCAGAGATTCGGTAGCAGCTGAATCTGAATCAGATTCGGCCACATCAATTCAGGACAGTGATTCGAATTACTGAATCAAGTCAGTGTCCCCCAAATTGGCCAAATCTGAAGTGAATACTAGCCACTTTGCACAGGCCTAATCCCCACCACTGAGAATGGTCCCCTTCTGTTCATTTTGCTTTAGCCCTCTTCTGGCCCTATGACTGTTTTGGTTGTACAGTGTCCTGGTTTCATTTGCAGAAGGGATGGAAAGTGCTCTTAGACAGCCTATTTTATGTCCTGATAGATAGAACACTTGTCTGGGGGATGTGGGTTTGACTTCTCTCTGGCTGAGATATAAACCTAAGCCTTCTTGGGTGAGTACTCTAACCACCAGGCTATTAGGTAAGAGGCAGGCCTTACTACGTCAGTCATGTTTCCCAGTAAGAATGGCCATCGGTGGCATGGGTGGATCCAGGATTTGGAAAAAGGTGGTGAGGTAGATGCCACTGGCACTTACCTTCACACCAGAGGGAGGGTGGGAGATGGTACAGATACAGATGGAGCTCCTGCACTGGTGAGGGGACCCTAGGGGGAGGCGAGGCCAGGCAGGGAGCAGGGGCAGGAAAGGAGGGACCTGCCCACTGACATTGTTGCTGCTGCTGTTCCAGCTAAGTCCAGCACCGCAATAAACACTTCTATCAGCTGTGGCTGGAGTAGGGCAGAGTGGCTCTGGGACTCCCTCGTGCCCAGGTCAGCAAGGTATAGTGGTGGGCAGGTCCCTCCTTTCTGTACCTGGACTCTTCCCAACCCTTCAATGGCCTATACTGGCCTGAGGCTCTAACTATGGAAAGTGGTTGCACAGGGTGCCAGGCTTGGTGGGGATCAGTGGCAGTGGCCAGCAGGCTCTGACTTCCTGGCCCTGATGCCTGCCAGCCTCCCAACCCCTGGCATGGCCTGGTGGCCATGGGAAGGAAGAGGGAGTCAGAAGCAAGGTTAGAAAGAGATAGTCTGTCTGCTGCCACTGTTATCCTAACAGAAGCACCCTGCCCCCCCCCATAGTGCATAGAAGGCCCTACAGCTCCCCTCTGCCCCTGGGTCAGCCAGGGACAATGGCAGCAGCAAGCAGATTCACCTTTCCTGTGCTGGCTCCCTGCCCAGCTCTCCCAGGTGTTGCCTGGCAGCATGGGAACTTCAGCAGTGCCTCAAAGGTCTGACCTCAGCGGTGGCATTGCTACCACACTCCAGTTTTTGCTGCTGTGACACAGGTAAGCATTTGGGCTCTGCTGCTGGTTGCGAAACCACCATGAGCCTCCAATCTGGTTCCCCCTTCAGCTCCCAGAATTCATGCCCTACTCATACCCTCCCTCAATATGCATCA
>NW_017729026.1:39828226-39830416 GCF_001723915.1 Gavialis gangeticus | reverse complement strand
CCAGGTGTTGCCTGGCAGCATGGGAACTTCAGCAGTGCCTCAAAGGTCTGACCTCAGCGGTGGCATTGCTACCACACTCCAGTTTTTGCTGCTGTGACACAGGTAAGCATTTGGGCTCTGCTGCTGGTTGCGAAACCACCATGAGCCTCCAATCTGGTTCCCCCTTCAGCTCCCAGAATTCATGCCCTACTCATACCCTCCCTCAATATGCGTCAGGTAATGTTACCACTGAAGTTCTCATGTGCGCTGTACAAGACTCCACCTCCAGCCCCACCCCTGTAGCTTGCTATATTCAGTGCTAAGTCAGAGACAGCCCTGGGAAGTTGTGCTATCTCCCTCAAAACCACCACCCAATTCTCCAGTGAACAGCCACCGCCCTGCTCCATACACCAGCAGCAAGAATCAAAGATGGATGTGACCACACAATTCCCCTTCCCACCCCCCGCATCTACTCCTGGTGGGTGCTATGCTTTGTATTAAACTCAGTACCTTGGGATCCATCAGGAATGAGATGTGCTTTCTAAAGGCTGTACAGATTTAGCAGACTTTAGGCATCCCTCAGCTTTGATCTGCATTTGAAAATCTACTGGAAGAAATATAAAGCGTAGGCACTCAGGCACTTCATATGGATAATTTCTGAACATATTTAGAGGCTTGATTCTACCTGCCTAGGAAATAGTTCCAGCTGAAAAGGAAGCATCTAATGATCTTTGGTGTCTAAGTAGTTTTATGATTGCTGGAACAGCTTCTTTTGGGAATGTAGATGCCTAAATTCCACCTAAGTTTCACTTAGGCAGCTGTGAGAACACTTTGGATCTAGTTCTTATAGTTGTTTAAACTTTAAATCATGTGTGCAAGCTAAACCAATAAGAATGCCCAACAACTGTGACGTAGGATTTGTTTGGAGATAACTTTTGTTAGACCAGTGGAAACCAACCTTTTTGGCAGGTATGTTATATTATATTATATATTAAGAGAATTTCATGTTTTCCAGAGACTCAAAAGTCAGCAAATACATATGGAACAACTTTAACTCTGCTGCTCCCTTGTGTACATGCAGCACAACCCAGGATTTAATTACACAACCATATATTACATTCTCTTGTGGGGTTCAGGCATTCGACATAGAGGAAATTCTGATCACTAACCTCTGGGCATGCTAGATTCTAGGAGGATATTAGCTAGTATAGCGGTTGAATAAAATGTTGTCAGTCAAATGACCATGCGTGAAAAACTGTGAGCCTTATGGGATTTAAAATTCAAGGGGAACCTGACTGCAAATCTGGGCTGTAGAAGGTCAACTGTAGCCATTAATGGCTGAAAATTATATTGGTGCCTTTTCTGTTGCCTTGAGATAAGCCTGCATCAAAGATGTAATTGTTCACTTTAATTAAATTCTTTCTGAATATATTATGGGCAGCCTAGCAGGGAATCAGAAGTATTGTTAACACTGGAGACAAGGATTTTTTTGGGATGATATCTTTTGTTGGCTATGATAAAGTTAGACAAGCATTGGAATACAAGGCATTCTTCGTTAGGAAAAGGGAAAGACATTTTTTTTCTAAGGAGAGAAGCATATCTTTATGTCAAAAGTGAAGTTCACACAGGGTCATTAGAAGCCCTCAACACAGAGAAGTATCCATGATCTGGATCCATGATCCAGATCCGTGATCTGGAGGCATATGGGAGCAGAAAGTGAAGGAAATCTTCCCCTTACTTATCAACAAAACTGGGCTCTATGATAGTGTTGCCAATTTGTCAAATGCCACAAATTGCCAATTGATCAAATCACGAGCGAGACTTTATAAAGGGGGATAAGGCAAGGTGCTGCGTTTATTGATTACATGAGTTAGACATAGAGATTCAGGCACACCTTTCATACAAACACACACAAATCATCATACACATCATTACATATAGGCATACACATATACAAAACAACCATTTCATCCACACATACACCAGATATAGTTACCAGCAATAGTTGCTCAATATCAGTCCAGGGTGGCCAACCCAGGCTTATTGAGTAAATGATGATGAAGATAGCAGATTTAAAGAGAACAGCTGGAGAGGGGTGAACAGATGCTTCTGTGCTCCGATGAAACAGCAGTAGAGAAAGAAAATCACCCAACTTGGCATTTTCAAAGTGTCCTTTTATAGGGATTGGCATCCTTTGTTTCAGTGTTTTGG
>NW_017729026.1:39827886-39828215 GCF_001723915.1 Gavialis gangeticus | reverse complement strand
TAGGCTGGGCTGTACTTGTGGGTGTTGCTTGGTTTGGCAGGACAAGGCTTCCTCTGCCTTCATCTTCCCCTTCCCCCAATGAGCCTGGTTTAAAGCCCATCAGAGGAGATCTGCCAACCTAGAAGAAAACACACACTTACCTTTAGGGGAAAGGTGCAGCCCATCCCATCCGAGCATGTATCTTGTTGTGATGTGTGGGTCATTGTCAAGGAAGCCAAACCCAGCTTCTGTTTTTGCAGTTGTTCTTCTTTTGTCTTCATCTTATCTTAGCCTTGGAGTGTTTTTGTTGCCTGTCTGGCAGAATTTCTTCTTCTGTTATCTCCTTTGTG
>NW_017729026.1:39825214-39827748 GCF_001723915.1 Gavialis gangeticus | reverse complement strand
CTTTGAGCTTCAAAGGGATTCTTCAGCCAATTGTTAGTTAGTTAGTGGTTGGTAACTTACATTTGGCACCTTGTTGCTTACATAAACAGTTGAATCTTCTTCTTCCATGTCTCTGCCATTCTTTCACCATTCACCCTTTTACACACACTCATACATAAAGGCTATGCAAAGTTCATTCACTTATGTCAAGCAGAAGGATACAAAATGGAGTTTTCAAGTTGCTTACAAGACAAGACTAACATGGTTACATTTCACTATTATTACACTCTATGTTAACATCAGCCACATTAGTTCAGTTCATGCTACAATAGTTCTAAATGGGCCATGGTTGGGGGGTGAAAGTAGAGGTGAACATATGCAGTTAAATTGTGATTATGTGGATTCACAGGCCCCAAACTATGAATCTGGGATATACATAGATGTAGGCCCATTCTAACCTACCAGTGACTGAGGAGAGGTTGAGGGACCATCACAGCCTCACCACACTTCAGTGTCCCAATGACTAAGCTATTGGTTATTGCAGGGTCAGCCTCTGTAGTTTTGATCAGAAAGTTTGTTCTAGTAAAAAATGGTATATATATTTCTATGGAAAGCTGTGGATTCAACATATCTACATTTTTCTGATGAAAATCTATTATGTCAAAAAATTCCTGATCACATCCCTACTGACTTAATATTCATAATTCTTTCTGCATAACATCCATCAACCACAATCTTTCCTGTTCACTTACCTTATTAAGGCTCTAATTCAGACTCTCAACTTGTCTCTCAAACTCAGTAACATCCTTTCCTCTGACCTTGACACATGGGACATGTCCACACAAGTATGGGTATTTGGTTCTCCAGGGACAAGTAGCGGCGATGTACCTTGCACTGCTGCTGCTTGTCCCCAGGGAATGTCCATGCCAGGTGTGCTTTGACACACAGCAAGTTGCCCCAAGTGGCAGAGAGGCTAGAGCCAGGACTGTGCTGGCCCCAGCAGCCTTACCTGGGGTTCTGGGGCCTACTGGAGCTTCAGGCATTGCAATCCTGCCAGGCAGACCCTGCCCAGCAGCCACAGCATGGCTTCAAGCAGCCTTGCTCTGCTTTTTATCCCTGGATATGCTGGGATAAAAAAAAATGCAGAAAAAACCTGAAGGTGCACACACTCAGGCAGCATGCCCTTGCAGTGCAGAGAACACAATGCTGTGCTGTATGTGGCTCTGCAAACATTTTTGCAAAGCCAAATACAGCATGACTGCACTTGTCTGGACATGTCCATGGTGTCTTGTACTTTCAATATCCATTCAGAATCAAAGATCACCAAAGATCCTTAGCTTAATGTTGTCATTCTCATTGTATCCCTCCAGTTTCCTTTGCACATCAAACATAAGCTACTTGTCTACTCTTAGTTGGCCCTTCATTACTTCTTCTACTTTTCATTCATTATTTCCTCCACTTTTCAATCATTACTGAGATGTCTGCTCTTGCTTGCAATCATAAAATGATGGTAGTCTCCATCTTCCACATGTTTGAAAATTTGAACAAGCTCATTTCTACTTCCTCCCAAGCTTCCCCTCACATTTTGGAGGAGCTACCCATAAACATCCAGTAAGCTTGTGATGTCCCTTCAAATCACTCCCTAACTCTCTAACTCTCCTTTTTCTTGCTATTTACAGAAACAAAAAACCCCACACAAAACATTTATGCAGCTGGTGTGCCTATTATACCAATTAATATCATCACAGTGTTAACTTGTATTCTCCCATCTGTCTGTATTTGTATTCTTAAAAGCAGGCATTTAAGTGCCTGGATAACTTTACTGCTGAAAACTGGCATACCTAAGAGTTTTTGGCACTCCCAAAAGTTAAGTTAGGTGCCTGCTGACCATTGGTTTTGAGGATCAGAGTCTGGGACATAAATATCAAAAAGGGGTATTCATGATTCAGGAACCTAGGATTAGATTTACAAAACGATTTAGGAGGTTCAATTTGCACAGATTTCTTTATAAATCTGATCTCAATTGTGTAAGTTCTTAGCAGTGACATTTTTAAATAATAAAAATGTAGCCCTAATATATTTTTTTTAAATAGCGTGTCTGTTGGTGAATTTTAAAAAAATGTATAATGTTTTAAAAATTATGCTGGTAATTATCATTGAAACAACAACTTTGAAAAACAAAAGATTGTACTGAGTCACTTTTTAGTGTGTAGCATATGCATGTGCTAGAGATTACTCATAGATAGAGTAAATACTCAAGTTACAGCAATGGACACCATGAATCAATATGCATCTTGTTACTTATCAGAAAAATGTATTAGAAAACTTTATAGCAAATGTTGTTTTACCAATATTTACAGTCAAAGAAATTGATATGACTGGACCAATTTCATCATTTGGCAATTACATAAATCTGTTTTTTAATCATTAAGGACATCTGGAAAATTACTTTAATTTACTAATGAATAGTTCTGTAGAAATCCATGTAAAAATGTGAGCAGTATACACAGTTATAGAGAATATATCAGTGCAGCATTATGTATTCTCTTGCAAAA
>NW_017729026.1:39819811-39820214 GCF_001723915.1 Gavialis gangeticus | reverse complement strand
GTAGAAATCCATTTAAAAATGTGAGCAGTATACACAGTTATAGAGAATATATCAGTGCAGCATTATGTATTCTCTTGCAAAAGTTTTCAAAATGTAGATCGTAACCTTGCCATGATCTCCACACTGATCCCACTGCAGAAAGAAGGCTTTAATTCTTAACTCTCACTTTTTTGGCTTAGGTAAAGCCAAGCCAAGTGATGAGCCAAATGGTGAGGCGATTTGTTGTTTAAGTTGGTTTGAATTAGGTGAAACCCACCAAATATATATCAGCTGCTTCTAAAGGATTTCCATTTTACCTTCTCTTACATTTGGATGACTTGATTGGTGCCCCAAAGCTTGGAATGCTAACTACTCCTGCAAATGGAAATTCATAGAATCATAGAATCATAGAAGTAGGGTTGGA
>NW_017729026.1:39816221-39819800 GCF_001723915.1 Gavialis gangeticus | reverse complement strand
AAGTCCCCCGCCCGAAAGCATGGGTCATTATCAAGGAACTCAAAGCCTGCTGGCGGCACCAGCTGCGTAAGCGGTGGTTGACCACACCAATGCAGGCCTTGTGTCGCCGTCCCGCCTACTCACCGAAAGAAGAGAGGAAAATACCACTTGTACACCCGTCTCCTTCAGCTTGTCTTCCAGAGCCTTGAAATCCTTCATAATGCGGTCAGGGTTGCCCCTGGCCACGTCGTTCGTACCCACTTGGACGACAACCATGGGGTACTGATCTGCAGGTCGGATGTAGGATATATGTATACAGAAGAGATTTAGTTATCATGTTTTGCCATGATTTCTGTTACTTTATTTTAGCTGCTCTTTACTAGACACACACACACACATTCACACATAAATATGTATACATGTGTATACATATGTATACATGTGTATACATACATACATACATACACTGCTCTTTACTATATATATATATTCATAAAGTTGGCCAAATATGGAACTGATTTATGAAGTCTTATACCAGGTATCAAGCATCTGTTCTGACTGCAAATTGCATAATAGACACCCAAAAAACAGTATCTGTGTTGCACAGAAGAGATCCAGTTATCATGTTTTTTTCAGTGATTGCTGTCACTTTGTTTTAGCTGCCCTTTACTCTCTCTCTCTCTCTCTCTCTCTATATATATATATATATAGAGAGAGAGAGAGAGAGAGAGAGAGTAAAGTAGTGTGTGTGTGTGTGTGTGTGTGTGTATGTTTATATATATATATCCTCCTTTAAAGGAGAAAAAAGCATAAAATGTTGAGTTTCTCTTGCAGGCTGGGAGAGTTCCAGCCTAAAAGGGGCTTCTTTGGGCCTGAGGGGAGCAGAAGCACCACATACATGTGTCAGGCATGGCTGGTGAACTCACAGCGGCACACAGGAGTAGGGAGGGGGGAAGAGGTTTGCAGCCAGCTGGGAGTGGGGAAGGGAGGGGGCTTGCATCTGACTGGGCACTCCATCCAGGAGTGGGGAGGCTGCAACCCATCCCCCACTTCTGGCCATCTCTAAACAGCTCCCTGCTTCCATGTGCTGCTCCACCTGCCCCACTAGTTCACCAGCCGCACCTGGCATGTGTGCACACATGCACATAGCAGCCAGGCAGCATAGAGAGAAGCTCTCACAGGTCTCTCCAGGTACACCTATGGGAGGGGAAAGCAGATTGAGGTTCCCATGGTGAGGGAGGAAGGGAAGGAGTGGGACAGGGCTGGGGCTGGGGATGCTGTCGAGCTGAGCTGGTGCATGGAGCCTGGGGCCATGGCAGAAATGTGGGGCCTAGTTGGGAGAGCAGGTTGGAGGCATGGGTGGCTGGTCTGGGGATGGTTGGAGGGCTGCTTTCCACTGCTATGTGCACTTCTGGGGAGGGAGGCATGGGTGGGCATGTGCCCCCCCCCAGATTTATGCACAGGGAGGGGGTGGATGTGGGCTGCCTGATGTGGGCTTCAGGATCCCTGCCCTGCTGCCCTTCTGCCAGGGGCCTCCATGGCAGAGCAAGGCAGGAAGTCTTGGTGTCACTGTTGGGAACCCTATGCTGGCTGAACTGCTATGGAGAGGTGCCCCCTGCCTGTCCAGGAGCAGTGGGGGTCACAATTCTGCACTACCACTGATGATTATGCCAGCTGGGCAGGGGGTGCCTTGCCATGGTAGTGTGGCTGGCATGGGACTCCTGGCAGTGACACCAAGCCTCCGGACCCCCCTGCTCTGGGTCCTGCCTGCTGGGCAAAATAGGCCTCCTGGGCAGGGAGGGCTTATCAGGACAGGGAGCCCCAAGCCCTCAGTGGCCCACCACCATGGGCTCCCTCTACCGATGCCACCCATGGGGAAAGGGGGCAGGAGGGGTGCTCTGCTCCGGCCATAGCAGGTGCTGCCTCTTGTAGGTGATAACTGGGGCTCAGGCACTGCTGGGGAAGAAGAGGGTAGAGAATAGGGGGCACCTGGGGTGGGGGGCTGCGGGTTGGGAGTGAAGGGCCATGCTGAGGAAATGGGGTCATAAATGAGGTCATGGTGAGGAAAGGGTTGGGAAGCACTGACTTAACAACTCTAGAAAACTTACCATTAAATTTTTAAAAAGCTTTGGGGTTGGACTATATTAAGACAGAGGCTTAGTGGCATATAGAACAATATAAAATGTTGTGTTGATAGGGCTATAGACTACATGAATGAAATCCTGGACCTACTGACATCAAAGGGAATTTTAGCATTGATTTCAGTGAAACTAAGATTTCACCCCATGACTCCAATTTTTTTCTGTTACTTATTTCTATGGTACCTTTACATCAGAAGCCAAGTTACAAGTATGAAGGGATTTCTTTATTTCTCCATGCCTTCATTTGGAATTATAATGTTGCATTGATTTGGAGGTTTGGAGTTTTTTGTGCTGATAAAATATTAGCTTATAATTGCTTTAATACTGTAACTGGACTTGCTGAAAAGACAGCACTTAAAATTAATGGTCTTGTACAGTGCATTATAAATTACTTCTAAAGGTGACTTAAAATAGAAAACCTTTCAGAAATTGGTAAAAGCAAGAACATTTGAAAGTCAGTTATTGCCAGAGATTAGAAATTAACTTAAAATGTTGTATAGACTCATTCATTCACTCATGGCAAAGTTATCAGTTTTAATATACAGCAAGCAATTTCAAGATCAAAATAGATATATTCATCTCATGGGGAGTAAAATAAAAGTCTGATGTGGCCACATTCTATTATATTTTATAAAAACAAAAAGAAAACAATAAAGTTCTTTTATTTTGATTTCCATGTGGCCTGCATAGCTTTACCCAGCTTTATCTATTATTGTCATTCCATATAGTGAAAACATTATAATTGCTTATTTTTTAGCACTGTTATTTTCTCATGTAGGTAATAAATTTTTCTGTCGTGCAGGAAAAGTATAAAATCTGCCAGCTGCATGTGCCAGAGGTGGTGCTCAAAGAGCATGCATTGAAGCATTTGCATGTACCAAAGGAGACCAGCATGAAATGGCTGAAATTTCCATTAAAAACAAGAAAAAATATGTTTTAAATATTTTCTATTTCTAAGAGTTCTAAAAGCCAGTTTTCAAAGTCCTTAGAAGGTGCGACTCCTAGTAGTTTAAGTGTTCCACTATGGTGGCACAACTAACATGATGGAGCATGTTTTTTGGTTAACCACCCAAGGGCTAGGGACAGACATTACACATAAACCAGTTTAAGTGATCAGAAACTGGTTTAAATCTGTAACAGAACAGATGTTCAGTGCACATAAACCAGTTTGAAAATGGCTGAAACCAGTTTGAGATAAATCTGGTTGAGTGAGACTCAGACTTAACTGATTTGGTTCTAATCAGTTTATGCAATGTCTGTCTTGCTGGTTTAAGATAAGTCAGACTTCCCCAGCATCCTGGCATGCTCTCTGGGCTGGGTGGTGCTCTCTGTTCCACAGCAGGGCTGGCCCCTACCCTCTGCTCCATGGCTACAGCTCCAGCAAGACTGGGATTCTCCCTCCCCTTCCCCTCTCCACTCCCTGCTAAGCAGGGATTTGCCCTTCCTCTCTGCCTTGAAG
>NW_017729026.1:39793802-39811221 GCF_001723915.1 Gavialis gangeticus | reverse complement strand
GCTAAGCAGGGATTTGCCCTTCCTCTCTGCCTTGAAGAGAGATGTCTGTGTATTAGCTAGCAGACCACATGCTGGCTATGATCCCTGATGAATCAACAGGCAGAATCAACAGGTAGCTGGTAATGTCCCTCTTGTTTTCTTAATGGGGTGATAAACACTGTTATCAATCCCCTGCTGAGCTAATCAGAGCATCCTGCTGGCTGCTCTAGTGCCCCTGGCTTCTAGCCTGAGCCACTGAAGGCATATGCCTGCATTTCTGGAATGTCTCTCCAGTTATAAAATTGATTTAGCCTAGCCAGGTTAGACTAACCTGCAAAGATTGAATCAATTCAGTATCAGAATTTTTGAATGTTTGTCTCTAGCCTAGAAGCACTATTGAACTTTCTACTTCATCCAAATACCATGTATTTAGGTGCAAGACAGAGGCAGCGGAAATTTGTTCATCTCAGTCATGTCCTAAAGTGCTCTTTACTGTAAAACTCTCATTAATTACTTTTATTTCAACGTTTTTTGTACAGGTACTGACACAAAGCCTTATTGAAAGATGTGTGTGACACTGGCCGCTTTTCAGGTATGCTGTGTAATTATTATTTTCAATGATTAATTATATATATCTTTTAAGGAACTCAGCAAACTGATTTGACTAGTTCTAGATGTCTTGGCTGAGTATGATTGAAACTTGCTGATACAAAACCAGCTACATTTCACAAATTGAATGGTCACTTATTTAGTTACATAATCGTTTTTGATACCGTC
This sequence comes from Gavialis gangeticus, assembly GCF_001723915.1. Classification (NCBI taxonomy): domain Eukaryota; kingdom Metazoa; phylum Chordata; order Crocodylia; family Gavialidae; genus Gavialis; species Gavialis gangeticus. The sequence goes on along the minus strand of NW_017729026.1, from coordinate 39,810,465 downwards.
TTGTGCTCTCAAACTGTAAAGGCAATTTATAACTACCTGATAGTATACTGATTTTTTAAAGAACCAACTTCTTCTGAAATGGTTCACTAAGTACTGCTCCTATTCATACTACCCCATCAAGAAAAGATGCACTGGGCATTATTTTTAATATTTTGGACAGGCTGTTTACTTTTTTCCCCTGAGAAAAAGCCACTGAAAATTTTCAGGTGTGAAAAATGCACCTTATTTATATTAGGCAAAATAATTGGAGGAATACACTTTTCTAAATATTCATAACCCCCACCTCCTGGACTAAGAGGAGCAGAGGAAATCTCATTCAAACAGTATTTTTCCCTGAATAAGCCTCTGAAAACAAGAGTTTTAAAATGAAACCACTACTTAGCCATACTTCTTCCTTCTGAAAGAATAATAATTTGAGTTAAAATTCTTTGACAGGCACCAACAATATCTGAATAGCACTATATGACATCTAAAAAAAGGACACTTGATTTACTCTCATGAGGTTCCACAAGGACAAATGCAAATTTCTGCATTTAGGACAGAATAATCCCATGCACCAGTACAGACTCAGGGCTAACTGGCTGGGCAGCAACTCTGCAGAAAAGGACCTGGGGGTTATAGTGGACAATAAGTTGAATATGAGCCAGCAGTGTGTCCTTGTTGCAAAGAAGCCTAATGGCATACCGGGCTGTATCCATAAAAGTATTGCCAGCAGATCAAGGGAAGTGATTATTCCCCTCTATTCATCATGGCTGAGGCCACATCTGGAGTACTGTGTTCAGTTTTGGGCATACCACTACAGAAAGAATTGGACAAACTGGAGAGAGTCCAGCAGAGGGCAAAAAAATGGTGAGGCAAGTGGGGGACACAACTTATGAGGAAAGACTGAGGGAACTGGTCTTATTTAATCTAGAGAAAAGGAGATTAAGAGGGGATTTAACAGCAGCCTTCAACTACCTGAAGGGGGCTTCAAAAGAGGATTTAATTAGACTCTTCTCAGTGGTAGCAGATGACAGAACAAGGAGCAATGGTCTCAAGTTGCAGCAAGGGACGTTTAGGTTAGATATTAGGAAGAATTTTCTTACTAGGAGGGTAGTAAAACACTGCAACAGGTTACCCAGAGGGGTGGTGCAACCTCCATCCTTGGAAGTCTTTAGGGCCCAGCTATGCAAAGCTTTGGTTGGGATGAACTAGTTGGGGATGGTTCTGTTCTGAGCAGGGGTTTGGACTAGATGACCTCCTGAGGTCCCTTCCAACCCTCATTTTCTATTATTCTATGATTGTTCACACTGAATGACCAAGTGGATTGTACATTATCTATTATGCCCCTTCTGAATTCCTCACTTTTTTGGTGTCGATTGACAGCAAGTATTCCGTCAAGGACTGCTGAGAGTGTATTAGACTTAAACTTCTTAGTATGGGAAAATGGGGAAAAAATCCGCAAACACCTCCCATAAAGATAATAATTACCACAAAAGAATGATGATATTCTCAAGCCTGGAGTGCTGGAAGTAGAAAATATTTTATATAGAAAATACTTCAGAGGGCTGAGTGCCCCCACACAAGCATTCTCATAAACATGCTGCTGAGATGTGATTCTTCTAATCACTTGTAACCTCCATTCTTAGAACTAAGTTCAGTGTAATTTTCAGAAGTACTGTCTACATTGCCATTACTGCATCAGTAATTAATTCAGAAGAGAGATGGGAAAAGAAAGTTCTTGTGGATCTTCATACACATTCAAATAGAAGCATAATTCAGGCTGAAGTTTTTTAAATTATACTATTTCAGAGCTGATTAGTTTTCTTTTGCAATTTGACTGTAAGAGTCTAATCAGCCTGTCTTGTCCCAAAAATAAGAAATTAATAATATGCTAAGTTTAGAAATACACTAATTTTAACTTCTTGTTTGGTATTCCTTCACATGAATTTCTTCATAATAATTCAGGCTAGTATACTTAAGATATAGTGGAACAAATGCAAACAAAGCTAATATAATAAATTAAAAACTAATAAACAAAATCAATTGTATTATTAGAAAGGATGGAATTTTCTTTGTAAATATAATGTTGCATCAAACTATAAAATGAATTTGAATTAAACAGGAATGTTTCAATTAACTTCAGCAGATTTCAGATTAAACTAAAAATATATCAAATTCCATATTTGGCTGTTACAAGATTGCCATGTTTTGTGATGCCGCCACCACTGAGGACTGAATGACTCAGTGTGCTACATAACCAAATGAGGTATTGAATTTTCTCCCTGTGAGCCAACTGCAAGATAGATCATATAACCAAGAGTAAAGAATTTAAGTTACATTTATAAGACAGGAAATGACTTTGGGGTCATTGTGGACTCTGAATGTGACCCCCCGAAACCAGGGGTGGGCAAAATGCAGCCTGTGGGCCAGATGCAGCCCACCAGACCATTCCATCTGGCCCATGGGACCCCTAAAAATTTAGAAAATTAATATTTGTCTGCCCCTGGCTGCCTCTCATGCAGCCCTCGATGGCTTGCCAAAACTCAGTAAGCGGCCCTCCGCCCAAAATAATTGCCTGCCCCTGCCCTAAACTGTATCTAAGTGGACTAAATTGATCCCTGGCTGTAGAACCAAATGTCAATAGGAGCTATAACCTTTTCATGTGGTGCCAATGAGATCAGAGCTGAAAGACTGTCCCTAGGATGCTGAAAAACTGAGGTTTCAGAAAAAAATATGCAAGTGGTTTGTTATATGGAAACATGTATTTCAGGAAAGACTTAGGTGTCTAGAAACATTAGGCAGTAGCTGAGTGCAGATTCTGACAATCTCAACTGTGCCTAACACATCGGTCTCATACATCCAATATGACCATTAGGTGTAAAAGTGTCTTTGTGCTTTTTTCCCCTTGTACTACGAGTGTCTGATAAAGTATTTGTTACTCTGGCTTGCTGCTTGAAATTCTTAATCAGAATTGGAAGTGTGTGCTCTAATTCAGTCACAGGGGTTGTAGCCGTGTTGGTCTAAGGACATAGGCAGACGAGGTTTTTTGGGTGAACCTGCTGAGCCTATAAGGATGCTGCAGGTTTTTCCTCCCAAGGCAGAGAACCTTGCATTTTTCGGTGTTAAACACCATCAGGTTCTTGTCTGCCCATTTGCTGAGCCTGTCCAGGTCACTGGACCCAGATGTAGCAGGCACAGTTAATTGAACAAAGGTGGCAGGCTTCAGGCTTCCTGGCTCTTTAAGGGGCAAGCACTTTGAACCCAAAGTCTAGAAGCCAACAACTTTCCCACAACTTATGCTGAAAATATAGATGCAAGATCTGCCAGTCTAACTCCTTAACATAAACTTATTTAAAAAATAAAATCTTTTAGTATGGCAAGGAAGGTCATCACAATTTAAAAGCACAGTTTCCAATTAAAGAGCATTGGTACATGTCATCAGTATACATACCAGAGCAAAAGAGAAAAAAAGTGTAGGCTTATCAGTTCAACAGCTGTGGAACTGGCAAAGAAAATAAGAATTTTTGTTTTCACTAATCTAATATTAACAATGCTATATTCAAATGAGGAAAAATGTGCAGAAACACTTAATGGTTTCGTAAGGATTATATGATGCATAGTAATAGGACAAATAAGACAGCTGGGCACTTTAGAGAATACATCAGCGTCAAATATTGATTCTATTGCCTTCAAATGGCTGTTAAATCTTTATGGCAAATGAGTACCCTCTACACAAAGCTAAATGAAAAAAAATGAGTCTCTCTCTTTCTTTCATCTATATATGAAATTTCTGCATTTGATTTGGGTATTACTCTGTTCAAATAACACAACTATGTTTATTTTTAATATTTTGATTCACCTCCTCTCTCCCTTTTCTTTCTCTCTGCGTGATCTGTAGTCCTTTGGTTGCTGTTTTCTTGATTTGTGGCCCACATCCAAGACTCCATTTTATTATAAATTATTTCAGCCGCCATGTTAATGGCCTTTCTGTTTTTTCTACTCTCACTTTTTCTCCTTGCCTCTCTTTCAACCACTAGTTCTAGAATCAATACTTTATTCACCACTTTCATTACCCTCTTAACCTAACCTTCACCAGTTTCTACAGTCTTTGTCTCTGGCCTCTACTTTAAACACAACTTATCCTCTTCCAAGATTCCTCACTCTTCCCTCTACTCCTTCCATCATCTAATATTTTCCTGACTGCTAGTTCTTAAATATTTCTGAGTACTCTGTATTCTTTAGCTCATGGTCTTTCTGAACCTTTTTTATTCAGTTTTGGTCACTTCCTTCACTTCTGATTTCCCTTCTACAATAGTTTTTCCCTTCTACAATGGATTTTCCTTCTTTCAACGCATTGTCCATTAGGGCTGTGTGAAGCTTCAGTCCCTGATTTGATTCGGCAGAGATTTGGCCTGATTTGGTCGCCAAATCTCTGAACCTGAATTGAATCAGGAGACCCTTCAATCTCTCTGAATCAAATCAGAACCCTCCGAATCGATTCAGAAAGATTTGGAAAGATTCAGTGATTTGGATATAGACACAGCTTTAAATGCCTTTTCTATATAGCTCAAGGTACCAGGTGGTTTGTAAATGCTGTGATGCTGAGACAGATGGAGCATCTCACAGGAGCATGTGGGGCTCCCCAGCGTGCTTGGCAGCAGACCTGGAAGTGGACCAGAAGCACTTCTGTTCAGCTACTGGGTCCACTGGGGAGCACATTGGGGCCCCCCCCGTGCCCTCCTGGTTCAGTGACTGGTGCCTCCTGGGTCTGGGGGGGCACCTGGGGCCCCCCCTTGGCCAATCACTGAGCCAAGGAGGTGCATGGGACCCCCCCTGCATGGTCCCCGGCAGACTCAGAATTGGACCAGAGGTACTTCCAGTCCACTTCTGGGTTTGCCACCAAGCACATGTAGGGCCCAGATGCTCCATCTGCCACAGCATAGCAGCATTCATGAGCTGCACCTGGTACCTCAAGGTATGTAGAAAAAAAATTTAAAGCTGTGTCTATGGTCGAATCACTGATTCTCCAAATCAGCATCGAATCTTCAGATTCAGCTGAATCAAATCAGGGACAGTGATTTGTTGATTTGAATCAACAAATCAAATCACTGTCCAGATTTAGGCCAAATCTGAATCAAATATGGCCCATTTCGCACACCCCTATTGTCCATCCCACCAAACTCAAACATTCTATATCTGCTTTTTCAGAAATTTCTCTGTGCTCTCTAATGTATATCTGTAATTTATCCTAAAAGTTGTCCTTCTACAAACACCACATAAAAATGATCATGGAGAGAACTGTGACAGACAACATAATTTTAAGAAATAATAATAAGAAATAAAGACACTGATAGCTTTAGCAATACTAGTTATCTATTTACAATTATGTCACTTAAGGGTTTTGCTGGATAGAGGCTAACATCAAATTTTCACATATGGCATTCAAAGTCAAAACAAATGACAAAAACTTCACATAAATAAAATTAATCAAATAGACTTGCACAGCGGGCACTTTCAAACTGACAAGGGACATGGAGCAAATGGTTAAACATAAGCCTCCATAGCATGAAATAAGCCTTCACTTCACCATCTCTCAATGACGAAAAGAAATTTTGAACCCCATTAGTAACAAAATAAAAGAATTGCACAGAAGATAGGCCCACTTGCCTGTAATTAATGGTTCTAAGCTAAATAGCAAATTTGGCTCTTGGCAATCCAGATGCTATTAAATACTTGTAGTGTACTGTCAGAAACAAAATGCTTTTGTGGTAAATACTGATTGCCACATTGAAATAGCTATAATGATTTTTCAATTTGTATTATTAATACTAAAGCATGACAGTTTATGACAAACAAAACAACCAAGAAGAAACAAAGTGAGCTTAACATTACGCAATGCTCAGGATCTAATGAAGTATTCATTGAAGACATTTAAAGCGAACAAGACTGTAAAATGATATTTAGCCTACTGAACCTATATTGGCCCCATCCAAGTGACTACGTTTTGGTGTTGTGTTCTTGTAAAATTACTGGGTTTTAACAGTTTTTTCTCATTAATTGAATAAAAATGATTATTATGTGCATTCAAATAACAATATCAAGTAATTGCAAAAGCAAAACATAGTTATAAACCTTTATTCCTACTTGTTTTATGTCTGCCCTCCATTTTATGACAGCAGGTGTGTAGCAAATGTAAATATTAAATAAGGCCCTGACTCAGCAAAATGTTTACCCATGTGAAAACCTGAGCAGCCCTACTAAAGTAAATAGGACAATTCGTGTGATTATTGTTAAGCACATGCTGAAGTTCTTTGCTGGTTCCAAACATGAAGACTTAACTATCAATACTTACCATATTATACGTTCCAACATTTTTCACCTCACATTTTTCCATTCCTCTGTATTCTGATGTTGCAAATCCATAAAGGCTGACAAAAGTCTATTAAATTTATGTAGTTACCTTCATCAGACAAACTGGTACTCTATTTGTATCCTTCTTCATAAATTTGTTAGGGGCTGATAAAGATTAATTGTTGGAAACTTTCTGCACAATTTCTGCAAACAATTATTGGCACTTCAGCTCCTCCATGAGCATTCAGTGTACTTGAAATTCTTAAATTAATCTCTGTTTTAAAATTTGATTTGTCATGCAGTCATGTGTCCTTTTCTCTGATTGGGTTAGAGGCTGCATATGATCAGCATTTTTCCAGTTTTCAAAAAAATTCAAAACTTTTTTTTTTAAAAAAAGCTTGCAATATATGTATTCTCTGGAATAGAAGGTAAACAGCAAGATATAATGGTTACAGTATTTTAAGGCTTTCTCTGCCCCTTCAGGCCCTGGTTATGGGACCATTTTCAAATATTGAGGAACCAACTTAGGAACCATTTCCAGAGTCAACTCATCTCTATAGCATAGAAATGAGCATAACTTTCCTATCAGATCTTATATTCCATGGCATTCTATTATTTTAAAACAACAAGGTGACTCTCCCTGCATACTACAAATGTTGGGGAAAGGGGAATGGAATTTTCTTAGGTTTTATGGTTGGATCCTTAGAGGTCAGTTTCTCTTGTTTCCTCCCCCTATAGCAGGGACAGCAACTTAAAAACCACAGAGCTTTTGGATCTGGCCCATGGAGCTGTGGCTTTAGTAGCATTCAGCAGCAGGGGCTAGGGACAGACATTACACATAAACCGGTTTAAGTGATCAGAAACTGGTTTAAGCCTGTACCAGCACATATATTCAGTGCACGTAAGTCAGTTTGAATCATAGAATCATAGAATCATAGAAGTTGGGTCAGAAGGGACCTTGTAGATTTTCAAGTCCGACCCCCCGCCTGGGCGGGAGAAAAGACTGGACTCAAATGAGTCCAGCCAGGTAGTCATCAAGCCTCTTCTTAAAGATCCCCAGGGTAGGAGCAAGCACCACTTCCCTAGGAAGTTAGTTCCAGCTCCTAGCCACCCTAACTGTGAAGTAGTTCTTGCGGATGTCTAATCTAAACCTACTCTCTAATAATTTGCGTCCATTGTTCCTTGTCATGCCAGGGGGCGCTAGGGGAAACAGTGTCTCCCCTAAACCCTTCTGGTCCCCCCTAGTGAGTTTATAGACAGTCACCAGGTCCCCCCTCAGCCTTCTCTTGTGGAGGCTGAACAGGTTTAGGTCCCGCAGTCTTTCAGTGTAGGGTCTGCCCTGTAGTTCCCGGATCATGCAGGTGGCCCTCCTCTGGACCCTTTCAATGTTGTCCACATCCCTCCTGAAATGGGGCGCACAGAACTGGACGCAGTACTCCAGCTGTGGCCTGACCAGTGTTGCATAGAGGGGGAGGATCACCTCCCTGGCTCTACTTGAGATGCACCTGTGGATGCACAACAAGGTCCGGTTAGCCCTGCCAACCATGACTTAGCATTGTCGGCCCATGTTCATCTTGGAGTCAATAATTTTGAAAATGGCTAGAACCGATTTGAGTTAAACCTGGCTGAATATAGTATCAGACTTAACTGATCTGGTTCAAACCAGTTTATGCAATGTGTGTCCCAGACCCCTTGCTGGCTTAAGGTAAACCAGCACCCCCAGCATCCTGGCATGCTCTCTGGGCTGGGCAGGGTTCTCTGTTCCACAGAAGGGCTGGTCCCTCCCTCCTGCTCCCTGGCCAGAGCTCTGGCATAGCAGGGTCTGCCTGGTTTCTCCCCGCCCTACCTCCCCCCGCCCCATCACCACTTGCTGCTCAAGCAGGAATCCCCCTCTCCCTCCCATTTCCCACAGCATGGACTGCAGCCCCATGGACCCTAGGCATGTGGTATGCTAGCTAATGCAGACTTGTGTGTGTCTACAATTTTACTGGGACAGGCAGGCAGAACAGTGACTGCTTAAAGCTGTAAGCTGGTAAGCTGTTTAAGAAGAGTTTGAAATAACGGAGAGAGGCTATTGTTTTGGTGATCAGGTGACAAACACTGTTTTTAGCCTCCTGCTGGATTTCTCACCTGTCAGTTTACTGCAGCCAGTATAAAGAAGCAGGGAGGGAGATTGAAAATATCCATATCATTAACAGATGCATGCACTGCACCCTCCCCACTTGCCTCAGAATGCTAGCAGGGGGGTGGGGGCTGGCAACACTCTTGCTCCTTGAGCAGCGAGCAAGGAAAAGCCTGGAATGGTGCAGGCAGACCTCCCTAATCAGAACATCCTGCTGGGTCCTGGCCACACCCCACCTCAGCTCAGTGCTATGCAAGGGAGGGGAGGGCTACTCTAGTGCCCCCTGGCCTCTAGCCTAAACCACTGCAGGCATGTGCCTGAATTTCCTCAGTCCAGGGAGAATGTCTGTGTGGTTACAAACCACTTCAGCCTAGCCGGGTTAGACTAACCTACAAAGATTGAATCAATTCAGGCTCAAGCTTTTTGAATGTCTGCCTCTAACCTTTATGCATCACTGCAGTAGGCTGCCTAGATTCCAGCAGACAAGGCTTCTGATGTGACACACCGCAGCTGCGAGCTAGGGAGAAGCAATGGCAGTGGCTGGGTCCTGATTCCTGCCTGTCTCTGACCCAATCTGGGTCTTTTCAGGCTGTCTGCCAGAAATGTTGCCAAATATTTCAAGTCATAGATTTAAGACTGACAAGGAAGTCAATAATGTAAGGGCACTATTGATTCCGAATATACTTCTTCACAGAGAAAATATCCAAGGCAATCTTTTCCCAGTAAAATGGGAAACAAGAAGTCCTGGGTCCAAGAAGCACAGAGATGTTCATATTCATTTTCCTGGGAGTAAAGGAAGATGGAACATGAGCCAACAGTGGAGGAATCTGAGATCCAAGTATTACAAGTCGCTCATGATTCAGGGACACTTTTTCCCTGTTTATGCGGGAACAGTATTTTGAAGCTATGCTGAGGTATATTGAATAGATTCTGTATACTTTCTGTATCCTAGATTTATTGAAGGAAGTTTCCATAGAAGCTCCATTTCTAGATGCATCTAGCCTCGTATCCTGTCTCCAACAGTGGCAGAAATAGATGTTATAGAGAAAGGACACTGAACCAGATCGATCTTGAATGATCTCTCTCCAATTCAGTACCCTTACTGGCATCCAACTTCATATCCAAGGGATAAGTACTTCCATGTCTAGGCAGACTTGTAGCTCAAAAAGAAAAACAGCTCTAAACCTGTAAACAGATGTTGTGTTTAATGAGGGTCTGCTTGTCCTAGGATTTTACTAAGATCAGAACAGGCATGAAACAGTCATTTACATGTGTTGCCTTTCCAAGCTGCATTGCAGCTCCTCTGGCAGAAAAGAACATACAGCTTAGCCACCTTGTCTGAAGAAAAAACACAAAAACTTTATAGATTCACTAATCTATAGCCTGGAAAAAAGCATTAGCGCATTTTATTCTGAGTATTTCACAGGGGTTTAAAGAGGAACAGTGGACTGGTATGCCTGTAGGATCTCAGAATAAAAGGCTTTCTCCTAGGACAATTGCAACATCTACTTACAGCCCAAGTATAGCTCTTTGCCTTTTTCTGGTCCTGATTTTATATGCCCCATGCCTCTTTCCAGGAAATTCACCATATTATATGAAATATTCTTCATATTTGAGGAACCATATTATGTGGTTCCTCAAATATGAAGCAAGTGGCAGGTTATTTAAAGGTACTAGATCAATGCTATGTCAGAATACATTTCAGACAGAGGCATACAATCTATCTTAAATCTTTAAAATTAATTGCGGCTCTAAAACCACATTTATTGACACTCCTCATTTCTCCACTGACTGAAACATCAAATTATGAAATATAACGTCTGCTTTGATTTGTGATAGTCTATCCCTCAGTGAACAAGAAGGCTTTGTACCCTATTCCATCTTCATCTTAGTGTCCAGGCACTCCAAAGATAAAGGAATGCTCAACCAGAAGTTCTTTAAGAGATCCCCCAAAAATTGCAATTCAGAATGGGAACCCCAGGTCCAACATAACCCCACTTTCCAAAGTATTCTTTTTCTTTTCAAAATCCAAAAAAGATACCAGACAAGAGGAAAATATTAATAGGTTATAGCTATGATCACAAGCTTTACCCATAGCCATAAACACAACTGTCTTTATCTGTCTACAGAATTCTCCAGGATAATTGAGATAAAGGCATATGTGACTGGGGTGCTCTCCTAGTTATCCTAGTCCTCATATCCAATTCAAGTTGCAGCCACTCAGTTATGCTTTCTTTACAAGAAGGATCTAGTCTGAAGGGCAAAATTCTGCTTCCAAATCCAAGAAAATTACGTTTAAGTACACAGCATGAGGGAAACCAATTAAACCTGGATGTGATTATAATATCTTTTTTCTATCTTGGAAAAAACAGGACACAAGCAGGCCATCTTAAACATTCTGTCCTATACATATAACATAGCATTAATTTACAAACACAGATGGATTCAGTCAAAGCCAAAAAAAACAAAACAAAAAAAAAAACAAAGAAAAATCAATAGATCCACTCAAACCTTTCATGGTTAAAGCCTGCCTGTAAATATCTCTTTTACTCATGAGTGATTTTTTTCCCCATTATTGTGAAACTAAACTGTAACCATTTAAAAGAGGTTTGAATATGCTATGGGGCTGCTCATTAAAGGTTATGTTATCCCTGTAAAGGTCCATTAAAGGTCTAGAAAAAAAATCACTTTAAAGACCAGCAGGCCATATTTAATCCTTAGGACCAGGGACAGAAATTTCACATAAATCAGTATAAGTAAATGGAAACCAGTTCAAATCTGTAACACAACAGAAGTTTAGTGCACATAAACCACTTTTAAAATGGTCAAAACCCATTTAAGATAAATCTGGATGGATGAAGTATCAGACTTAACTGATTTAAGTTAAATCAGTTTATTGAACTTTTGTCCCAGATCCCCTGCCCCTCCAGATTCAAGCTAATTCACAGTCCCCCAGCATCCCAGGATGCTTTGCACCTCCCCTGAAAACCCTCCCTCATAGGATGGCAGGGCTAGCCTTGGCCCAAGCTGTCTACTCCAACTGAGCAGGAAGGCATTCTCTAGCGCCTCCCCACCCCCAGCTTCTGGCCTGAGCCACTGCAGGCATGTGACTGTGTTTCCAGATTAAAAAATGTATGCCTATTCACTTGCTTATCAATTCAATCTACACAGCTTAGACCAATTTGCGAAGATTGAATTGATTCAGCCTCAGGCTTTTTGATTGTCTGTACTTAGCCTAGAAGTCTATTTGATATCCAATTAGCATATATCTTGGTGAGCAGCACTGTTATATTATATTTTCTTTGGCCTCTAAATAACTTCCCACAAACATGGTTTTTGAAGAGATGTAAATGGTTAAGTCAGACTAGTGTCATAATGTTTTTCTTCACGCAAATACATCAGTGACTTATGTTAACTATTCTTCTGAATGCTAATAGATTATAGCCAACTTGCCTGTAATAGCTGGGGACTGGTTTTTGATGACAGAGGAAGGCCCTTCCAAGTCTATGTTCCTGTTTTCCCACATTCAATACCCAGTGCAAATAATAATAAAAAAATTACAAAATACACATACATACATACAAACAAACAAAACTAGTGGACTGGCTGAAACTTTAGATGAATTGTGTAATTGAATTTACCTGCTCAACAAACCATTTTGTCAACAACAGCACCATATGCGGTATAAATGTTCAGCATCAGAATTCAAATGTCAAACATTTTCATTTACTAGTAAATCACTGTAAATGAATGCAAAACTGATCAGAAGATGGAAGATAACGTAATGCCTCCAAAGGCATTATTAGTGAATGACAATCTGATAGTGCATTATTATAAATCTATTCAATCATGATGTAAAATATTAGTAAGAAATGTCTATGAATAAAATTAAAAGATGGTTAACAATAACTTTACAGAAGTATCTTTCCATGATAAAATTGATTTCAATCAAAACAGTTCACTGTCATGCAGGGTGGAGGGCAGCCACTAATAATAAGCCCCTTTTCAGTTTCAAAAGGGTCAATCTAACAGCCAGGAACAGGGGCTGGGATGGGGCTGTGGCCCTCCCTATGCACACATGAAATCTCCAGCTGTCGGAATGGTCCCTTATGGGTCTCAACAGCTGATATATTATAGAACATACTTGAAATTCTATGTAATCGCAACCCTTTCCTCCTATTCAGCTATTCTCTCCATCCAACAGATACAGAGGTGCCTTTGTTTTGCTGATGTGATGAATCTGCTTATACAGGAAATGAATTACTATTTCCATAGGTATCATCCCTGGTGATCTATAACCCTCCAGAGTATAGGAACAGATCCTGTCTTTGCCAGAGACAGGAAAAGACTAAAGTTCTTTGTCAGTCCTAGGAAATTACTTCTCTCTTCTGACGATGCACTGGTGGAGTAGGATAGGTTTTTCAAACAATAGGGCAAGCCAAGACCAGAGAATCAGGTTGCCAAAATATTGAAGCATGCAGACCAAGAGAAGCTGCATGCAAAGTGAATTACAAACTTTACAGCAAGATACAGAGCTCCACAGAACTTGTGCAAAGCAGCAGCAATTAGGTAGTGATCCTGCAATCAACACTGGAGAGGCTCAGAGAAGAATGTAGAGCTGATCAGTAATCATTTTTAATATGATGTGTGACCTAATTTTTGGGATAGTTACTGAATGTTTACTGTGTGCATATATTGGTTTACTTTAATATCAGAGTTGTAGGAAGACAATAATCCACTGGGAAATATAGCAAGGGCTATGTTTCAATGCCTAAGCAATTAGTTGGGAAGAGGCTACTTCCAGGCTTCAGTCATTTAAAAGACTTTTTCACCAAGTCTGGAGCCAAAAAGTTCAAAATATCTTAAACTATTAAGAAACCACTGTTCAGAGAGAGGAAGTTGTCAGCTCGTTGTTTATGGAGAATAGACTGCTACTGTGAAAGAGACTGATTCTACTGAAATCAAGAAATAAAGCCTGCTGGTGTAAGAGTTTAGGGCATGGTCAATCTATGCCTATGAATTGTCTCAAACATTTGATGACTGTTATGTATTTAGACAGCCAGAGAAGGAACTGGGGAAACAATCAGGAGAATGACAGCAGTGGGTGAATGGCTGGGGCAGACAACCCTTATCCAGACCAGGTTCCTCAAGGTTGTACTGTACCTGACACAGAGGATTAAGCTGGGAAGTGGTGATCATTCATCACCCAAGTGACCAAAGGGAAATGATGGAAATTGGTGTAAAGGAAGTTTACTTATATCTGTGATAATTTCCATTGCTATAGTAGTGGAGCACTATGAATTTATATTTAACAACTTTGAGAAATTGAGATAGTAGGATAAAGGATTTACCCAGGCAACACAGAAAGAACAGATGTGTGGCTGAACAGAGATCAATACTCTGAAGACATAGATTAGTGCCCTAACCATCAGACTCAGGAAGGCTTTGCTACCTAGTTGCCACCAGGGTTCAAATTATACTTTGACTCTTGAGGGGGTTGGAGGTGGTAGTGATGGCAGCAGCAGCAGTGGTGGTGGCAGTGGTGGAGAAAAGCCACAGGGCACTCTTCCCCCCTGCCAAACAGCAGTTTCTGCCCAGCTGCCAGGGGGACTCTCATCTCTTATGGAGAGGTTCTCATATCTTATGGGGGGGCTCAGCCCCCACCCCCCACCTGCCTAAGCCTCACCATAATTCAAACCCTGGTTGCCACCAGGGTTGGAGCAGCTCATTCCCACTGCGTGGGAAGCACTACTGCAATAGGGTTACATAGAAGGACCATTGGTGAGAGACCATGAACGGAAAACATACAGGTTGTTTATTCATTTTTAACAGAAAAATGAACTTGAGAGGTTATTTCAAGTTCTGGGCCTGAAGAATCCTAATCCTGCTCCCAAGAGTCAAGCTAAAATGTGCTGTTTTACCTTGTGATTCCTTTAGCCACTGTACCCATGACATTTTCAATTTCTCCCTCTTTGCCTGGCCTAACATTTTTTCTCTTCATCTTAACAATGTATCTTAGTATTTATTGTCACTTACCAGGGCCAGACTTACAAGATCTAGCAGTTCATAGTTTCATAGTTGGTAGGGTTGGAAGGAACCTGAGCAGGTCATCAAGTCCGACCCCCTGCCATGGGCAGGAAAGAATGCTAGGGTCAAATGACCCCAGCTAGGTGATTATCCAGCCTCCTTCTGAAGACCCCCAGGGTAGGAGCAACCACCATTTCCCTTGGAAGTTAGTTCCAGATCCTAGCCACCCTGACTGTGAAGTAGTGTTTCCTGATGTCTAGCCTGAACCTACTCTCAGTCAACTTTTGGATGTTATTCCTAGTTACTCCTGGTAGTGCTCGGGGGAACAGGGACTCTCTCATTGCCTGCTGGTCCCCCTTGGCAAGTTTATAGGCAGCCACCAGATCCCCTCTCAGCCTTCTTTTGTGGAGGTGGAACAGGTTCAGGTCCCATAGCCTCTCCTTGTAGGGCCTGTCCTACTGCCCCCTGACCATGGGTGGCCGTCCTCTGGACCCTCTTAATGCTGTCCACATCCCTCCTGAAGTGCAGTGCCCAGAACTGGACACAGTACTCCAACTGTGGCCTGACCAGTGTCACACAGAGGGGGAAGATCACCTCCTTGGACCTGCTCATGATGCATCTGTGGATGCATGACAAGGTGCGGTTAGCCTTACTGACATGTCATCACATTGGAGGCCCATGTTCATCTTGGAATCAATAATGACTCCAAGATCCTTTTCTGCCTCTGTGCTGCTGAGAAGGGAGTTCTAATACCTATAGGTATGCTGCTGGTTCTTTCTCCCTAGGTGCAGTATCTTGCACCTGTCATTATTGAATCCCATTCTATTCTCATCCACCCACCCCTGTAACCCATCCAAGACCTAGTTGTAGCCTGTCCCTCCCTTCTAGCATGCCACCTCTCCCCACATCTTAGTGTCATCTGTGAATTTGAACAAGGTGCTTTTCATCCCCTCATCCAGGTTGCTGATGAAGATGTTGAACACTGCGGACCCATGGACCAAGCCCTGCGGGACCCCACTTCTCACATCCTTCCAGGTCAAAAAAGACCCATCCACCACCACTCTCTGGGTGCAGACATCCAGCCAAGTCACGACCCATCTGACTGTGTAGGCATCAATGCCACAGTTACCTAATTTTTTAATGAGAATGGGGTGAGAGACAGTGTCAAAGGCCTTCCTAAAGTCCAGAAAGATGTCCACTGTGACACCTGCATCTAAGTATTTTGTGACCTGGTCATAGAAGGCAACCAGGTTGGTCTGACAGGACCTGCCCCTAATGAACCCATGTTGGTTGCCCCTAAGCATAATCTCCTCTGCTGGTCCCTTGCAGATGTGCTCCTGGATAATTTTCTCAAAGAGTTTCCCCAGGACCGAGGTAAGACTAATGAGCCTATAGTTACCTGGGTCCTCCTTCCTCCCCTTTTTGAAAATGGGGACCACATTGGTCTTTTTCCAGTCCTCTGGCACCTCGCCAGAGCACCATGGGTGCTCATAAAGTTGTGCCAGAGGTCCTGCAATGACCCATGATTGCCATGTCCCTTGACCTAGCTGCCTCCGCAAGCTGACCTGAGAATTCCCGGTCAGGCTCTTCTCCTTGGTTGGGTGGTAGATAGTAGACACCGACCGCTAAGTCCCTTTCCCCCTGACCCCCTTGTATTCTAAACCAGAGCACTTCAGTCTGCCCCTCCTCTGACCCTGTGCTGTTTGTTGAGGACATGTATTGCTCTTTGGCGTACAGCGCCACACCCTCATCATTCCTCCCTGTTCTATCCTGCCTGAACAGTCTGTAGCCCTTGTTGTTTACTGACCAATCATGGGTTGAATCTCACCAGGTTTCAGTGAGCCCCACTATGTCCAGGTTTGTGTTAGCTAGCAGGAAGGCAAGTTCCTTCTGTTCATTCCCCATACTACGAGCGTTAGTGTAGAGGTATTTAAGGTCTCCTATGGGTGCACACACCTCCCCCCTGATTCCAGGACTATCCAGACCCCTGTCACTTACCTGGGTACTTCTTGTGCTCATTGCCTTTTGTAGCAAAACCCCCAGTTTTTCTTTTTTTTTAATTTATTTTAAAATGCATTCCTTCCCCTTTCCCAATGATTTCTGACTTTTTATCTCCTTCTCTATTCCCTATAGATAAGTATAAGTAAGCTAAGATGTAGGATAAGCTTTAAACATTTTTAT
>NW_017729026.1:39790872-39791579 GCF_001723915.1 Gavialis gangeticus | reverse complement strand
GGTGGTGCCACGTTTCGGGCAGCCCTGGCACGGGTAGTGATCATCTGCCACTCAGCAGTGGAGGGCTCTTCTTGGTGTGGCAGCTACTCTCTGCTTCCCAGCAGCCCCCGCAGTGGCGGCTCCTTCTGGCTGCCTCCGCTAGAGTCTCTGCCATGCTAGACCCAGCAGCACTACCTGGGCACCCTGGCCCATCCATCCTGCACCCACTGGCACCCCCACAGGCACAGTGCACTTGGCTAGGCAAATAGGATGGGGCTGCAGGAAGGCAAGGATTGGCATCCAGGAGTGGGATGGGTGGGTGAAGGCCAGGCCTGGGGTCAGGATCCCAGAGCAGTGACAACACAGGTCCAGGACCTGGGACAGCCACAATCCTTCACCTCCCCTCCTCCTAGCCCTCAAGAGCTCACCAAAATTCATAAAGTGGCCCTCCAGCCAAAATGATTGCCCACCCCTCCATTAGACCCACTCCACAAGTTGTGATACATCTACCACACCACTGAACACCCTAAGAAGTTTGAGGGGTATAGGTTGTAGCCATGTTGATCTATGGACATAGGTAGACATGGTTATTTGGATAAATCTGATATCTTTTATCAGGCTAACTCAAATAGTTGGAAAAATTCTCACATGAGTACTGGCCTCTGGCTTCTATTCTATTCCATCCAGGAAAAGCACAGACCAATTGCAGATGCTTCCTCAGCCTGATG
>NW_017729026.1:39764897-39785872 GCF_001723915.1 Gavialis gangeticus | reverse complement strand
TCCTCCTAGCCCTCAAGAGCTCACCAAAATTCATAAAGTGGCCCTCCAGCCAAAATGATTGCCCACCCCTCCATTAGACCCACTCCACAAGTTGTGATACATCTACCACACCACTGAACACCCTAAGAAGTTTGAGGGGTATAGGTTGTAGCCATGTTGATCTATGGACATAGGTAGACATGGTTATTTGGATAAATCTGATATCTTTTATCAGGCTAACTCAAATAGTTGGAAAAATTCTCACATGAGTACTGGCCTCTGGCTTCTATTCTATTCCATCCAGGAAAAGCACAGACCAATTGCAGATGCTTCCTCAGCCTGATGAAAGGTGTTTGTACCCAAAAGCTTGCAAAGAAGAATTTTTCCAAATATCTGAGTTGGTTTAATAAAAGGTATCATGTGTACCCAAAAAACCTTGTCTGCCTAAGAAGTTTAATGTACTGCAGCACTGAGGCGCTGCATTAATTACAGTGAAATCCCTAGCAGATTATTTTGTCCATAAGGAAGAAAATTATGTTATAGAAACTTTGAGACTTAACTGGGATGAATATTTATTGGATTCTTCTTCTCATGCAAGTTTTTTTAGAAACAAAAAAAAAGAAAGAGAAAAAAAGAGTGCATAACTTATTTCTTAAAATAAAAATTCTCCAGAAGGAAATAACGCAAAAAATATATTTCTAGATCAGGAGTTGGCAACCAATGGGCCACAGACTAGGCATGGCCCACAAAGACATGGGATCTGGTCCACTGAAGGTCGAATCCAGTCTGTGTTTTAAACTAAAAGGACAGAGATTTCAGAATATTTAATTCAAAGAAATGTGATTTATTTACATTGCTTCAAAAACTATAATAAATAATAAACTGTTAGGTAATTCTGTAACATTTGATGTGTGATCTCTTTAAAGCTAACTACTACAATATGCTATTGAAGATGTCAGGACCTTTTCTTTGATCATTGCTTGTGTCAAACTGTAGTGCCATCTAGTGTCCGTTTCCCGGTATTTAACACTTTCTATTCCAAAAGTGTTACATATTGCTCTCATCCCTAGAGCTTCAGTGACCATATGGGACAATGTGAAATCTGGGACACCGCCCCCTCCCCTGCTGCAGACAGAGGCTGGGTGGATACACCACTAGTATTACTATTTAGGAAGCTGGGGAGTAAATGGCCAATTGTTTCTTTTGCAGGTGGTAACAATCCCCCTTTTAATGGTCATTCCACTAATCAAGTGTTCCAGTTTCCTATTTCGCAGCTTGTGCCTGGGACACGCATTTTAATTTTTACTGGCTAGCTAGGACAGGCCTTCAAAATCGAGAACTGTCCTGGCCAATCCAGGATGTTATCCTACCTATAGCATCAGCACCTTGTAATACTGAATTAATGATGTGGCTAATGTATGTGATATGCAATTCCTTCTGATATATTTTCTCTCCCACCCTCTTCTGAAGGGAGATTAAGAAATGGAGGGAAATATTAGGCTATCAGAAGTGAATTCTAGAATAAATTAAAACACACTAACATAGCATCTGATGCAGTCAGTTCTTGTTCACAAAAGCTTATGCATCTCTGATTTATTTAGCCTATAACACGTATTCCTACCCTGCCTTCTAGCTAGAACACACTAGTTCTAGAACAACTACATTGTTCTGGTTGCCTGTTCTTGAAACTTGTGACAATCAGAGATTTCATAGAAACTTTTGGAAGGATTTGCTGGGCTTCACTTTTTTCTGGAGTTGGATATTTGTGGTTGTTTTTTTATTGAAAATTAGTTGCCAAGAGCAAACTCCTTTAATAAAGAGCTCTGTCTACCCCTACACTTAGAATTGTCAGCCTCCTGCCTTTTTATTCTGGATGTTGTGGATTGGCAGGTTTTTGTTCACTTGCATTGCCCTGCATTTAGCATCTGAACAATCACTCTTGGGGTAGTTGTTAATTATCTGAGTTGCATTCAGTGTCCTTTGCTCAAAGCAATTGCTCAATACCAGTTCAAACACTGATTGAGATTCTCTAGACACCACTCAGTGGCATAACTAGGGTGAAGCAACTGGGGAAACCAAGCGCTGACTTGGGGAAAAGGGAGGAAACAAATGTCTGCTGCTGCCGCAGCCATGCAATTGTGCTGATGGCAGCAGTGGCAACTGGAAGTCACTCCTGCCCCCATGTATGGCAGCTTCTCCATGTGTCTGGCTGCATTGTTAGGCCTCTGCCACCACTGCTTACTTTTTTGACATGAGGACACAGAGCCCTCTGTCCTCTGAAAGACTGTTTCAATTAATTAGAATTCACTAAAAGTATAAGGCTAGATTCCTACCTAGTGTAAACTGAAATATGTCTATCAAAGTCAATGAGGAGGATTTTGGTTATTCAAATTGCTGTAAGTGCTATGTGGTAAGGTACACTGAATCCTTCCTGCTAGCAATGTTATTTCAGTACTACTGAAAGTAAAGTCATTGATCTGTAATATAATAATTACAAAATAAAGAAGATATTTTTCTTCCTTGGAGTCAGAGTTAAAATGTTGTTTTTGCCTGTTTGACTTCACCTTTCCACCCACAGAAATTTCTGTTTGCCAGGTAGTGTGGGCTGAAGTAAAATCCCTTAGAGAGGAGAGGTAGTCCACATCACTTATTAATAAGCCTCCTTCTGCTCAATACTAGCTTTAATTTTGTTTCTGACTTGATCCTTTTTCCTGTCTGTTTGTATCTGAACCTGCATAGGTCCATGTTGTGGCATTCTAGTTCTTACAGAGGTGTTTAAGATGAATGAGAGTAGGAGGCACCTTGCCCTAATCCACAATATATATTAAGGGGTTCTCTTTTCTTCTTGGTTATGCATTGTGGCCCAAAGGACTCAAGGAGGATAAATATTTTTCCATTTCACCCACATGTGGATAATTTTTTTCTTATTTCACAGGGGAATAATACTCATCCATTAAGGAAAAAAAATATACTATTACTGTCTTACCAAAATGGATGTCCAAGTACTTGGAATGTTGGATGCTTTCAATGAACTTCCTGTAGATTTTTTACAATTCAATAATTATTTGCAGAGGTTACTTAGTACATAATTTAAAATAATTAATACATATGAAAAAATTGAGAGCTATTTGGAACCCATTCACAAGAAACAAAGGCGGTGAAACCAGCTAAATTAATTCTTAACTGTGCACCATTTGTTCATCTCTGCACAGTTCCCCCCAAAAAGTCTCAAAACTTATACTTCATTTGGAAAGAACACCATAAATACAGCAAATACCCACTTTGATCTCTGAGTACTGTACTTTGTTTTCCCTCAGCCACTCGCACATAAATAGGATCACATTATCATTTCCCCCAAAGTTTCACTTTCTTGTTTTCTAAAATAGGTAGACTTTTCCCATAAGTGACAACTTTCAGATGTTCTAAGGGATGCTGGAATCCAATAATCTCAACCCAAGATTAAAAGAAAGAATGATAATAAAATAAAAAGTGACAACCAAACCGTTGACCTATTCATCCTAGCTAAACTGGGAAACAACTTTCCAATTCAATTCAATAGGATACAGCTATTCAATCTCACTATCTCTTCACATATATTCACCTTCATTTAAAACTTTAGGATGGTTACAAAAACACAAAAACATACTTTAGTCAGTGACTGCAGTTATTTGGATTTTTTTGTTGTTGTTTAAATATAACATATTTGTATATGGATATTTTACTAGTGATAACATAAGTACCTAAGGAGTTTATGTGGCTCTGAAATTAATAAACTTGGGTTTCTGACTACTAAGTCCTACTTCTATACAAGACCTCAAGAGGGGTTGGCTTTTAGCACCATACTATGGGCTATATTACTTCATTTTAGAAGGCATTCCAGGCAAAGTAGGTGAGATCTATATTTTTCATTTAAGAATAAACAACATGTTGGGCAGGTCTACATGTTGCCTTATGGTGATGTCGTGACACATTATGTCACCATACAGCACACTCCCTGGGGTTAGTGTGCTGCTATGCAAATGTAGCAACAAGATTTAAGTGTGCGCTGAATGCGCAGAGCAGTAACTGCCTATACTGTGCCATGCTTTAGTACTTCCAAAAGGAAGTGCTAAAGCACAGCACCCTAGCAATATTGCCATATGGTGACGTGTAGAAGTGCCCCTTTTGTTTTGATTTTTTTGTCTCAAAATGAAACTGCCTTGATTCCTGGTGACTCTATGACTACTCTCAACTCCTTCAAGTCATAATAAATGCCCTCTACATAAAAGCTCTGGGGTACATAAAAGCTCTGAGGACCCTCCAGTATTGAGCATATGATAGGTCTATAGAGTACCTGTTACAGATGGATCATAGGATCATAGGAAAGTAGGGCTGGAAGGGGAATCTAGTCTAGCCTGCAAGGCCATCTAGTCCAGCCCCCAGCTCAACGCAGGATCATCTGTATCTAAACCATCCCAGCCAAGTGTCTGCCTAACCTGTTCTTGAAAACTTTTGAGGATGGAGATTCCTCAGTTTCTCTAGGTAGCCCAAGCTGATGCTTGACCACTCTCATAGTCAGAAAGTTCCTATTTATCTCTAACCTAAATTTCACCTGTTGTAGCTTGAGTCCCTTGCTCATAGTCCTGCCTCCTACGGCAACAGAGAAAAGCTTATATCCATCCTCTCTATAATTGCCCTGCAGTTACTTGAAAACTGTTGTCAAATTCCTGCTTAGTCTTCTCTTCTCTAGATTAAATAACCGTAGTTTTTTCATCCTTTCCTCATAAGTTTTACCTCCCAGGCCCTATTCATCTTTGTTGCTTTGCACTAGATCCCTTCCATTGTCCCTCTGCTTTAAATTTGAAAGGTTATGGTGTTATGCCTTATGGATGTGTGACAGGGTTAATTGTATAGTTTTAGTAATAAGTTAGACAAGGATTTTTATGAGATAGTTTGGCTAGGAATGATCCTGCATCAAGCAGGGAGCTGGACTAGATGAACTCCACAAGTTCCTTCCAGCCCTACTTTTCTATGATTCCATACCAAACTGCATTTTGTCTTAACTACATTAAGTAGATCAAGAACAAATAATCTTGGTGGAAGGTACATGTTAAAGAGAAGAATCATTTTGACCCTTTACAAATTCCACAGCTCTTGACAATATAATAAATCTGCTTCTTGTTGTTGACTTCTTGGCACAATGCCTTAAGATAAGTCTTAGATCTGACAGTAACAATTTACGTAATTTTCTGAGAAAAAAAAGACATAGTAGTGAATTGGAACATTTTTATGTTTTGATACATTTCACTAGTTTCATTAGACACAGCTATTTCTAACTCACTTTTCCATTAGTATGTGATTTCACAAATAAAGGCATTTATTGCTGTAGTTAACATTGCAATAGAACAGTTAAAACAATTTTTTCTGCGTTTCCTTTACACACAGCAGTTCCCACTATATATTTCGGGGAAGGGAGAACAAATCAATACATTTGTTTTAGTTAAAAAAGGGAATTAGCAAGATATTTCTCACCTTTCCCCTTGTCATCCTAGTTATATGTCATATCTTCCCTGCTTCATATATGCCCTTCATCTGACTTATAGCATGAGTTCATTCAAGTAATGTGTTTTTGGACTTCACTAAAGGCAAGATTTAATTTTTCAAAACTGCTAGCTAGTTTTGATCAGATCCAAAGCTGAATAGACCCAGGTAATCATTTTAAACATATCTAGTTTACTAGTGTAGGTATAACCTTGGAGAAGAATTGAGGTTTTACCAGAGTTTTCCACCCCTCCCTCTCCCTCCACAATATTCATATGAATAAAGTGCTGCTTTGTGGTGAACAAGGAAATATAAAACGATGACCAGATGTTGTTCTCACGTACTCTGCTTTATTATTCATATATATGTATAAAAGCTGTCAGTGTTTGGTGCTTTCTGAGGTTTAAGGCTTAGATGTTTCTTGCTAAGGAGGCAGGACAAATTTAATCAGGTCTGTCAATTGTTTCTTTGGAAATCAAGGTGTTACCTTGTGGTTAACTATGGCAAATCATGAGCAGCACTGGTATTTTTTCTTCTGATAGGAGAATGACTCTTCTAGTCCACCATGGGCCCTTCTAGTTACCCCAAAATTCTCTATGGGATGAGGGATAGGTAGGCAATGTAGTCTACTTACTAGTGACCCTGTGTCCCAAAAGTAGAGTATGGCTGGAAAAACTATCAGCTATTCTAAAAGATCCAGGAGGGCACCAGTCATTACTAGGAGATAGCAGGGTTTGTACTAGAAGAGAATGGTTTGTATCACTAGGATCTGGTTATGAGCTGTGCCTCCACACCAGGCCTGACTAACATAGACATGGCTTGTTGGCAGAGACATTCCAGCTCCTATTTCACTCAGATTTTGATTGGATTCAGGATCCCAGACTATCCTTTTGTATCTTTTTATTACGATTCACTATTAGTGTTGTGTCTATAATACATGCCATCAACTACTATGACTATACACTGTCTTAATATGACACCAAATCAGACACCAAACTTTTATTCAATATTTAATGAAGACCGAGTATTTGTATATTCACAGTAATGTAAGCTCTTACCTGAATTAAGTTAGACATATATAACAGTGCCAGATTTGGTGATGAATTTAACAACCACTGGATGTCATCGTTGTTCTATTAAACTACAACTGAAAGTGCAAGCTACATTCCAAGGCAAAAAAGGTTGATTTTCCTGAAGAAAACTGAAGACTAAATATTTTCTACTGTTTTTTAATTTGTTTTAATTTTATGCAACATCCAAAAAGAATCTGTATATAATAGAAATGACTATTAGTAAACCAAGAATCCAGAGAGAAGCAGGGTAATTTAAGCCATTAAGTTATTTTATAGCACCAGCCCAGAGCTACTATCTTTGAAACTGATGAGTCACATCAGAATTCTAACAGGTCTTCAATAGAATGACTCTAAGTTATAGAAGCTGAAGATCTATCTCCATAGTAAACTCTTATAAACAGCATGTATAAATGACTTAGTTTTTTCTGTGCTTGCACAATTCGTGGCTTTTACCTCCATACGTTGAAAGGCTCTGGCATCTAATAACAATAACACTTACTTCCTATTTAGCAGTTTTTATTCATAGATCTCAAAGTGCTATGTAGAAGAGGCCCCTACTTTACATTCTCTACTCTTGTCATCAGGAGACAAATCCAATTTTCTCCCGTGTGTGTGCAGCTCCACTGTAAACAATTTCCAGAGCTTGTGGAAGTCACATTAACAGATTTAATCTGTATGATGAATATGGCAAGAAGAGAAGCAAAGGCTAGGTCAATGGAGCTTCTGCAAAGTGTCCCCTCAGATGCCTTCTTCTTTGAGTCAGGTGAGCCATTGAAAAAGATGGAGCCTCCTTGAATGGCTCTGCAGCTGCTTGAGGCCCAAGAAGGAAGGTGCTTGGGCCACAAACCTCCCCATAATTACCCTCCGGTGTACATCTGCCCAGCACCTGGCCTGCAACTCTGACTGGGCTTTAGACATCATTGCGTTTGGACACTTAATACACTCAAAAGGAAGCAGGGCTGTACAACACTGTCTGCATACTGGGTAGCTGAATGCACAGCTGTGCAGCAGACCACTTGTTCTTTTTCTGTGCAGTGAAAACTATATTGCTCAAAGAACCCAGTTGTCTTTTTCCATAGAACAATTTGGAAAAGAAATTATAACAACATACTGATCTTGACAGCAAGCAGATTTAATGTTACTTTTGGAGAAGTGACTGTTTTAATGGAAACATTAGCGCTACAGTAAATATGAATTGCTATCCACAAGGTACTTTTTTGTTGTAGCTGTATTATGACGAGTTCAGGTTAGGAGACTTCTGGAGGCCAGTAGGGAGAATGAAACAGTGATGTCATGAGGAAATGAGCGTCCAGGAGAAGCCTGCAGTTTCTCAGCGAGCCTTCAGTTTGGCAGTTTGAAACAGATTACTTTCTCAACACATAGACTCTGTAACTTGACTGGATGTTATGGGCTGGGGTAAGGAGATAGTGAAGGAAAAGAAATTATCCACCTATCTCCCCAAAGGCTGCAGAGACTCCTTTTGAAGGATGTTCTGTAAAGAACAGCTGGAACTGATCCATGGGCCTAGTTATCTTCTCCATAGTGAAAAGATCAGAAGATCTCTAAAGCAATGCTTAACTCTTGCCTCACAATAAGTATTTACCCTCACCCCTGTAGCATCAACTGAAGTCTTTCCCTCCAGTACAGAATTGCAATGGTTCCAGTGTTAAGATGGGCTTTTGTTACTCTTCTCACTCTCCATTCTTGCCAGTGTATGTCCTCACCTATGAATTGAGGATGTTGCTGTTGTAGTCAAAGAAATGGATAGGTCTCCTTTAGTTTTAACACAGCTAGCACAAGCATGAACGATGTGTGCCCCTGGTGGCTGGCAGGGCACGGCGGTGGCAGGAGCATCGTGGCGGGAGGGTGGGAGTGGAAAGCAGCAGCTCCCGCAGTTGCTGTCTGTGGTGTCGGCGGTGGGGGGAGGGTGGCAAGCGCCGACCAGGGTTCGGTGACCACCTGTAGACACTGCTGGCAGCATTGGTGGTGACCAGAGGGATCACTGACTGCTTGCAGATGCTGTCAGCAGTGCTTGGGGCAGAGGGGGTGGCAAGTGGCACCTTTTTGTAGGGGCTGCACCACCACGCTCAGGGGGTGCATGTGTACCCGCGTGCACCCCCTACATGTCACATAACATTGGGAAGGAATTTTTTCTCTTCCAACTATAGGAATCATTGGGTGCCAGCTACCAACGCTGTGGGTTTTGACTGGTACTAAAAAATCCTGGAGGTTTCTGGTTAGAGGGTTTTTTGGTACCAGTCAAAACCCACAGCATTGGTAGCTGACACCCAATGATTCAGGGTGTCACCCACCCCCTCTCCCCCCACACAAATACACCTATAGTTGGAAGAGAAAAAATTCCTTCCCAATGGTATATGACAACTAGCAAGGCCCAGAAGAAAGGGGAGAAAAAATAAACACCCTCCACTGCACTGAACCCTGAGCACCACAAACACAACTCCACATATCACACATCCTAACTGGAGAGCCAGAACTCTCCTATCTCCTCCATAAACTTATCCTAGCTCCTTCAATCCTCTTTCATAAACAAGCAGTTTGTAGTATTTGCTTCATTTGCCTGGTCCAAAGCACAGTCCTCTAATTTCTACCCACTCTGGGCTGCAGTGCTCTTCCTGTGATCTCTTCTGCTTCTCTAATGTCTTTGGGGATCTGGGCCTTTATGATGTGGTTGGTACTACTCACCCAGGGCCTGATTCAGCCTTTCTTAATAACAAATAATACTTTAGGTTGTAAGCAGCCCATTAAGTAAAGTGCTGCTCAAGTTGAGTGGGAGTCAGGCCTTCAGATAATCTGTAACTTAATTAGTCTGTGAGAAACAAAGCCCCATAGCAGACAATTATAAATTGATGCCAAACAATTTAAACTTCCCTGAACGTGTTCCAGTACCTCATAATCAATTCTGAAGAGACTAAACAGACATTTCTTTAGTAGCAAAAAGCCAATGCAGAAAGTAAAAGACAGAAGGTGAAATTTTTCCATTACCATTGTTTGGTTTGTTTAGCAATAAGATTTTGCTCAGTAAATTTAGTACTCCTTCAGTGGAAAGACGTTATAAACCTAAAAACAGTCTGTGTGTTAATGGTCAGCTTCTGTACCTTGCATATGTCTTATTTTTAAATATCTCCAAATTAAAAAAAATTCTAAGAACTGTATTTATTATCTTTGAAAAGGAACAGTTTGCCTGGACAGAATAAAATAACAACTATAATCAGGATGATTTATTCAGATAATTTAGGTATCCTGAAGAAGGAAGAATGTCTTGCATTTGAAAGCTTGGCTAACTTTAACCCAGCTACACGTTTGGTCCAATAAAAGATATCTCCCAAAGAAACCCTTGCCTCAAACATAATTTCTGGATCATAATAGCTACAATATCACTCTAGCCCTTCTTATTGGTTGAAATTCATCCTTGTGCAGACAGACAGCACAAAACCTATATATACTTAATATCTAAAAATCATCTGCAAGTATAACTTAAGTTGCATATATGCTTTTGTGGGTTGCCACAGGATATTCAATATCTCAGGAAAAATGAATGAGATCACAGTACAGTTCAAATTGAAAGCAAATATGGCAAACAGAATAATGAGTAAAGCTAGTATTTTTTAAAAGGGATTTTTAATGCGGTTCACAAAGAGCACACTTTGTTACCTGAAAAGTATAAGTAATAGAAACCCTTTTAACAAATTAATGATTCAAGGCTCTTACTTCACAGAAGCCATACTATGGAAAACAATTGTTATCTGAACTTAAGAGGTACTAGGAGCTGGCAACGGGGCTCCCAGGTCTTGGCATGGTTCTTCACCACCCACAACCAATAGAGGAGTCCCTTATCCTGGACCACCTGTTCCCCCTTATCTGGGGTGAGCTCTGGCTTTGGCTCCTGAGCCATCCACCATAGTTCCTCCAAGCTGGGGTCCTCTAAAACCTGCTGCTTGAGCTCCTTTTGCCCAGCTAAGCAATCAGTGGGTAGTTCTGGTGCTCCTGTAAGGGTAAGTTCTGTAAGGGTAGTTCTGGTGCTCCTTCACCCTTGGGAATGTCCTCTAACTTCTCCCTGGGAGTCTCAGTTTTTCTCAGCATCCTCAGGCTCTAGAATTATGTTAGCATCAGTCAGTCATTTTAGCTTTCAGAATAGTGTTTAATCTCCTGGTCTTGTAGAACTGCAGTAGTAGTTTTGCTGCTGTTTTCATTTTTTTCGCTCTTTCTTTCAAAGTCCACATGTCTTTTGCAACCCCATTTCTAGTAACAATGGAAAAAAGAAATGCAAGTGCAATCAAGAAGCATATGTTTGATCAAATGAACAAAAAGGAAATGCTGCCTCACATACTTCCATGAAAGCCACTGAGCTGTGAAGGACATTTCTAGGTCTCAGTTAAAAGCTGAAATGCTGTTGGTCTGAAATGAAAAATCGTATTTTGTAACAAGAAAAACTATTACAAAAAATTAAGTTCTGGTGGCAAATTATGAAAAATCATGCCTTTGAGAATGAACGGTGATTTTATTATTGTGCTAGGATGTTTGCAGGACAATGCTTGCCTGGAGAGGCATGGCTCAGCTATATAGCTCCATTGCCTCACTGTTGAGTCTATACACATACTCTGAGAGACAGCCATATAAATCCCATGTAAGTGGCTCAGTTCCACTGTTCAGAGACCAAATCTGTCACTCTGTAACAATGGATGCTAAGGTATGATGATGGTGAAATGGTAAACATACCTCCTTTGCTCTGAAATTGTATTTATTTATTATATTTATTAAATGTATATACTGCCCATCCCAAAAAAGGCTTACCATAAAATATTAAAATAAGATAATCTAAGAAAACAAATTTCCCCCTGCCTTTCCATTTTAACCCCAGATTTAAAAAACAATCCACCCACACCAACCACTCCTGTTCCCCTGCCTCTCACCTATGAAAGCGTCTCCCTCTTCCCTCTGGCCCAACTGAAGCTCACTTCATGTCACCCATCCAGTGCCTCCACAATCAGTTTTTCTTCCTAGATGCTCTCCCATCGCTACCCAATCCCCTGCCTCTTACCCAGGGCTTTCCTTTCCCCTCCATAATGTCCCTCTCAAGCCTGTACTGCCCTCTTTTACCAAAGCAGTTGGACCACAGCAGAGAAACTGAAAAGTGTTGTGCTTCCACAATTGCAGCTCTCAGCCAGGGTGCATGGATGGGGTATATGGGAGATAAGGTGCAATACACTCAACACAGGTAGAAGAGCCAACTTGACTCCTAGAACCTCTCCTGAACTCAGATACAGCACTCTGAGTTGGATAAAGGCATCTATATCTCTTCAGGTGTAGAGGTGAGGAATACAGCTATGTGAAAGCTCCTGACAAGACAGGGCATATTAGACAGGAGGTGTTTGACAGGCGGGTCGATGTAGTCTTCACTTCCACAAGTGGGACATTCTTGTGGTTCCAGATATTAGGTTATAAAAGCTTCTGTGGAGTATCTACATTATTACCCCATGGTTTCTGAGGAAAAGATTTCTCATCTCACTGTGGAGATATGCAGTCCTTACCTGATATATCAGATTGAGAACTGTATTTGCCCCCAAATGTCCTAATACAGTAAATTATGGCTAGGGAGGTTTGTGGCATAGGCTTCTACTCCAATTTTTCTTGCTTGTAGAGATCCTGACCAACAGCTCCTCAGGGGAACGTTGTTTGACCGTCCTGTGATAGCTAGAGTTCATCCAGGCTTATGGAACACATACTACGGGCAATCAACAGTAGTGCTAATGGAGTGGTTTGTGTAACGAGTCAGGGTATATGCAGCATCATGACTGAAAGCTGATTTATATTGTTGATACAGCACTGTTGAAATGTATAAAACCTGTGGTCTTTTCCTTCAGTGTCAATAAAAATTGGAGGATCTAAAAACAGCTTTTGCCAAATATAATTTAAACCTTTTAACCTGAAGGCTGAATGCATTGAAGGGATCTATTTTTGTTGTTTTAGGATTTTCAGTACCGTCCATCATGAAAGTATATATATATGATTCTCACAATCCCCAATCCTCACAGGTATTTAGAGGGCTATGGACAGATCCAAAAAAGGGACTAAAGTGGGACTTATGTGGTATTTAGTTACCTCAATCCAAAACTACCATCCTGAAAACTGTTGCTCAACTACTGCCTATCTCATAGGCACCATACTCTTTTGGACATACAGACTCAACTCTTCTTTTGCCTCTTAAGTTTGTTAGGGCTATGTAAGCCAATTTAGGTGTCCATTGCCATCCAGAACAATGGTGTTAGCCAACTGACAGTGAGCAGAGTCATTGTACCATTTCTGGATATCTCCCTCCAGCATGTGGCAAGAACAGTTCTCTCCATGACCCCTGTGATCCTAAAGGACCTTCGCTGAATTATGCCTAATATGTAGGGGCCACTGTAATTCAGGCTTGAGCAGTGGGGAAAGTGAACTCCCTGCAGGCTCACCAGAGTCAATTTAAGTCATTTTTCAGGGTGGGCTCTCCCATGCCTCTGACTGGCTGAGGAAGTTCACCATGGTGCTGATTACCATTGAATCGCAGCACACAGGCTGTTCTTCAGCTGTTTTAGGAAAGTAAAGCTCACCACTTATTAAACAACAACTTTTAAATACAGCTTACCACTTAGTATTCTTAATGAAACTGTAATAAATCAACTTTATTAAACAACTTTTATTGAGTGCTAACTTCTCTGGAACACTGACCCTCAGGCAAAGTCCATTGCTGCAAAATTCATGCTAATGATTGAAAGTGAGCATGGAGCAGCCACTGACATTTCCTGGTGACATAAACTGTCTTTGTGGAGTGAACACTTGGCTATAGATAGAGATGGTGCACTCCACATCCACTGAATTTGTGGGGACTGTGAGGCACTATTTTTCCAGAGTGTATAGCTCTGCAAGTCACTCCCTGACAGAGTTCCAGCATACAGTTACGTTCACAGGCAGCTGGCACTCTGACATTGCTTACATAAGTTGGATATTCCTGCTTGTGCTGTTTCCCCCACCTAGGAATAGACTTGAACAGCTGAGCATCAAAGCTCAGCAGAGCCACCTGGCTTGGGTAGAAAATTTGCACTGCCCCAAGAAGCGAAAGAGGCAGCCGGTTGCCTGAACCTTGGCAGACTGAAGGGATAGTATCTGTAACATTGGTGCACCTTGGCAGCTACTGCCTGAAACACCTCTCTTCTCCACTTGTTTTCTCATCAACACTTGGAAAGTTTGTGCAATGATGCCCTGGCCTCAACCCAGCTTAGTAAGTCCATCACTCTGTTGTAAGCCTGGTGGATAGAAAGCTGCCAGCCCTCAAACCATGTGAGGAGGTTCATGAATTTTGTGGCATTTTCTGCCAGAAAGGCCACCTGCTCTTGAATGTCACCCTTCTCTAGGAGATCCCTTAGTTAGAGTATGCACTGTGCGCCCAGTGTGATGTCCAGCTCTTTGGCCACAAAATGCTGATATTACTGGATGTGTTCAGCATGGTACTGGACAGCGTTGCATCATGAATTCCAGTAGGTGAGCACAGGCTGTGGTGGCAGCAGAACAGTTGCATGTGGTTCGTGACACTGATCGATGAGGGACTCCCTGTACTGGAGCTTATGGCCAGTGTTTGAAGGCTTTCTTCAGGCAGGACACCAGGCTATGCACATCATGGAACTATGTGCACGAGATGTCACTCACCAATGACAGGATGTGTGTGTTGCAGGTGACATGTACAGAGTTAGGCATCACTCCCTGGAGCACATTGGTGAAAGCCTTACATATGTACCTGGCATTGTTGGGAAGGAAGAACAAGTTCTTGTTGAAATCTAGGCTGTATGTGAAAACAGCTTTCATGACTGCCTGACTGTCCATGGTTGTCCTGACTGTCCATGGCTTAATGATCCCCAGTGGAAATGGAGTTGAACTCTGCCAGTGTAGCTTTTGTGGACTGCACATGTGAAGCTATCACCTATGGAAGATATTCTTCCCAAAGCCTGTTAGCTTTTGGAAAACTTTCCCCATTTGACATGTTGTCCTGCAAGTACTGTCTCAGGATCAGGTGGTCAAAGTTCTGCAAAGGGATATTTGCATTTGTGAATGCCTTAACCAGAGCAAACATAGTCTCTCTCCATGCCAGATTCCTTTCAGTGATCTTTCTGAACATTGAGGACATGGTGATTTATTGCTTGCTCTTTCTTTCATTCTCTGAAGCAGCCTTTCTCTTCTAGTATACTTCTGACTCTAAAAGGTGATTGATACTATTTTTTCTCACCAAATCCAGAGTCATATTATGTGAGGAGCAGAAGAGCTTGCCACCATCTATATGAAGAGGGTCTGCAAGAAACTGCTTCACTTTATCTGTGGCAGAAATTTTGTTTGTTACATGGAGCATCTTTACACTGCTGTTGCTCATCTTTTCAGCCTGCATCATGCAAAATGCTGAAATCATAGAATCATAGAAATTTAGGATTGGAAGGGACCTCAGGAGGTCATCTATCTTGTCCAACCTCCTGTTCAAAGCAGGACCAGCTCCAACTGTATCATCCCAACCAAGGCTTTGCTTAGCTGGCTAGATGTGGGGTAAGGCTTGGTGATGGGGGAAGGGCAAAGGTTTCCCCTGCTGGGTGCCTGCCCATGGGTGTAGGGCAGGGGCTTCTCTTGGCCTGGGGCAGGATCTCCTGAGTCCTGCTTCCCTCTGCTGTCATACAGGAGAGGAGAGGAATTTCCCCCACCCCTTCTCTGTGCTGGATGGTACGATTATCCTACATATCTCTTGGGATCCCATGTAGCTTTAAATTGGGGGTGGGGAGTAGAGGCTGGTGCTGGTGACAGAAAAATTGCAGTTTTGATTAGAGTTTGAGATAACCTGCACTTAATGGTCTGTAAAGATTAGCATTAATTTGTATTTCTAGACATTTTGTAGAATGCTACATATAATAATAAATTATGACGATATGTCACAATTCATAGTGTATATAGTTTTATGTTTATAATATATTTAAATGTAATTTGATTGATAATAATATGATAAATCATATGATATAATTTCCTTTCCACAGAGTTTGCTATTAAATTATACAGTATATGCCTTTCCAGTAATCAGTGGCAAGGGATGGGGCTGCCAGGAAATGCCCACGTAATCAGCTCTTCATGCCACAACCAAGTTGCAAAAATTGCTTTGTCTCGCCACGAGTTAAGTGGATCAGTACCCATGAAAGTACCATAATCAACTGGTTACATGAGTGTTAGGTGCAGCTCTCTTTCCCTGTTTCTTCACTAAAAATATTTGAAAGATCTTATGCTCATTCTGATAGGGAAGGGGGAAATTAAATCTCAGAAGCTTTCATTGCAAACCACTTCCTTGCCAGCTCTAGCAGTGCTCAGTGATGGTTTTATTGAACTCAGTCTTCTTCTGTGCACCATATGATACACAGTTGTTGTTTAAGTCACCAAAAAGTCCTTAGCAGTCAGGTTGCTTTAAATGTTATGTCCCTGTTTCAAACTGATGAAACTGAAATGTAGGAAGGACTATCTGTATTAGTTTGTCCTTTGCATCCAAGAAAAAAAGTTTTTACTTGTAAAAACGTAAAAAATGTTTTTAAATCAACCCATTCTTCAACTTTTTAAAAATAATTTCAATAACTTTCAGCAATATAAACTGAATTGTGCATGTATACCATTTCCATATATGTTCCTTCACTAGTTAAATATTTTTTTAAAAAAACCCATATTTTCATTTTGTAAAATTCTGTGCTTTCCAAATCTTTACTAATTGTTGAATATCCACATTGCTGAATATTTCTCTTCAGATGTTAGCTTGCATTTTCCAAGTATGTCTGCAGGTTGCTTATTGTTATAGTATGTGTATTTTAGTAATATAAAGTAAGTAGGAAACAGAAATGTGAAAAGTACTTGCTGAAAAGATATCATTTTCCCTTGGACCAAATTACATCAGTCATCAAGATAAAACAGTCAACAGAACAGCTGCATAGAGTCAGATCTTTTGTGTGAACTCTTTTCCCATTTTTTGATACAATAAATGGATATTAGAACAAGACTCACATGGTGGCCAGAACTTTTCAAAAGAGCTTTTTTAGAGCACAAAAATAAGTGGCTAGCACTCAGGATTTGAGGCATTAAACTCCTTTGAAAATCTGTCTAGAAATATCCCAGTGGAAGCTTCTGGATGGTGAGCACATTTTTGGCAACTAAAGTCTTATTCCACCAGCAACTGTGAATCTGGTCATATACCACCAGCAGCTTGGACTAGTAACATGGTGATACAGTAGGAAAGGTTATGGTTTACAGGACATGTATATTGAAAAGAAGTAAAAGTAGAAAATTCAGGTCTGGGAATACAGTGGAAAGTTTTCTTTCTTTGTTTTTTAATTATTATTACTAACTGCTCCTGGGCATTGCAAAAGGCTCAGTGATGCCATGGTAATAGGAGAGAGATAGGATCCAAGTAGTTTAATCTGTTTTCTTACGACTGAACCAGGTGGCTGGAGATATCATTTGTCAGGTTGCAAACCAGCATTTTTCATTAGCTCTTCTTCTTCTGTCTTTGTTCTCAGGTCTCTTGACTGTTCCCAACAGATTTGTTGGATGCCTTTCTATCCTTCTTATTGTCCTTTCACATAGGGAAGTTTACTTAGGAAAGGCACATCTTTAACTCAGATAGTTTAAGGCTTTATCTTTTATCAGTGGGCTTTACCTTCTATCCTCCCTGTTTTTTTAACATGAAAGTAATATATAATTTTTCAGATGTAAAGCATCAAGTTCAATTTTTTGTCTTTACCCTTAACATAAGAAGTTGGATACTGTCTACAAAATGTACATACAGAGCAACTACAGTGCAATTATCTTAGATTTCGGAAAGTTCAGACAGATCTATGATTCAGTTGGGCTGAGGGCCTATCACAAGTGAGGTCATTCCATGATCCATTTCACCTACCTACTCTCCTCTTACCTAGACCTTCACTGCTCAGTTATCAACTTCTTCCATAGAATATAAATATGGCCCAGGAAGAGAAACACTTTTATAAACCATTGTGAAGCAATCCATACACAAAAGGCCAAATTCCCTAAACACATACAAACACTTAACCTCTACATGTAAATACATCAGCTGTCAATTCTTGATATTTAGTGACATATGGATAGGAATATTGACACCGTTTCCTCCTATTAAGTGCACACAACTTCTTGTGGAAAGGAATTCAGGCTGTTCAGGAAGACATTATTTCCTGGTAAAGTACACTGTATGGTTTGGTAATGCATTTTTAAAAGACTTCAAAAAGCCAGATGGTTGTCTCTGCTAGGTCAATGTTATTCATTAATAAGTAACCCAAAATATAGACTTAAAGCCAGTCAATGAAATCCAATTGTTTCATCATTACATTATGCTAAGCAGAAACAAATAAATAAAAACTTACCATTCATGTAATGTTTTCCCCAGAAGAGCTTCGTAGGGCAATAGTGCCAAATTCTGTAATGATGTAAACTGGATGGATGCAAAGCAGATGTAATTTCATCTGCTGATTGCAACTGAAAAGCTTTTAAAATTGGTTTGAAACACATTTCTGCCTAGAGACGTATTGAGAAATAAAGTTCAACAGAAGTTTAAGGAATATCATCATTTCCTTCCACCAGATCTTCTTTATATCCAACTATACCACTGCTTTGTCCAACCTTTTCCTAGGCCTTTCAAAGACAAACTCTTGCTTTCAGCATCTAATTCAAATTTCTTGTCCTCATTTTCAAAGTCCTTCACAACTCATTTAAAACCTGACTGCCTCAGTCTATCTGTATATATCAGAAGCTTGTATGAAATATCTTCACATCACATCATGGCACTCAATACTCTCGCTATTATGCACTGGATTTTTGTTTTTTGTCTCCTCACCAATATACTAGTGGAATGGAATGCATGATTTATGTCACAAAGATAGAGGCCTATCTTCTACAATGGAGCATTATGTGTTTATGAACTCAGTTATAACAGATTAATTAAATAGACAATGACTTAGTAATAACATTAAAGACTTGAAAAATAAGCACTCATGTAACATGTTTAATTACAAATAATACATAATAGTGGGCACATCTACGTGTGCCATTAGGGGGCAGCAATTGCTCTGCAGTTTATTGTTTTTGGGCATGCATCTGCATGTGTGTCCAGAGCGCAGCACATTGAGCCAGGTGGCAGCAGCCCTGGCTGGCAGGGGGCTCTTGGGGGAGCGGGGTCAGCCTGTCAGCCCAGGGCTGCTTCAACTGGGCTCAGTGTGCTGTGAAGGGGCTGGCTGGGGCATGAGGATGCTTTGGTGCAGGACTAGCTGGCAGGCAGCCGTGGCACTGAAGCACTCTCGTGCCCCAGCCATACAGTTAGTGTCTACATATGTGTTGCTGTGAACGAAAAAACCTCCACAGCAGGGTCGGACTTGTAAATACAAGTCCAACCCTGCTGTAGAGTTTATTAGTTTTGTGAGCCCTAATAGGGGTACATGTGTAGACTGAGATATGTACTGCCCCGTTAAGTATACAACTGTACAGTAAACATCTTGTGTAGATGCATCTAGCAATTCTATTTTATAGTCATATTTAAATACTTTCCACAAAATTCTTAGATGCCTAACGTGTCTTATTCAGAAAGCCTGTCCAACTCCTTAAGCACCCAAAAGCCTGTCTCATAACATGTTTCATGATGGTCAACGTCCAATTTGTCAGAAGAAGAATTCTTCCATAAAGAGAAAAAAATTCTTCCAGGATGATAGAAGCCCTAAGGCATTGAATTACCAGATACCACCCACACAGAGACTGGATTTTCTTTCAGCCCCATCACTAGAATATGAAATACTTGAATCCTCATCTCACATGCACCACTGATGTTCCAACAACACCTTTGTCTTTTCATACTACGCTACTGAATCATAGATTATTCATAATTAAATTTCATTTTCTTCTGCCCCAAATGGCATCAGTGAGCCTGACTTTATACCCATTCCATTCCCAGAACTCATAGTAATGTCTGGGTTGATGTTACTGTCTATTTATACAAATGTACCCCTTTTATGAAATGGTTATATTCCTAGTGCTATGGACAGAATATCCAGACTTGATTTCTGAATAATGAAAAGTAGTTATATGACACTGCAACTCTGATTAACTGTTACAATACAAGAAATTCAAGTAGCTTTATACTAAGAATTTTGTTTTACTGAGATTTGTACAAAGATGTCGGACATAGTATTTCTATATTTACAGCATATCTGCTAGAGTCTGAATGTCTTTTGTTGCATTGTGAAAATTATAAGCAATGTACATATAAAATGTACACATGCTTAGCATATGCTCTCTTCACAAGCATATTCCTTGGTATCATTTATTTCTGAAGTCCTGAAGGTGGCAGCACATTCTCAGTTTTCAAAATCATAGCAAGAGGTACAACAAAGTAGCTCAAAATAACTTCTGGAAGTAAGGCATGTTTCCTACCAATTTGTAAATATTTTTGGTATGTCTACTAATCAAATTGAACCAGAAAAAATGAGCTTTGAAAGAAAAGATGTATTCTCACATTTCTGAAGTGCTGCAAGTAAGACAATATGATGATGAAAACATTATGAATGCTTTCTCATGCTGTGGGAATGAGAAAAATAGGCATGTCTACACATGCATTTATGCTGGCTTAAATTTACTGTGCAGTAAGTGGGAATAGGATGGTGCCTGCACATGCAGGTGTTAAAGCTCATTAAATCTGTGTGTGGACTGACTTGGGACTAAAGTTAGGCCCAAGTCATTCCACACACACAATGTTACTGCATAGCAAGGTGTCTACACTTGCATTACTGTGCAGCAACTAATCGGGCATAAATCTGATACCTGCATAATGCTGGTATCAAATTTACACTCAAGATGGCATAAATCACCATATTTCCTGTGCAGTACGAGTGTGCATATGTAGATGTGTGCCTGGACTGCTCAGTAATTTTGGTTACTGTGCAGTAAATGCACACATATAGATGTGTCCAATGTGTATTAACAATAAATATAAGGTTGTTGTGAAGTTTTATTTTTTCCTTTTTACTATAGGTGTGTACATATCTTTCAAATTTTGAACACTTCATGGAGTATCTTCAGGACATGTAATGTCATTTCATGGTTCTCTTCCTTGTCTGTTTTAAATTGGCTAGGAACAGGATTGCTTGCCCAGCTAGGGGTTACCAATATGTCTTTGGAAAATATATACAGAATTTAGACATGCAAAACACAGCTCTATAAACTGTGCAATACACAGCTCTATAAACACCTTACAGGCTAGTTCTGTTCTGATTTTCAATCTTTGTTATTGTGACCAATAACATACTTTAAAAAGCCGCGGTTTGAAATCCCACCGGCAGTTGG
>NW_017729026.1:39762997-39764886 GCF_001723915.1 Gavialis gangeticus | reverse complement strand
TTCCGACCCTAAATCTATGAAACTATGAAACTATGACCACTGTTTAAATACATCTCTGCTAATTCTGCTTCCGCCGTAAGGCAGGATATACATAGTAGCCAAAATCCAAAGTGTGCCCATGTTCTGTTTTGTACAACCCATGCTATGAATTCTTTTCAAAATGCCACAAGAGAGTATTTACCATTAATCATTTCTGTTACTGAGAAAACAGATTTATTTATAAACAGGGAAACTAACCAAATACTGACAAAAATACTGAAAAAAATACTGGGGAAATTCCACTGTTTTGCTTTAATACTATATTGCTGGATATTCCAGGCATCCAGTCTTACATGAATACTTTTAAAGCTAAGGAGACAGGCTATAAATTCAAAAGTTGTTTATTAAAAGTTTTATTATAATGTGTATTTTTTATTATTTATTTATTATTAAAAGTTTATGATTTAGGTGCTGTAGGACTTTCTGTTTTCATTGATTAAACAAAGATATAAACATCATTTTCATGTTAATTTCATAATCTAATTTGGATCATTATAAGCATTATTAAAGTAAACAAATTAAGGAAGGCACTTTAAAAACCCAGAAGTCTCAGCGCTACATCTAGATCAGTGGTTCCTAAGCATTTTAGACTTGAGGCACACTTATTAGACTTCAAGTATCTCTCAGAAAATGCTAGCTTTTAGTTTTCACTCTTTTTTCAACTATAGAAAAATAGAGCAGTTTTTCTGTTGCAAAGAACTCAGAAAAAAAAAACACTAGATCAGAATTTTTTTAAGACCATGGATTTCTATTCGAAATCTCTGGGTTTACTTGCGAATCATGTCTGCACAACTAATAGTGCTACTACTGCATGGCCTCCAGGGGCACTCTTGAAAGGATTTCAAGGCATCCCAGGATGCCACAGCACTGAGGTTGAGAATCTCTGAGCTAGATAATCTAGACACGAATCCTTCTCAGCTCATTTTTTTGCAAGAAAATGTATCCATGTATCCATAAATCATCCATGTATTCCCTTTCCACATATTTTTCAGGAAATGAGCAAAGGAATGGTTGAGATTTTAAGATGTAATTTTGAAAATATGATTCAATTTGGGAAAAGTTCCTGGGTCCCAGAAAGTGGCAGATGTAACTATTCCTCAATAAATCTGCAATCAGGAAACTATGGCCCCTGGTACACATTACACTTAAGACATCATTAACCGATTATCATGTCTTAAGGTTTTACCCAGTCACATGTTAACACAATTAGTTGCATGCTAAACATGGAAAAGTTATTCAGTTATTCACAAAATTATTACAGAAAAATACATCTGGGAGCCCCATCAGCTGTGGGGGTGCATGGTACACCCCTGTGGCTGGGAGCCTGGATGAAGTGACAGAGCTCCCAGCCACAGGAGGGCATGGTGTTCCTCAGCACCTGAGAAACCCATCAGCTGACAAGTCTCTTAGATGTG
Source organism: Gavialis gangeticus (assembly GCF_001723915.1). Taxonomy (NCBI): domain Eukaryota; kingdom Metazoa; phylum Chordata; order Crocodylia; family Gavialidae; genus Gavialis; species Gavialis gangeticus. The sequence goes on along the minus strand of NW_017729026.1, from coordinate 39,763,432 downwards.
GGAGCCTGCTACTTGCCAGTGCAGGGGGAGCCTGGGATCATGATCCTCAGCTCCCCCTGCACCAGCATGATGGGATATGTTGCTTGATCCCATGCTCATGCCTCTTGCCATGCACATGTGAGGATAGCACATCAGATCCCATCACACCTTTATTTGCACATCTGCCAGGGGCCTATATGTTAATTACCAAGATTCTTAGTAAATACTGAGGGGCCAGAAGCGTGGCTAGATTCCAGTCTTTACCATGCTTCAGGGGTAATACACAGCTACATGTTTGGGAGACATTTGGCAAGGATTTTTATCAGTGGTAAAAGGCTAAAGTAAAAACAAAGGTTCTGAATAGAAAACTAAATTAAAAATGGGAGTAAACAATTCTTTGACTTGCTCTCTCATGATGTCTTCATGGTAAAATTGGGGAGCTGTGGCCTCAACAAC
>NW_017729026.1:39753007-39757997 GCF_001723915.1 Gavialis gangeticus | reverse complement strand
GTTTGGGAGACATTTGGCAAGGATTTTTATCAGTGGTAAAAGGCTAAAGTAAAAACAAAGGTTCTGAATAGAAAACTAAATTAAAAATGGGAGTAAACAATTCTTTGACTTGCTCTCTCATGATGTCTTCATGGTAAAATTGGGGAGCTGTGGCCTCAACAACCTTATGGTCCAATGGCTGGGGAACTGGCTCCATGGTCGGACCCAGAGAATGATTGTTGATGGAACCAAGTCAACATGGCTCATAGTGACCAGTAGTGTCCCCCAGGGTTCAGTTCTTGGACCAGTACTCTTTAATATATTCATAAAACATCTGGCTTCAGGTGTCAGAAGTGGACTGGTTAAGTTTGCAGATGACACCAAATTATGGGGAAGCCTTGTCACTCTAGAGGATAGGCTGGGGATTCAGGCCAAACTGGACAGGCTTGCAAGGTGGGTGGATCAAAAGCTGATGACATTCAACACTGAGAATTGCAAGGTGTTCCACCTCAGGAGAAAGAACCCACATCATACCTATAGGCTTGGCAGTGCTACACTCACTAGCACCATGACTGAAAGACACTTGGGGGTCATAATTGACCACAAGATGAACATAAGCCACCAATGTGATGCCACAACCGGCAAAGAAAATAAAATCCTGGCTTGCGTCTACTGATGCATCTCAAACAAGACCCAAGATGTCACCCTCCTGCTTTACTCAGCCTTGGTGAGGCTGCAGCTGGAGTGCTTCATCCAATTCTGGGCTCCACACTTTAAAAAGTAAATGGAGATGCTTGAGGGAGTCCAGAGGAGAGCCACGCACATGATCAGAGGTCAAGAGAGCAGGCCTTATGAGGAAAGGTTGAAAGGCGTGGGACTCTTCAGCCTGAAGAAGTGCAGGCTCGGGGGGACTTGGTGGCAGCCTATAAGTACAGAAGGGGTGTGCATCAGTAACTGGGAGAACATATGTTCACCAGGGCACCCCAAGGGAAGACAAGCGCAAATTGTCACAAACTGGTGGAAGACCATTTTAGACTGGACATAAGAAAAAATTTCTTTACTGTCCAAGTCTCCAGAGTCTGGAATAGACTTCCCCCAGAATTGGTGCAAGTTCCTACTCTTGACACATTCAAGAAGCATTTGGATGATTATTTTGCTGAGGTGATCTGATCCCAGCTGACTTCCTGCCCTTTGGGCAGGCGGCTGGACCCAATGATCTTGCAAGATCCCTTCCAGCCCTAATGTGTATGAAATCTATGAAATAGATATCTCTTCTTTGTGTTGTAAAATACCAGCTTCCCTTTTCTGTGGCAGGTCTTTGGATGGGTGCCTCTCCAACCCCCTCCTCCCCACACCACAAAAAAAAAAAAGAAGCAACTCCAGTTGCATCTAAATACTGTTGGATTCCTAAACACTTTTCAGTCTGGCTTTCATACTGACTTTTCACGACAGAGATTGCACTTACAGCTTTGGTTGATTCTCTTTACCTGGAGATCAAAAGGAGAAATTGTACCTTGCTGATTTTATTAGGTCTTTCAGTGGCCTTTGAGACAGTTGACCCTGAGGTACTGACAAAGCATTTTTATGACCTAGTGGGTATTTGTGGGATGCTCTAAATTACTTCTATTATTAAGTATATACATGGGGAGAGTATCCCTTTATGACCAATTTATGAGATGGACTTTCCATTTTCAAGGGAAATTATGCTCCTAACTCAGGGAAGTAGTTTGAAAATTTTACTGTGTTTCATTAGTTATTTCTGTTAAGTGGAATCATATTCTTGCTCAGAAGAATCATATTATTAATCTGGAAAAAATGACAGTAGGAATATATGAAGACACGTTAATCCTTTTTGTCAAATAGAACATAAATATTATTAATTGAAATCTGTTCCTATAACTAGTGTTTATAGCCATTTATTCCTATCATTTTATACACACACACACACACACACACACACACACACACACACACACTATGATTAAGAGCATAAATTCCCTATACATATATATAATCTGCTTACTATATCTTAGCTTCATATCTGCTTACTATATCTTAGCTTCATTTACATTATAATTTTTTTAGGGCAGGGACTCTCTATACATTGTATTGCATCTACTATAACTACTACCGGTCTGGTCAGGATAGTCTCATTTTGAAAAAGGCATCCTAAAGAAAGTTTAATAATGAGGTATTTGCCTTGGTTTACAATTCTCATTCCAGAAATATGCTTACTCCTCCACTACGATGCCAGGCCAGGCCAGGCCAGATCTACTTCTGAGCTGGAAGGGGTGGAATAGTACTGCACTCAGACCAATGAACTCAGATAAGAGGCACGGCCTTTCAGCACATGCTGTTGCCACATTAAGCCAAATACATTGAACCAGGGCCACTATGTCTTGTTCATGTAAGACTCCAAATTAGAAGAAGCATGACTGCAGTACTGTCAAGGTTGATGCTCCCATACTTTCAGTAGTCCTAGTAACAGGTCTCCTATTTTGACTGGGGCCTATGATGCTTTTGTAACATTAGTATTAATGTTAATTGGTGAAGATAATACTGTATAAAGTGCTATATTACATTTATTATAATACTGTATTCATGGATTGCTGTAGATGACATGTTGTGTGACTAGAAATTACCTGAAGATATATAAACTCGATTTTGCTGCCTTTGTTCACATGAAAATTCTCTTTATTTTGGGACTGTTTACATAAGAAAAGACTGAAGGATCAAATATCATGGGAGAAAACAATATTCAGAGCGCCAGATTCTCTGATTCAAACAAGCTGCCCTTAGCAAAGGATCTATATGTGTTTGTAAGGAGATGGAGGCATAAAGGGGCTTTATACTTTTGCCTTGGCTCTGTTCTGTGGGTGTCTGGGAAGGCTAATTCTCCTGTGCTGCAACTTAGAGCGGTCTCATTCTAAGTTGAGCTCAGCTGCCTATGGGACAGATGCCCTAGCCACAGTGCATTTTTCCTAGGAAAATCCCCTACACAGTGCAGTCAGCAACCATTCCTTGAAACAGAGCTGTTCAAGATTTTTGTTTTGATTAAATGTCTTACTTTAACAGAATACTGAGGAATGACAACTCACAGCTTCATGGAAATGTTTCGGTTTTACTGGAACTTTTGTTGAGAAGATTTCTCAGTTCCAGGATGGAAGCTCTGGTCAAAAATCTGTTACATAAACATAATTTTTTTCTAATTATCATCCTTCTGACAATAATCTGTACTCAGGAAGCTGAGATGCACTCCTAGGCTCCTGCTATAATTACATTTTCCTTTTCTTCCCTTGAAAGGCATTTGCTGTAATGGTTCCTAAAGTAGGAATAGATTATGGGTTTTTCCTACCCATTCAGCCTTGGCATTTTTTTTCTTCTCAAATTTGCCTCCAGTGCAGCAGGCACTTCACATTCAGCTTCAGGGAATGGCTTGAAGGGGTTTTTGTTTAACAGCTGCTACATGCTTGTGTACAAAATGCCTGGTAAGAGTAATGTAGAGAGACAAGATGACCATTCAATAGGAGACTTAGAACCTACTCACCTTCTTATAGGGAGCATCTCCATGTGCATTAATGCATCTTTTGTAATGAGCTTTAAATTTATTTCCTCCAGTGTGAGATACTAAATGAATGAGCATTAGGTTGCACTAATGTGCAGTAGCTCATTTGCATGCTTTTTAGTGATCATTAATGTGCACTAGACTATTTTATTGTGCATCAGCATAATTTCATAGTTTTTCTGTGACGTGTTAATGTGCAATAAAATAGTCTACTGTGCATTAAAGCACACGTGTAGATGCTCCCAGAGGACAGTAACAGTCTGACCCCAGATTTTATTTGAATACAGTTCTTTGTAGAGCAATGTGACACCATGGAGCAAAGGTGTTAGTTTAAAATATTTACAATTAGAAATTAGTTATGGCTGAGTCTCAGAAAATTCTGAGATTTAGTTGGGAAAGCAATTAAAATGTTTTTACAATTACCTGTTTTAGCTTAAGCACTTGAGGGTGCATCCACCTGCTCATTAATATGCAATAGTTACTGTGCATTTAATTTAGTACTTGTCTAATCAAGTACTAAATAAATGCGCAGTAGTGTCAACAAATGCCTTTTTAGCGACACTATTGTGCAGTAGCCTAATAATATGAGAGACACACGGGTGAAAGCCCACTGCGCACCTGCTCCCCTGAAGCCCCCCAGAGACCTGAAGCCCCCCAGTAGCCGGCCCCCAGCACAGCTGGAAGTAAGTGGGGCCCATGGTGGGAGGGGGTTAACCCCTTAGTGAGTGGGAGGAGGCGGCTGAGTGGAGCTGGGCCAGGTCTCGCCCCACCCAGGCCCCTACTTGGTCCAGCCCCCCAGGGAGCCACGCAACCTGAGCTGCGGGAACAGGCTGTGCAAACAGGCGCGCTTGTCTGCCGGTGCATGAGTTAGTGCAGAGTTCGCACAGGAGGGTGCCTGGGAGGGCCCGAGGCCCTGCCTGTGAGCCCCCTAGGGTAGACAGTCCCAGCCGTAGCCAGCCTACCAGCAGCATGATGCTGATGGGCACACGCTGCAACCCGAGGGTCCCCTCGGGCTCTGCAGCCCCCCCCTCTGGCACCTCAGAGACGGCCACCCAGATGGAGCCCATGGTTCCGGGCTCCATGCATATGGAGCCTCTGGCTCTTGGTTGCAGAGGCTGCCTGTCCCTTTTTCAGGCTCTGGGGCCCGGGAGCATGGCCACCTCCCCTTGTGGGGTCTGCTCCCTTTTGTGGTCTCTGGCACACCAGCTGGAGGAGCTCCAGGCCACAGTCCAGAGACTGCATGCCATCAGGGACAGGAAGAAGGAGATAGACTCCTACTGCCAGAACCTTCTCCCCCGGGAGCCAACGGGTAGACCACAGTCTCCCTCCAGGACAAAGGAGGACTCCGGGACCTCCCACTCTGTCCAGTCAGGGGCATGGACCAAGGTGGTCAAGGGCCTTAAGGCCCGCCACACCAAGGCCCCTGCTCCACTGGAGCTTAGCAAC
>NW_017729026.1:39747764-39748007 GCF_001723915.1 Gavialis gangeticus | reverse complement strand
GAGCTTAGCAACAGGTACACACCTCTTGCTGCTCCAGTAGAGCCTGCTGAGTTGCCAGCTCCCACAGGCAACACAGGCTCAACTTCAGCTACCATCAGCACTCTCCCCAAGAAAAAATGTACAGTGTTTGTTGTGAGAGACTCCATCCTGAGGGGGAGTGAAGGGGTAATCAGCTGCCTGGGGGCCCACATCCGGGACATTGCAGAGAGGATTCCTAAGCTCCTCCAGCCCACAGACCACTAT
>NW_017729026.1:39728586-39729736 GCF_001723915.1 Gavialis gangeticus | reverse complement strand
TACTTACTGGCACTGGGCTTACATTGCATAGCACCCTGGGGAACTCTTGAAAGGATCTTATGGCACCCCACAGTGTAGTGCAACCTGACTGAGAATTACTGAGCTAGAAGTATTGAATGGTTACCAGATATTCTGCAAGTCAGTAACCACAGAACCTGTGTCTGATGGTATGGTAATGATGCTTATTGGAACCAACACCATGGCTTAACAATGAACTAGATCAGTGGTGCTCAACCTTTTAGCCCCTCAGGATAGATAAGTGGTGTAGGGCTGATCTGCAGGCCAGATCCCTTGTGAATTCAGAACCTGGATTGGACCTCACCATAGAATAGTACTTGTGGCTGCTTGCAGATGTGAAAAAAAAACCCAGCACTTTAATTTAATTTGGCATGCTTCTGCACCAAGTCCCACACATGCCCAGAAGAGTCAACACATTAGTTGCACTAACATCTGTATAGATGGGTGCTTTAGTTAGGCTTTTTTGGTGCTTTTACCTAATAACTGGTTGAATCTCTTTATCTAAAAGCACCAGACACCATGCTGAAGTGTCCAATCTATACAGACACAACAGAACCAGGTTGAATTAATGTACTTCTAGTAAAGTGTGGGTTTTTTCCAACCCCCTCCCCATCTGTCAGTGCCCTGTTTTTACAAGTACTAACCTACAGCAAAGTTAATTAGTTTGCTGCAGCCTTATAGAGGTACACATGTAGATGCTGAGACTTTACTGTGGAGCTAGTTAGGCAGCTACATAGTAAATGTCTCATGTAGATGTGCCCAATATCACCCCTGATAAGTTTTTAAGCAGATTTGCATTGGATCACACTGCTTTCCTGTTTGCAGTGTTAGGAAATTGTAGTCAAGTATATTGTGCCATGTCCCGAGGGTAGCATTCTCAAAAGTGTTGAAGAGCTAGAATCACAATAGGACTTTGGTATTGCATTTGGGACTTTGGGAAATTTGGCCATTCTATTACTTAGAACAGGATTTATAGCCCTGAATTATGTTCCCAGCATCTCCAAGTAATCTATAGAAAAATGTAGTATCTATAAGAGGGAGTCACAGAAGTCAGCAACCTGCTGCGGCACACTGCTTTGCCCACACCTGAAAGGACAGACAAGGGAATGGGCTGAGAAAGAGAGGGAGAGAT
>NW_017729026.1:39723248-39723586 GCF_001723915.1 Gavialis gangeticus | reverse complement strand
AGGGCAGTGGAGGGCAGGTGGGCCCGGGCTGGGGCTGTTGAGGCTGTCCCTCTGACCCATGCTGTGAGGGTGGGCCCCAGTGACCCTGACAGCAGCTGGACTGCCGGTAAGTGCTGGGGTTTAATTTTTTGTTTTGTGTTTTACTGTTGGGATGCTGGAGGGGGGCAGGGATTGGGGGTCTTAGTCTCCATTTGTGGCCTTCCTGGCTTTCAGTCCTTCTCTTTAGAACTGGCCCCACTCCTAGACTCTCCAACCCTGCCATTATCTGGCTCTGGGCCTTCTTGGCCTTAGGCTCTTCCTGAGCCCCACTTCTAGACCAGTGGAATTTACAGGCCCTC
>NW_017729026.1:39715900-39722677 GCF_001723915.1 Gavialis gangeticus | reverse complement strand
GGAAATTTGGCCATTCTATTACTTAGAACAGGATTTATAGCCCTGAATTATGTTCCCAGCATCTCCAAGTAATCTATAGAAAAATGTAGTATCTATAAGAGGGAGTCACAGAAGTCAGCAACCTGCTGCGGCACACTGCTTTGCCCACACCTGAAAGGACAGACAAGGGAATGGGCTGAGAAAGAGAGGGAGAGATCTGACTGAGACAGCCAGCAGACACGGGGCCAGTTGAAACTTTGTCACAACTGCAAAGTGCCGGCACACACTCAAGGACTTAACTGATTCATTAATGAGGGGAATCCCGCCCATGCCTAAGGCGAGGCTAGGTGCTTTATGCAGCATGGGGATCTTTCAGGCACTGTGCTTGGCTTAAAAGGCAATAAAGAGGGCTCGCGGGCCATTGTAGACACACTCCTAGCCTCTGAGCTTCTTATTTATATCGGAACCTCTTCCTTTCGGTCATCAAATTCGTGGCAGGCAAGAACAGGAAGCTCGGAGACTCCTACCTCTCCAGACATCTCCAATGACCATGAACAGATCAAAACTGCCTACAGATCTCTCGGTTCAAAGATGAAAAGGACAGGGGCCTAGGTGGTGTTCTCATTGAATCTTGCAGTCAAATGTAAAGGTCAAAGTAAAAGAAGATGTATCCTGGATTTGGTGGGATTGGAGACACTCTGGAGAGAAAATTTGGAATCCAGTTTATCCCAGAAACCAGAATAAACTGAAGAATGGAATTCAGCAGAAACAAGTGCAAAATTCTTCACTTATGATGGAATAACTGCATGCACAAATACATACTGGGGAATAAGTGGCTACACTGCAGTACTGCAGAGAAGAACCTGGGGATTACAGTGGACCAGAAGCTGAATATAAGCCAACAAGTTCATGTTGCCAAAAAATGCCAACAACATACTGGGTCATATTAACAGGAGTGTCAGTTGCAAGACAAGAGAAATGATTCTTTCATTATATTGAGCATAGATAAGGCCTTACTTAGAATATTGTGTCCAGTTTTGGGCCTCACTTCAAGAAAGACGTGGACTGATTAGAAAGAGTGCAGTAGACAGTGACAAAAATTATTAGAGGCCTGGGGAACATGATTTATGAGAAAAGGCTGAAAGAGCTAAGATTATTTAGTCTGGAGAAGAGTGATGCAGGGGACAGGATTTGATAAGTCTTTAAATACTGAAGGGCACAAACAAGGAGGCTGGAGATAGACTATTCTCTGTTAACATAGGAAGCAGGACAAGGAGCAATGGCTTCAAACTGTAGCAGAGGAATTTTAGGTTGGTGATCAAGAAGAACTATGAGAGTGGTTAAGTATTGGAACAGGCTGCCTAGAGACGTTGTGGAAATTTTCAAGAGCAGGTTGGACAGACACTTGACCAGGATGGTTTAGTCAGTGTCGCTCCTGCCTTGAGCAAAGTGTTGGACTAGATGATCTCCCAAGGTCCCATTCCAGTCCTACTTTTCTATGATCCAAGTTACCCTGAGAGAAAACTATCAGACTATTTGGGGGAGCAAAAGGACTTTGTAGTCCAGTGAGGAAGGTCACAGTGTGGGAGTCCTAAATTATTTCCCCTGCAGCCAGGACTATATTTTAGATGGTTAAAAGAAAAAACAAGGGAAGTAACCTGGCAACAGGAAGCATAACCCAGGAATGCCCTTTTCCTGGGTAGTGCCCTCCTCACTGGACCTTAGATTCATGACCCTTCCTGCTTGTTCCTCTTCTGGCCCTATATATCTCCTGGCTGCCTGGTAGGTCAGCTTCAATAGGAAGCATAGGAGGGTCCCACCTGGGCTAGCCCAGAGCTTTGTGTTTCAAGGTACTCCAGTGCTGTGGAAGGCATAGACTGGAATTATCTCAGGTTAAGAACACAGGCCTCCCATTTCTTAGAAAAGTGCTAATACCATTAAGGTAATGGACAAAAAACAAGACACCACTAGCACTACCATTTTCTGTTGGGCTGCATAACTTCTATTAGTATCAAATAATCATCTGTAAACACTGCCTTAGGACTTAGCAGGCTTAGGCACCTCTCAGATTTTAAATCAGTGGTTCTTAAGCTTTATAGACTCAAGGCATCCCTTGATAGATTTATGGCACTCCATAGAAAATGTTAGCTCTTATTTCTCCTTTTCTTTACTACATGAAAATAATAGAGCAATTCTCCTATTGCAGATAACTCAGAAAGACCACAGTAGGTCAGCATGTTTTTAACACTATTAATTCCTATTTGAAATCTCTGGGTTTACTTTATGAAACATGTTTGCACACCTAGATACTAATGTCGTGTTGCACCCTGTTGTACCCTTGAAAGGCTATCAAGGCACCGCAAGGGCCCACAACACACTGGTTGAGAATCACTTCTAAAGTTAAAGAAAACATTAGCTTCTGAAATTTAAATTCCATCTTCTTTCAGGACCAGGAATATGTGTTTGGGGAAATTGCTGTTTTAAGCTTAGATAATGTAGAAACAGGAATAACATTTTCAGTCCATTTTTTTAAAGTTTGTGTTCTGATCAAAAATTAAAGGGAAAAATATTGAATTAATTTGTGAGATAGGGTCAGATCCAAATACTTTGAAGTCCTGGATGTCTTTCTGTTGTTTTAATGGATTTGGGATTAAATCTTTCTCAAAATGTTACTAAATTATGAATCGTTCACAGATTGTAGCACAAGTATTTTATTTACCCAAACATTCGGAGTAGAAATTTGCTAAAGGTATCTGTTACTACCCTTTTGAAAGAGTTCATCTACTCAAGTTCAAGTAGCAGAAACAATTTCACATGTCTTAAGTGATCAGTTATACAACATACATAAAGAATTCAGAATAAATTAAAGGAACAAATGGCCCACAAGGTGAAGAGGTCTGAATTTACTGGCTGGAATTCTTGGCAACTAATTATGAACATTAAGTGCATTCTGAAAAATTGGGATTGATTTAGAATGATCTCCTGGTAAAACACTACTACTCAAATACTTCAGCTAGCTCCAGTACATACCCGTATCACATACTTATTTCCAGGATTTAGTAGTTAATGTTTCTAAAATGAAAATAGGTGATGAACAGTTTTATAGAAAATAAAATAATTAATAGTAACACATGTATTGTTAAATCAATTATAGATTTGTCATACATACATGTAAATTCACTATTTTTTGTCTGTTTTTGTGACATACATTCATATCATACATACATGTGAATTCACTCTCTGGTATTTTGTCTGTTTTTGTGGATTGTTTTGTCTTTTAACATAAGCCTCCCTGAGCTCTCTCTGGAGAGGCCAGCATTTGAATCTAATAAATAAATAAATTCATGGCTCTATTTTCAGAGTCTGGTTTATGACTGTGGAAATCATCCTTTGGGGCTGTAACTAAATATGTAGAAAACTTGATGTGTAATGAAGTTCATGGCCTAAGTAAAAGCATATTTCTAAAACACAGCAAAAGATGAGACTTTTTTGTTATTGTTAATTTTGTTAGTGGTGCAAATAAAATACTTGGCACAAAAATTCATAAGAAAAAAGTTTAACTTTATTATGCTTAAATATGGTGGGCAGCACTAAAATATAAACAAATACTGTGTTGTGGATTTACATTTATCACACTAGTCTCTATATTTGGAATATTTTTATATCACAATTACATATGTAGTTGTAAATGATTACTTCTTAATATTTCCATTTTTGTATACATATATAAAATAGAAATGCTAAAAAACCCCCAGTTAAATGGGAAAGAAACATAGCAGTTTAAATTGGAACAATTCAGATCTGAGGTGAAATGACAGAAGAAGAGAAAGAATCTGCTTTTAGAGTAGGAAAATGAAGATACGAATTTTGCTGCAAAGGTACTTCTTCCTTTTCAATTAGCCTTTTCACCTGTAACACTAAAGATGAAATTCGGGCTGTACTGAAGTCAACAACAAACCTTTCAGTGATGTTCAGAATGGCAGGTATTTTCCCGCAAGTAGCAGCTATGGACAAATCACTCCAAGCTACAATGTGGCAGAGCATACATAATTTCTGGAGCACTTAATCCTAGGAGCTAGAGGTCATCTGCATATATTCTGCATGCAACCAGTTGTGCACATAAAGAGTTTAAAAAATATTATGTGTTGCCAGTGTAGCCAAAAAAAATTCTTCTTCCTTTAGTCAGAGGATCAACCATGTTTTGATCATCAGGGCTATTCTGAATAATTATTTCTGTCTGCACAAGATGCTTAACTTCACATTAGCATAGTTTCCTGTGAAGTAAGCATGTGTGCTTACATGTGCATATGATTACTTCTCAGTAAACCTCCCTAATACCAAGAAAATTTGCTACCTGCAAATGCAAGTAGCAAATTTATTCAGAATTAGCAATGGTGCTCTAATGCTTGTGTAAATACCTGACTGGGTGCAAAATTTGCTCCTGGTCAGCCATCCACTAGAGGGCAGGAGATACCTCCCTGCCCCCAGGAGCTGTCTGCTGCCAGGGTGGGCTCCACCACAGGAGCCCAGGCAGGGACTATGTCTCCCTGCCCTGGCAATAGGGAGCTCCAAGCCCCCTCGTCCCAAACAGATCCCAGGGCTGGTCGGGAACTGCCCCGGTAAGGGTCAGGTCCCAGCCCTGTGCCCTGATTGGATGATTGAGGCATGGAACATGGAAAGACCTTCGGGGTGGGGTAGGTCCCAGCCCCCTGCCCCGATCCTCCAGTGGGGCAGCTAGCAGCAAGGTAGCTGCTAGCTGTACCATGGGTAGATTGAGGCAGGAAGCTGGGACCTGCCCCTAGACCTCTTTCCAAGCCTGGTGCCCCTGATCAGGGAGCCAGGGCCAGGAGCTCCTAGGGGGACATTGTCCCCCATCCCCTGGGGCCAAGAGGCAGCCATCTCCTGGCCTGGTACCCCCTGCTAGGCCCAGGTCCAGCACCCAAGGAGAGCCTGGAGCTCCCTCCAGTGGCAGCAGAGGCCCATTGCAGGGCTGCAGGGAACTGGGAACATTTTTTTACCCTAATCTCTGCATGTGTAGACACCTACCCAAAACCCCTTACTTTGCAGTAGCTTGCTACATAGTAAATTCTAGGCTGGAGTAAATGCATGTGTAGACGTGCCCGATGAAACTAATTTGCAGATAAGTAGAGTTGGCAGATGGTCTGTGTGAAAGGTGTATTGAAAATTCCAAAATTCTGGGGAAAAAATAACCTTTATGTTACAGTTTGGAATGAAAAGGGGAAATTTTCTGTGGAAGGGAAATCTAAAGAAAATAGTTTTAAATATATTTCTAACAAAAACATAGCAGGCAGCTTAGATTCTAATGCTCCTAGCTCAGCCATGGGTCCCAGTACTAAAGGAGTAATGAAGCTAGAAATCCTGGGAGACACTTTGCTTGAAACTGCAGCTTATGGAGCATCCAGGCCTCCAGCTCATATCAAGTAAACTGGAAACTGGAAGCATTTGGCTTCCTAACCAACTGCATAGTAGAACTGCGCCAGAGCCATAAATCATGGAAACAGAGGCCATCCAGGAGCCTATTAGGTGGGCTGGCAGTAAATTGAGAAAGGTTCTGTTGGAAATGTGCCTGTGTTTCATTGGAAGTTTATCAAATCCTATGTGTTTTTACAAAAGCATTTCAGTTTTTACAATGAAATTTATTCTAATTTATTCCAATGAAAAGCTATATTAATAAATTCAACCAGATTCATTCTGGATTCGATACCTCTCTATGAATAGAACCATGTCATAGTTTTGGTGAAAGACAAGTGCAATGTCCACTCTGCATTTTCAACAAACTTTACTGGGGTCCTTGACACAACTGAGAAATCCATGCTTTAGAACTATGCTTCTGGTCAGTAAAACCTTGCAGAAAGGATATTGGGTCCAACTGTCCATACCTCTATTCAATGAGACTTGGAACCAATGCCTTTTACAACTGCAACTGTTTTTACCCCTTTTTGGTAAACCATCTATTCATCTAAACAATCTTATCAGTTTTGCTGTCTTCAACCTGTTCCTGAGAGAAAAGAAACGTTTCACAAATCAGTTATGTGGCAGACTGTGGTTTTGGATCTCATTTTCCTTTTCAATTATTATATTTTGATCTACAAATCTTGTAGTTGCTAAGTTCAGCTTTCTCAAGCTCTTGGTCATACCTAAATTTCACACAAATCCTGAACCATTCAGAAATAGTTCCAGTCGTTCCAATTCAAAATGCATTACCAAAATGTAGAACTTTTAACTCTTACATTGATTTTTTTTCCAAGTAACCTTGCTCTGTGGGTCTTTTAGAGGTGTAAAATCATACCAGGTCTAATAAAATCAGTTCACTAATTTTGAAGCAGTGCTATATTTTAAAGTTGGATTTCAATCATACCAGGAGTGGAGTATTAACATTTGAACATGGGTGACATTAGTTACTGTCAAAACAGGTAGGGTGATACAGCATTTTGTGTGTGTTATGGCATCTACTTTATATTTAATAATATGTGGCAAGAGGAGTCTCACACAAAAGCAATTTCATGGAATACCTATTTCAGACTTTTAGAATAGCTGAGACTTTTGGAACTCAGTACAAAGGCTTCATTGCTTGTGTGTGTTATACCAAACCCCTACCTCTGCTCAGATTAGTTTTACATGTTAATAATTAACAGTCAAGAAATATAATTAGCATTTTTTCTGTATCACTCAAGACATGTCCTGAGTATACAACTTCAATAATACTAAAATAAATATATTGTAGAGACCTTCCTACCATCTTTTACACAATCCTTAATGTTATATTATAAATTGTGA
>NW_017729026.1:39699515-39710900 GCF_001723915.1 Gavialis gangeticus | reverse complement strand
CATCTTTTACACAATCCTTAATGTTATATTATAAATTGTGAGTAAATAAACTAACAAATAGAAACTGGTCTATGGAATGAGGAAAGATACAGCCAAAGGCAGAATTTGACAAGCCAGTCAGCTGTCTCATTTCATAGCCCCATGAAATAAAATTCTGTTGCAAGGGCCAGACTTTCAGTGGGTACAAAATGATGCAGATCTTTGAAAGTCAAAGCTGCTATACTAGATTGCACCAAATGCAGGTGTTATGATAAGCCTCCTTGTGCTTTTCCACCTGAGTCTCATACTTTCACCAAGGGCTGCAGTCTATGAGACAACTCAAAAAGGAATTCAGCTGGCAGGAATATTGCTGTGCCCAGATAGGATAGCAGCTGAGCTAGCAAGGGCATGTGTCTGGCTTTATGTAGCCCTATTTCCATTGGGTTGAATGATAGCCTACTATCATGTTGGCTGGCCAGGGCAGCAGGTGCAGCATCATTGTTTTTGTTGCCTCTTGTAGTAGCAGTAATTTTTGTTGGCTGGGGAAATGGCAGCTGCTCATCTGGCTGCAGCAGAGGTAAGGGCATAGCTTCCTAACTGGACTAACAGCTAACATAGGGTACAAATCATTACTATTAGGAAATTAGTAATGTTAGGAAACCATCATTTTCTTTGTGCTGGCCACACAAAATGATCCGAAGACGAAACTAAGAAAGGTTTTGCTCATATGGGTCAAATCAAACTACAAAACTAGAGTGGAATTTGCACACTTCCTTTGCTACTGTTAGTTTCCATTTGTTCTTCAAGTATATATTTCCTAAGATGTTCTTTCTAAGCTCACCTATAGAAGTAGTAAAAGTTTGCATTACTAATTGGGCCAGGTTTATTTTTCCAATTTGAGTTCCCTTTTTGTATATACAATTCATTCAAAAGGCTATTTATTGTCATGATCCTGTTGGCTACAATCACAGCTCAAGGAACATTAACATGAAGTTGTTTTTACCTTACAGTGAATATTCACCAGCATCTGCTAAGGGATTCATAAAAAAAAAGAAAATTGCTACACATGGCAGCCAATTAATAAACAATTTGTTTACACAGTTGGGGTTTTTTTTCTCCTTTATCTTTCATGCAGAATCTGTTGTGTGGGTGTGTCAAGGAGTGGGAGAGGTGGGTTGATAGTGGTCCTTGAGTTCTCAATTTACAAGTGATCTTTCATTGACTCTATTTGTCCTGATAAGGTACTTTTTCATCTGTATACAGATGATACATAGATGTTAATCAGGATTTTTCTTCCTTTCATGTTTATATTTCTTGACTATTCAAATCTACAAAAAATATTTGGAGAAACTTTTATTCTCTCTAACTAAATGTCTCTAAACAGGTTATTCTACAAGTTATGCTAAAGAATGGAAAGATGAACAATAAACATCTTAGCTCTGAACTGAATTCCCATTCCTTTTACTCTGGTACTAAAAAAATACCTTCATATTTAAAAATTCATATGCATTTTGAAAGAACAATAACTCTGTTGCTCATTTTGATTTAATCCTCATTTGAGGAACAGCTTTTACCCTTCACTTTCTGATCAGGTAAGCTGAAAATCCAATACATAACAGGGATGGATTTAAAAGTTATTTTCAAAATTATCTTTGTTATGGTTTGATTATAAAATTAAACTATTTTTAAGCTAAGATATTTTCTGTAATAGTCCAGGATTGTCTGTATTCTAATTCTAGTTTCCAAGGTTTCCAATTCACCAATGTACTTACGCACATGACTGGTTTCATATACTTGCATAGATTACTCATTTCTTTGACTTTAGGAACCATCCTAAGAACTTTGCTAAATTTGGGATTAAATGGCTTTAAATGGTCTCCCATTGACTTTAATAGGAATTAGAAGTGTTGAGCACCTTGAAGGATTAGGTTTACAGAAGAAAAATAGTTTCACAGAAGTTATTTGAAATTATTCCACATTTTGTGTAGAATCTGGAATATATTTCTCCTTCAGTATTGTAACTCATCATCCTTCAGTGATGTAACTCTACATTTCAAGACTGTAATGGAAAGGTGGTTGCATCTACGCAAGATGCTTGATGTGCAGTAGCTCATTACTTCTGTGCAACAGAGTGTCAGGGCACAAACCATGATGTGATGTTACTGCATAGTAATGAGCTACTGCATAGTCAGCATCACCAGGAATATGTGTGGGGACACCACTGTGCAGTAACTCCAGTTACTATGCAGTCATTTAGTACTTGGGTATGCAATGACTGTGCAGTAACAACTGTGCAGTCAGCATGTTCTGTAGAGGCAGCCGGCTTTAGTTAAGGTGAAGAAGTAAATTATTAAGTTTTGAACAGTTTAAATTATTTTGTTACTTTTTAGAGATTGTGGATTTATGCCATCTTATATTTACTGAGCAATAAATTAGTGTGAAGTAAGCGGGGATAGGCCAGCATCTACATGTGCAGGTGACCTGGAACTAAATTTTGTCCCAGGTCAGAGCAGCCTGCCATGTGCCCCTGTGGCCACTGGGGGGAGCTCTAGCCTCCAGCCAGATGGCTTCCAGCAAAGTTGAAGCCAGGACAGGCAGCCAGCCAGGAGCCCTGGGGCTGGACTCAGGCTGGCTGGGCAGGCCAGGCAGGCTAGTGGCTGGGGAGACCCAGCAGGGAGGCCCCTTGGGTTACTGTGCAGTAACTAATCAGGCATAAATTTGATACCTGCATGATAAAGGTATCAAATTTATGCTCAAGTTAAGTCACCATATTTACTGCACAATACAGGTGTGCATGTGTATACATGTGCCCATACTGCAGAGTCATTTTGATTACTGCACAGTAAATGTGCACTTGTAGATGTTCCCAGAGTGTAGTTGCTGTAGGAACCTCTGCTCAAAGTTAATAACATTTTTTGTCTGAAGAATATGGCTATTATTTAAGAGCCTGATTTACACATTGCATGCCTATGTGTTAACAAATTATAGCTTATGCAAGT
The DNA here is from genome assembly GCF_001723915.1 of Gavialis gangeticus. Lineage (NCBI taxonomy): Eukaryota > Metazoa > Chordata > Crocodylia > Gavialidae > Gavialis > Gavialis gangeticus. The sequence continues at coordinate 39,707,922 of NW_017729026.1, read as the reverse complement.
CACATCATTTTGATATTACAAAGCTAATTTTTATATTCTGTTAGACTACAATATGTAGAGCAAGGATCCTATCCTGAATGTTGCTGAGTAGCTCTTATAAGATCCTCAATACCTTCATTCTTCCCAAGGAAAATGATAGAAAATGAGGATGCTTGGGGCTTCAACACATTCAAGGAAAGAATACATTCAAGAAAAGTCCAATGTCATTCTTTAAAAAGTGAAGGATAAAGAAAGAATTTGAAAGTATATATTAAGGGTCCTTTTTAGAGTGCAGAGAACTCATAGCTATTACTGAGTTTAGAAAGAGCTGTGAGTGCTGAACTCTTGTGAAGAATAAATGTGGTGTCCATTGTACTCTGTTTTTTCATGCTATTGTACAGACATCTATATGTTCTTCATCATGATAGCTTGTTTTGTGACATCTGCCTTCCTTTCTGATACTCAACAAGGTTCTTTGCTGTACTGTGCATTGGCTTTTATTTCTTTCCTTGCTTTGTCTCCCAATGAATGGGAATTTTGTGACTGATTTCAGCAGCAATTTGCTGAATTTGCTCTAATTCTAAGTAGACTGCTGTTCTCTTTCTTTATTTAGTTTGATTTCCATTTTATCCATCATGCCACAGCTCTGTGCAGTAGAGAGAGCCTAAAATTGCAGAATTCAGATTTGATTTAAACATATCAATGCAGCATGGAATTTGAATTCAACGTTTTGGCTCGTTCAGTATAAGAATAGGAGTCATTATCAAAATTCATATCCAGATAAAGTTCAAGTTTCAAAAAACTTCAGAATCTTTACAAAATACAAACTAGGAAGGTTTTTGTAGCTTGCAAAGGATTTGAAGAACATTGCATATTAAATGGCTCCAGAATCAGATTAAAAGAAAAGTGAATGCAGCTAGTTTTCAGAAATAAAAGAAAGCTCTATCAGCAGGACAAGTGAAAGAAAAACGCATGAAAACTAATATAAATGTGGATCACCAAATAGGAATGCTTCCTGATTCTGTAATTAAGGTTTACTTATCACTCTCCCAGAAAACCAATGAGGTGCTGTTGTTTCAGTTATGCTGGAATGAGTAAAATCAGAGTGAGATCAGTATCCTCAGCTCTGTTTATTCAGCTCAAAGACAGGTCAAAAAGGAAATTCATTGTGAAAACAGAGGGCTGGGATCATCTGAACATAAAATGTAAAAGCAATCATTGTGGATTGTATGCCCTTCTATGTGGCTGTGCACTTGGTTATATCAATTTGAAAACTATTCAGAATTTAGGAACACATGACGAAGATCTACTTAGTAAATATTTATCTCCCGAGTTTTAAAATGACCTTTTGAAGCCAAGGTATGTTATCTTTGGACACCCTCAACCTTCTTCAGTTACATTTCAGTTTCTTCTGTTTACTCCTCTCCTGCTTAGTTCTGCAACTGTGAAGTAACCTAAATAAAATAGCACCATCAAGATTCAAAAGTTGTTTATAAATTACCTGAAGTACATGAATACCTCTTATAAATAAAGCAATAAATTTTGAACAGCTGTGACTTCAATAGAGTGATACTTTCCATATATTTCTTTTCCTGTTAAATTCACAAAATACATTAATCGTTTCCATTTCATTATGAAGCAAAACACAAGAGTATCATTCTTCTAATGAAATATGAAACTAGACAAAGAGTAAATTGTGCATTTTGTTTACAATGGTGAAAAATCTAGTGTGAAAAGTTATAGAGTGCTCAGAATTCTTAAGAAGAAAGCAAGTGTAGAAGAAATTGCCTAAAAAAAACAAGAAAGAAAAGAAACTAAAAAACCAAGCTGTGTTGTCTCTCACCTCCTCTGATTCCTCGCTGCCACACATTTGCATTTTCATGGACCTGCATTCCTGCATTCTAGCTTCTATCCTATGCAGGAGAGCACAATACAACTGTAGACTCTTCCTCTGCCTGAAGAAGGGTGTTTGTACCCAAAAGCTTGCAAAGAACAATTTTCCCAACTATTTAATTGGTCTAATAAAAGATATCACATGTATCCAAAGAAGCTTGTCTGCCTATGTTCTTAGACCAACACGGTTACAACTAACACCCCCAACTAAAAACTGAAGATTTCATCTCACAGCCAAACTCTTCAGTTTTAAAAAATGATAAAATCATGGAGGTTTTATATTTTTCTGTTGTTTTTCATGTTTATTCTACTTGGTAATAGTGAGATGCTAATCCTTGTGATGAGTTTTCTGTTCTACCATATGCAGAGAATTTAACTGTAACTTAAGTTATAATTCAACAAGTCAGATCAATGATGTCAATGAATGCTGATTTGTCCCAGTAGAATGTGTTGCTATTACTGCAATAATGAAGACGGGTGGAATTATCTGATTATGTCTGTTGGGAAAGCCTCTACTAAAGGTTGAGCTGACTTGGAAAAGGATGACACACTCAATTACTTTCCTGATAGAATGAAATATCAATTTTCAAATCACCATGCATCTACATATTTTAGATTAAGAGAATATATTAACTAAAATTAGGAGTTAGTCAACTGTAATATTTTCTCAGAAAAATACAGTTCCCTAGTGTAAGTGTAATTAGAGTACAGGGATATGCCTGTCCCTGCCCCTCTGCTGCTTGTCCTCCCACTTCTTGCCTGTCTTCTCTGCCACCTGCCCCCCCACCATGTGCCCTTACCACATGCAACTCCCTGCTCCTCACCACCATGCCTGGTGTACAGGGTGGTAGCAGTGGCCAGGCTTCCACTGCTGCTGGGGGCCAGCCAACAGCTGCAGTGGTTACTATTTTCTGCACCCCCCCAAAGTCCTTTGTTACCACCCACCCCTTTGTTATGCTACTGCCCTGGCACCTATGTAATGGTCAAGGTTCCCTCTAAAATGTAGGCAAGAAGCCATAAGATCTAAAATACACTAATTAAATGAAAATATAGCAAAGTGAAAAGGAAGAATGCAGAAGTCCTTATTCTAAGTGTTGGCCCATTAGACTCCATGTGAAATGTTTAAATGGATTGCTCTGGTAAGCATTGCAAATTTCAAGTGACTTAAAAAACTAAGACCTTTCAAAATCGATGTAGGCAGGGGGCAAGATCCTTAATGAAGTACAGGCACTTACCAACTAAATACCTTTAAAAATATTGGTATAAACAACAGACTTTAGATTGACTTTCAATGGAAGCATCTACATGTTCTATTAATGTGCCTGAATAAACTCCAGCTCAGTTCACACCAGAGTTTATGCTCCTAGGTGTAGCATTTACACATATACCTGGGACTGTGGCATGTTGAGCTAGGACAGCACAGCCCCAGCTGGCAGGAGGCCCAGGGACTCAGCCTGCCAGCCCAAGGCTGCTCCAACCCAGCTCAATGAACTATGAAAGGGCTGACTGGGGCACAAAGGTGCTCCAGTGCAAAAGGTAGCTGGCAAGTATGGTAGACCCCACACTAAAGCACCCTCATGCCCCAGCCAGCCCTGGTCACCGTCTACACGTACATTATGGCACACTTGTGTTAGGCAGTACTACCCTACAGTGGAGTTAATTAATTTACTGCAGCCTAATAGTGGCACATGTGTCGATAGTGATGCTTTATTGAGGAGCTAATTAGTCAAATCCACAGTAAAGTGCACGAGTACATGCACCCAGTGTGAATTAGGTTGTGTCTACGCAGCCCTTGGATCTGGGGATGCTGCTGAGACCACAAATTAAGCAGTGTAGATTATTCAGGAGCACATCTAAACTTGGCTACACACCTCCAGGCTTGCCATATCAGTAACACATGTCCAGGACCAGTCTGAGATGTTCAGGTATGTGCTCAAGCCATCTAGGCTTGCACATGGAGTGAACATTGCTTATCTATTTGCATTGCCCCTGAGCTCACTCCAGAGGTCATATTGAGATGAGACAGGTAGTTAGCAGGGTTAGTCTGAAGTCAGTCAGAAAGCAGGGTACATATGCACCTTTATAGACTAACTAAATAAAATACATATAGAGGGAGAGAACACAACCTTTTGTTAACCCAAGTTCAGTTCATCATATGCTGTGAAAGGACAGCATAGAACAGAATATAAAGTGGAGTGAGTGATTATAATACAATTGGTGAGAAAGGAGAAGGGAAGGAGAAGGGATAGTGGCATGTATGTGAGAGGCATACAAGCAAACAATGGGGTCACAAAAGCTAATCCACAAAATGAGATAAGAATCCATAGTCCCTGTTTAAACTATGCTTATCACAGTCCAGTTTGTGTACAATTTCTGTTCTACAACTTCCCACTTAAACTGGTTTTTAAAATGTTTCTGCTTGAGAACAGCAATCCTGAGGTCAGCAACAGAGGGTCCAGGGAGACAGAAGTGTTCTGCCACTGGATTTTGTGTCTTTGTTCAGCTGATGTTAGATCAGTGTTCATTTATTCTTAAATGTAGAGACTTCTTTTTTTGTCAGATGTAGAAAGCAGATATATAGATAGCTCTTCCTTTTTGATCTTTTCTATGGAGACTAGTCAGAATGTGTTTGATGACCCATAAACTCCATGGCTTCTGGGTCTAATGAATCCAATGAGAACAGCACTAGGAAGACTTTAAGGCCCCTGCCAGACCTGCATTCAAAGGCACAATGGACTTTGATGCATGGGTGACTGGTGCCACCTTAGTCGGGGGGGGGGGGCACATGCCCCCCCAGCAACCAGTCAGTGACCAGTCAGAGATCCATTAGGGCCAATCTCGTTGACCGGGGTGGGGGGAGGGCAGTCCCCCAATGGCTGATTGCATTGAATGAGAAGCGGCTGCATAGCTCCCGGAAGTGGCCATAGCACTTCATCCAGCTCTGCATCTCCCTGGCCGGCACTCACGGGAGGTGGGGAGGCACTGGTGCTCCCACCTGCCCATCCTACCCATTGCCTAAGTGGGGAACACCACCTGTCCAGGGGTGCACCAGCAGTCTCAGGGGGTGCACATGCAACCACTATGCGTTGCCACTGATGTGTGATCCACTATGCGTTGCTCTGATGTGTGATCCACATAATCATTCTTCCTGCCATGCCACATGTACATGGCAGGCGGCATAACTGTGGGATTGCACAAAAGATTCCATCATGCCTTATTGCTGATGCAGGAGGAGCTTGGGATAGTGATTCCGCAATAAAGCATCCCAAGTAGCAAGCTCCCAAAGCTGGAAACCCCTCAGTTGCCGGGGCTCCCAGTCACAGGGGAACATTATGAATCCAGTTAAGTGTGCACTTGCAGTCCCTCTCATTGACTCTGCTTGATTTTACCAAATTAATATAAATTTCTCCTTGCTCTCAGTTATATGCACTTGAGCTTTTTGTTAGGGATATGCAGCAGTTGGCAAAATGGTTCCTCTTGTTACAGTTAAAACAGTTTTCTGAATGCAGCACGATGCTGGGGGCCATGTTGCCTTCCAAACATGCTGCATGCCAGCCTTTTTGTGCTCTCCTTTAGCATTTTCCATATCAGTGGAAAATTCTACTTGGTGAGGTGGCTTCTTACCTTATCTTACCCCAAATTCCACCCTATCTTTCATTCCTACTACAGGGATGACCCCCTTTGGTGCATGAAGTTCTGCAACCTGGGATTTTACTTTTTCTGCTGTCTGGGATTTTTAGATAGTCTTTTCTAGGGACAAGTCTCACTCATACAATAGCTTTTCTTGTAATTCACTGTCTGCAATGCCACAAATAATGCTATCTTAAACAGAGATTCTGTCAAGTTCCCAAAAGCACAGCTCTTAGTCTCTTTAGTACAGTAACATAGTGATCTATTTTTTATTCTGTTATTTATCTAGACATAAAAAATGTGTCTTTCAAGGGTCTCACTCTTCTTTGTTTTGGCATGTAGTTCTCTTCAAATTTGGACAGTATTACACATAACTTCATATTTTGGCCTTCTTTGAATGAATAGGTACTAGAGCAGGGGTAGGCTAAATTTGGCCTGCAGACTCCATTTCCTGGCATCCCCAGTGGAAGCAGCTCCTTCTGGATGCTGCTGCCCTGGTACTCTGGTCCATCCACCCACTGGGGGTGGGACCCATATGGGCAGGGCACATGGACAGGCAGCCAAAATGGGGCCATGGCCAGGACCAAGACAGGTGGGCAGGGCCAGGCAGACCCTGGGATCTTGGGACAGTGACAGCCTGGGCCTGGGCCCAAGCTACAATCTGCTGCTTGCGTGCCCCTGCAATGGGCACAGGTTTCATGGGCAGGGACATGCAAGGAGCAGATCATGGCTCAGCCCTGGCCCCAGCACAATGGTATTACTGCCCAAAGATCCCATCCCTGGCCTCAAACAGCCCTCCACTCAGCCACGCACCCTGCTTATGGTTCCTGGCCAGTCTCCATGGAGACCTCAGGACCTTGGGGCTATGACAGCATGGGGCTAGAGCCAGGGCTTCAGGCAGTGTCATGTAGGAAGCACATTGCAACTCTGCCCCATCCCTGTGCTGTCACTGCCCCAAGATCCTGGACTCTCAATGGAAATTGGACAGGAGCCACACGGGCAAGGTGCACAGCTGGGAGGGGGCTGAGGCCAGGATCTTGAGGCAGTGACAGCATGGAGAAGAGCCATGATCCACTCTCTGCATGCCCCTGCCCGCAGAACCCGTGCCTGTCACAGGGACATGTGGGCAGTGGATTGCAGCGCAGACCCAGCCCCAGTCCCAGCCCCAAACCCATGCTGTCACTGCCCGAGATCCTGGAGATGTCTCCAGCCCTGGCCACCTGTTTTGCTTCTGGCCATGATCTCATCCCAGCTGCCATGCCAGATCAACCATTTTGTCCATGCCTGTGTTAGAAACAGCCAGGGCATTCTCCCCCATGGTATTCAAGAAAATTGATGATTTGACTGTATTTTTCTCTGCTGCAGGAGCTGCAATATTTGAGATGGAGCATAAAATTCCTCAGATCCCAGTTGCACTACTGCCATGTCCAAATTGGGACTGGGGCTGCCCCCAGCTTCATTCTCCAGACCATGAGCTGTATATCTTTTAACTGAAATCTGAAATAACAATTCCAGTGCTCAACTCTCCCAGTTTCCCAGGACTGCATGCTAATCTGACCATTGGGGTGGGGCACTGTACAATCCTGGGTTCTGTTTTATGTTCCTTGTCCATCCCAGGGATTGGGAGGGAAGGGTGGGTAGTGTCCTGGCTTCCCCTGCAGCTGACACATTTGCAGCCTTGCCTTCAACAGGCCTTCCCATGCTGGGATAGCTCCAGGTCCCCAATCATCCTGGCACCATTTGCAGGCTTGTTCTACAGGCTTTATGCTGCAGGCTCAAAACATACTTCCTACAGCACTTTTAATTGCTCTGTCCCATACCCTGGCATGTCACCTGCAGGGCAAGGCAAGTTAGGGACCCAGGGCAGTCCCTCTGTGATGTCAACCATCAGCTGATTGTCAATATTGGGATGGGACAGCCCCAAACTGCTGCTGACTATGAGCTGATGATCAGCATCAGGCCAAGGTAGTATGCACCCCATGTTCAATATAAGGCACCATACAAGCCAACCACAAAGAAGTTACATTTTATATGGAACATTTTTGTGGTTGGTTTGTTATTTTATGGCATCATAATTTTGCTCAGCGAGTGGCATGTTGCAATATATGGTGTGATGTGGGAGTGATTAACACCTTAATCAGGCCATAAATATAACAAGGTAACATTTCTTTCCCTGGTTGAATGAGCCCCATAGATTTTCCAGCATGAATTTTACATGTGCATATTAATTTAAAGATCTGATTCTCTGAAAAACGGCATGCAGCTTTGAAATTTGTTTTGCATTTGCCCCAATCAAGGTTAATTTTTTAATGTCTGCAAAAAGTCAGAAAAAAGAGAAGCATGGATATGGCTGAATTAAAGTAAACAAAATACTAATAGAAACATTGAGCATTATCACTACACTCTGGCTGCATGCTCATTTTTATAGAAATGGTTTTTCATTTTATTCAAAAATCAACAGGATTTCTATGTACAAAACATATAAATTATAACAACATAATGATCACAGGTCCTTTAAAAATGAACTGGACCTTTCACCTTTTAACCTTCAAAAGTGCAATATTTCTGAAAAGAAAGCCTGAACTAATTCCAGATTAAGCACCATTACTACTAAGAACATGGAAAAAAAATGAGGTTAAATCTTACCCTATAGCTATTAATCAGATAGTAATGAGTTTCCATATGTTTATTGAACCCCCAGATAAATAAATGGTGAACCAATAAATGTTAGCTATATGCAATATATTCTTTAAAATCTGTGTTATTTATATTACACAACTACACATAACATACTGTGAGAAGTATAGCATGGATGGTATTGAAGAGAACGTACAGTAACAGACTACACAAGGGATGGGGCCACTGAGGAAGGAGACAGAAATTTAAAGCTTTTCACTTTGTAAAG
>NW_017729026.1:39686322-39694515 GCF_001723915.1 Gavialis gangeticus | reverse complement strand
GAAGTATAGCATTGATGGTATTGAAGAGAACGTACAGTAACAGACTACACAAGGGATGGGGCCACTGAGGAAGGAGACAGAAATTTAAAGCTTTTCACTTTGTAAAGTGTTTAAAGAAAAATAATTTCTTTTCTGACAGCAACTAATTTTCTATGTAGATAAAATGGTTTGTGTTAGGGCAACACAAGAGGCTGCCAGTGTATAAACAGTCTCTTAACGTTTTGCAGCCCATTATATTTTGCTGTCCTAGGCAACCTCCTGCTCCGTGTGGTTATACAGCCCTGTTTTTATATTCTGTTGTTGTCAGATATGAGCCTATATATCACTCTCATCGGGAGAAGCTGGGCTCAGGACGGCAGTATGTAACTTAAGATGAGCAGCTGTGAGGGCCAGCAGCTACTTACCAATCCTGCTGCCCAGCAGAAAGTTGCTGGGTGTCAGCAAGAAGGAAGGAAGGAAAACAGAGCTAATAAATAGACAAAGCATGTGTGGAACTGGTTCTATTTGCTAATTGTATTTCTATCAATAAGACGTGGGTAATAAAACCTTGGTATCTATTTCTCAAGCCAATGTCTGAAGTGCCATCTTCAAGAGTACTGGCCCAGAGTTGGCAATGATTCCAGAAATGTCGTTTTATTGCCTAAATTTCCAGGACTAAAATGCCTTTCCCAGATGGGGAAGCATTTGGTACTTTCAAAACCTGCAGCCATCAAGATTCTGGGCATATATATGAAACAGCAAAATTGGGTAAAGACTCAAATTGAAAGGAAAATATCTAGATTTGCCAAATTACCAGCATTAAAAAATATCGAAACATTCCCAAGGAGATGGTTGTTGCCATTAAAGCATCAGCATCTGCCAACCTTTACTGCACATTGAAGTCTTTGGGTTTTTGTATTAAAGACCCTTGCTTGCTAGAGAGTGTTACAGAATACTTTCTAGCATATAGGGTGTAAGGGGGGCTGGAATGGTTGTTCTTGTGTACCATTTTGAGCTGAAGTTCTATTACATATTTTCCTGGTGATAGCAGAGGATTGGATTTAATGGCTAAGTATGGACAATCAAAAAGCCCAAGGCTGAACTGATTTTTAAGCATTTTGAACCACAACCCCTGTACTGGAAAAATCAGATAATTATATTTGATATTACTAGCACTTAACAAAAGTGTCAGAAGGATTTGGGGCAAAGACTGTTTCTTACTCAGAGTATAAACAGTTACTAGCACAATGGACATGCACATTACCATAATACTAAGAATATTACTAGTGTTACCCCTTTTTGACTTGAGCAACTAACCAGAATTGAGGCTCCCTTCATACAATACTGAATTCTTACAAATAATGCAAAGTCCTGTTTCTATGACCACAGCAGGAATAAGACAACCAAATAGAGTTTCTTTTTCCATAGTTCCCAGCCCCTTTCCCATAAGGGGACTTAGCCCATAAGCTCCCTGTCAGCTTTTTCTTACGGTCCAGCTAAAAATGTTTCAGGAATTGAGCCTTTGGCTTTCTACTGCTTCTCTGCCTGTTTCTATAATGTTTCACTTTTCCCCCTATTGTTTCTTTTGCACAAAGATATATTACTCCACTCCCAACAATTCCCAGCCTCTGAGTTTATCAGATCGCAATGGACCCCTGTGGGCCTACCCCAGCCATATACATGGATGTGTTTTGGATGGAAATTTCTGTGGTTTTCACTAGGTATTCCATAAAGAAACTTAGTGGCTATTTTAAATTAATCTAGTTTAAATGAAAGGCAATAGTTATGTCTTACTGATAACACCAGGTTGAAACCGAGGTGCATGGGGGGGTTCAATGGTTCAGTTTACCCCCTTTTCACAGTGTAGCTCCTATGCCAGCAGCTCCAGTTCCCCATGGCCCCAGACACCTGGATCCACTGTAGAGTCCAAGGTATAACCCTAAGTGCCAGGCTGGTATAGTTCACACTAGGGGACAAAGCAGAAAGGAGGTATTCATGCACTACCAGCTAACTCAGGAGGAGAAGCCCCAGGATCACTCCTGCCATGAATCAGACAGTAGCTGCAGGAAGTAGCTACTAGCTACCTAGGATACTAGGCTCAGCAACACTAGCCACAATGTAACAGAAACTGAACTAATGTAGCTAATGTTAACATAGAGTGTAATAGTATTAAAATGTAACCATGTTAGTTTTGTCCTATAAATAACTTAAAAACTCCATTTTGTTTTCTTTAGCTTGACATAAGTAAATAAACTCTGTATGCCCTTTTTAAATAGGTGTATATGAAAGGGTGAATGGTAAAAAAATGGCATAGAGACAGGAGAAAAAAAATTAACTGTTTATATAAGCAACAAAGTGCCAAATGTAAGTTACCAGTCAGTAAACTAATTAATAAATAGCTGAAGAATTCCTTTGAGGCCTAGGGCACAAAGGAAATAACGAGAAGGAAAATGCACGCATCCTGCCAAATGGGCAGCAAGGACACTCCAAAGCTGAAATACCAACTTTTCCAACCAAATTGACCTTGAGCTGGGATAAACTGAAAATAGACGCAAAACAACTGCAAAAACAGAAGCTGGGTATGGAAAAACCCCAAAGTATTGAAACAGTGGATGCCAATCCCTATAAAAGAGGACTTTAAAAATGCCAAGTTGGGTGAGCCTCTCTCTCAACTGCTGTTTCTTCGAAGCACAGAGACATCTGTACACCCCGCTCCAAAGCTGCTGTCTACAGAATCTTTCTCACTCTCAATAAGGCCTGGGTCAGCCACCCAGTTCCATTATTGCACAACTGCTCATGGTAACTAAAATGTCTGAATGAAATGGTTGTTTTGTGTTTGTGTGTGTCTGTGTGTAATAATGTGCATGATAATTTGTGTGTGTCTACATAAGTGGTGTGTCCAAACCTCTATGTCTAATTCATGTAATCAATAAACACAGCATTTTGCCTTATCCCCCTTTATAAGGTCTCGCTCTTAATTTGGCAGTTGGAATTTAAAGTAACAACAGCAACAGCAGTAGCAGCAACAGCAGCAGTAGGTAAGCAGCTCCCTCCTCCATCTCCCTCTACTATGTTTCCCCAGCTTGCCCAGGGACTCCAGCAGTGGGGAGCAGCAATGTAGGGAAGCAAGCTCAGCTGTGGACAGCAGCAGTGGTAGGTAGTCTCCCCTTCCAGTGCCTTCTCTGAGGTGCTGGAAGGGTGAACCCACTCACTACCACCATCCCAGACCAAACCTTGTTCCCCATGCAGCCACTTCCTGCAAACCTCAGTTAGAGCAGGGCAGGAGCAGATGTGAGTCTTCCCCTGCCCCTGGGTTAGCTGTGGACAGTGGTGGCTATAGGCAGGTCCCTGCTTCTAGAGACCAGAGGAAAATCCTGTGGGAGAGGGGGAAGGGAAACAAGAGGGAAGAGAGGTGTCTGCACAAGAGGGGATGGCTGCCAAGAGCAAGGAGGTGGGAGGAGGTTCAGCAGCTGCTGCCCAGGAATGGTCTGCCTGTCTAGTGTGGGGAAGGGGATTGTAGCCACTTATACAGCACTGATCACATCTCCTACATGCACCTTTTTGAATTCATAGATTCACACATGGCCAAACCACCTTCATATATAAAGCTCTGTTTTATCTGTTTCCAAACTTTGGAAACTTGGAAAATTCTTCTGAGCCAAGAGAATTCATGATTTTGAGCATTTCAATTTTTGCATAACCAGCCTGAAACAGCTGAATGATTATCAGAAGTTTGGTCATTTTGTGACAATTAGATCTCTTTCAGGGAACATGTTTTCTGTTGGGCATCCAAAAGTGGAGGTAACCAAAAATCAATTGTTAATTTAGTAAATATAGGCCCATTACATTTCAAATTGCTGGCTTTATACAAGTGGCAAAGAAGAGTATTTTTGCAAGGAGAGAATCATTTTTGAGTTGAAGGTCAATGAAACTCTTAATACCGAAATAACTTTTGCACATAAAAGGGAACAAAGGGGCCCAGAAGCCCTCTTGGCTGAACAGGGAAGTCCAGGAAAGTCTCTGGGCAAAGGAAGAGGTATACAGGTTGTGGAAACGGGGGCTAGAAACTAAGGAGGAGTATACCTCCCTGGCTCACACTTGCAGGGAATCAGTTAGAAAGGCCAAAGCAGGATTAGAATTTAGGCTGGTGATAAAAATTAAGGGCAACAAAAAGTCCTTCTTCAGGTATATATGAAGCAAAAGGAAGTGCAGGGTAGCATAGGATCCCTACAGGACAAAGTACAGCAATTGGTGACGGAGAGGGAGGACAAAGCTGAGCTTCTCGATGAGTTCTTTGCATCCGTATTCCTAGACAGAGACCAAGGCAAATCTCCCAATTGGATCATATAGAGACACAGGAGGGACACAAGCCCACCAAGTGTTAGTGCAGGCTTAGTGAAGGGGCACTTGGAGGGGCTGGATGTGTTCAGATCAGCAGGTCCAGATGAACTGCATCCAAGGGTGCCGAAGGAATTGATCAGTGTCATAGCAGAGCCACTGCCACGGCTGTTCAAACACTCATGGTGCCCCAGTCAGGTCCCAGAGGACTGGAAAAGGGCCAGTGTGGTCCCTATTTTCAAGAAGGGGATGAGGTAGGAACCAGGAAACTATATGCCAGTTAGTCTCACCTCTATTCTTAGGAAAACTCTGGGAAAAATCAAAGATCACATTTGTGGGAGACCAGCAGGGGAAATAATGCTGAAAGGAAATCAGCACAGATTCATTGCATGTAGATCCTGCCTGACTAACTTTATTTCTTTTTATGACCAGGTCACAAAAAGCTTAGATACAGGAGTCGAGGTACATGTCATCTATCTAGACTTTAAGAAGGCCTTCAATACGGTGTCTTATTCTGTTCTTGTAAATAAACCGACAGGTTATGTAGGTGATTACATGGTCAGGTGGGTGGCAAATTGGTTTAGGTGTCACACCCAGAGAGTGGTGGTGGATAGGTCAATGTCAACCTGAAAAGATGTAGACAGTGGAGTCCTGCAAGGCGTGCTATTCAATATCTTCATCAGTGACTTGGATGAGGGCGTGGAGAGCACCCTGTCCAACTTCACAGATGGTACCAAATTATGGGGCAAAGTTAACATACCAGAAGGTAGGAAACACTACAGGGATTTAGAAGTGGGGCTTAAGGGGTTGAGGAAGCAAGTGGTGTTTTCCTCAATCCTCCCAATTTCAGGCTACGGGCTAAGGAGGGAGAGGAGGATAGAGGTAGTAAACCAAAGACTGTAGCACTGGTGTCATCATGGAGGCTTTGGCTTCCATGACCACAGTCCACTCTTTGGTGAGAAAGGCAGTGAGCTGGTGGAAAGGGACAGCCTCCACCTCTGTCCAATGGGGAGAAGGCTCTTCTCAGCCAGATTGGCTGACCTGCTTCACTGGGCTTTAAACTAAGTCCACTGGGGGATGAGGGGGGCTTCTGCCACTGCTGGCCCACTGAGCAACCCTTGCAAACCCAGCAGGCCAAGACACTTAAGAGAGCCCGCCCCTGCCCCAGCCCTGGAACTATCTGTAGGCAAGGGAAGGCTCTCCAAAGAAACACTTGCATGCCTATACACAAATGCCAGGAGCTTGAGGAATAAACAGGAGGACTTGTCCTCCTGCTTAACACAAATAATTATGACGTCATAGGGATAACAGAGACCTGGTGGGACTCCACCCATGACTGGGCCACAGGTATAGATGGCTATACCCTGTACAGGAGAGATCAAGTGGACAAAAGGGGTGGGGGTGTAGCTCTCTATGTCAAGGAAAGCTATGCATCCTTGCAAGCCGACATTGGCACCCAAGGTAGATGATTGCAAACCCTCTGGGTCAAAATCCATGGGGAACATGACACAGGGGACACAATGGTGGAAGTCTACTACAGACCTCCTACCCAGGATTAAGAGCTCAACCAGGAATTCACCAGGGAACTGGCTGAGGCTGGACACTCCCGGTGCATAGTTGTCATGGGAGACTTCAACTACCCAGACATCTTGTGGGAAGAACACTCAGCCAAATCTGAATGGTTGCTAAGCTTTCTCTTGTGCATGGATGAGCTCTATCTGACACAAGAAGTCTATGAGCCAATGAGAGGTAATGTGCTGCTCGACCTGGTACTGGAAATGGAGTACGACTTAATCAGTGACCTAATGATCAAAGGGAAGCTGGGTGACAGTGACTATGAGCTTATCACCTTCACCATCTGCCGTAAACATGGCAAGTCAGTCAGCAATGCAGGAGTCCTTGACTTCAGGAAAGCTGACTTTGACAAGCTCAGGAGGCTTGTTGGCGAGGCCCTAAGGGACCATGACTCAGAGGGGAGGGGAGTTCAGGATGAGTAGTTGTTCCTGAAGGGAGCAATCCTGGAAGCACAAGCAAAGTCTATTCCATCTCAGAGGAAAGGCAGCAAAAGGGCACAGCAGCCCCCTTGGCTCTGCAGGGAACTAGCAGACCTCCTGCATGTAAAAAGGAAGACCTACAAAGGACGGAGAACTGAATCCACCTCAAAGAAGGAATACTCTGTACTGGTCCGGACCTGCAGGGAGCAAACCAGGAAAGCCAAGGCTGCAACTGAACTCCAACTAGCTACAAGTATCAAGAACAATAAAGAGTCCTTTTTTAGATATGTGGGGAGACAGAGGAAAAGCAAGGGCAACACTGGACCCCTGCTAAACCATATGGGATAACTGACAACCGACTTGCTAAATGGGTACTTAGCATCAGTCTTTTATCAGTCTCATGGGACGCCCCTGCCCATTACGGGACAGGGAGGCCCAGGTGAGGGAGATTCCTTGCCCTCCATCAATGCTGACCTCATGAAGGAACACCTTGCGAGGCTGGATTCCTTCAAGTCAGCCGGCCCTGACAGTTTACACCCCAGGGTACTCAAGATGCTGGCAAGCATCATAGCTCACCCCTGGCACAGATCTTTGAAAACTCCTGGTGCTCTGGTGAAGTGCCCAAAGATTGGAAGAAGGCCAATATGGTGCCTATCTTCAAGAAAGGGAGGAAAGTGGATCCGGCAAACTACAGGCCCATCAGCCTGACCTCTATCCTGGGGAAGATCTTAGAAAAGATTATCAAAGAGGCCATCCTTAACAGACTGGCTGATGACAACATCCTGAGGGATAGCCAGCACGGGTTTGTTGTGGGTAGGTCTTGCTTCACCAATATTATTTCCTTTTACAACCAGGTGACCTATCACCTGGACAAGGGAAGAGATTGATGTCATATATCTTGATTTTAAAAAGTCTTTCATCTGGTATCCCATGATCACCTCTTACCAAAACTGTCTAACTGCAGCCTCAGTCTCACCACGATCCACTGGCTGGGGAATTGGCTCCGTGGCAGGATGCAGAGGATGGTGGTTGATGGAAGTCAAATGTCATGGTGTGCTGTGACCATTGGGGTCCCTCAAGGCTCTGTCCTTGGGCCTATAATATTCAACATCTTCATTAATGATGTGGACATTGGTATCAGAAACGGACTGACCAAGTTTGTTAATGACACCAAACTTTGGCATCCGCACCTGAGGACAGGAGGGTGATCCAGGCTGACCTTGACAGGCTCAGGAAATGGGCAGATGAGAACCTGATGGTGTTTAACACTGAAAAATACAAGGTTCTCCACTTTGGGAAGAAAAACCTGCAGCATCCTTATAGGCTTGGCAGTGCTATGCTGGCTAGCTCTATGGGCGAAAGGGACTTGGGGGTCATGATTGACCACAAGATGAACACGAGCCGTCAATGTGATGCTGCAGCTAGTAAAGCGAGCAAAATGCTGGCTTGCATCCATAGATACTTCTCAAGCAAATCCCAGGACATCATTCTCCCATTGTACTTGGCCTTGGTGAGGCCACAGGTGGAGTACTGCATCTAGTTTTGGGCTCCAAAATTCAAAAAGGATGTGGAGAAACTTGAGGGAGTGCAGAGGAGAGGCACATGAATGATCAGAGGTCAGGAAAACAGACCTTATGATGAGAGGCTTAGAGCTACACGACTCTTTGGCCTGGAAAAGCGCAGGCTCAGGGGTGATCTGGTGGCCACCTATAAGTGTATCAGAGGTGCTCACCAGGATCTGGGGGAACATCTGTTCTCAAGAGCACCCCAAGGAATGACAAGATTGAATGGTCACAAAATCCTCCATGACCATTTCAGGCTGGACATAAGGAAGAACATTATTGTCCAAGCCCCCAAGGTTTGGAATAGACTGCTGCTGGAG
>NW_017729026.1:39675383-39685786 GCF_001723915.1 Gavialis gangeticus | reverse complement strand
CTTGAGAGGGTTCAGAGAAGGGCCACTTGTATGGTCAGAGGCCTTCAGGCAAGGCCCTATGAGGAGAAACTGAGGGACCTAGAGCTCTTCAGCCTGCACAAGAGAAGGCTGAGAGGTTTTCTTGTGGCTGCCTATATATTCACCAGGGGAGGGCAGCAGAGAATAGAAGTTGCTAGAGTAACTAGGAACAATGGCCACAAATTGACGGAGAGCAGATTTAGGTTGAACATTAGAAAGAACTTCTTCACAGTAAGGGTTGCCAGAATCTGGAATGGGCTTCCAAGGGATGGGGTACTCTCCCCTACCCTGGGGGTCTTTAAGAGGAGACTGGACAAGCACCTAGCTGGGGCTGTCTGACCCCAGCGCTCTTTCCTGCCCAGGGCAGGGGGGTCAGACTTGATGACCTACTGAGGTCCCTTTCGACCCTAACAGCTATGAATCTATGAATCATGCAAATAGCTTATAACTTAGCAAAACTACTAATGATACTTCCCATGGGCAGTTTCAGGTACATTTCTGATTCCTCTGAAGTCAATGGATGATTTTAAATTTCAACTTGGGTGTGAAGAGGACTAGGCTTTGCACAAGTTGCCCACTATGAGAAATCTGGCATTTATACAAAAGCCCCCCCCCAAAAAAGGTCCTTTATAGCTGGTGTCTATCAAAGATTAATCTTTAGTTCAAGTGAATCCTACTCTTAATTGTGTAAAGGTGTGGAGCCTAATATAGAATAGTGGCGGCCTACCTATAGTTATATAAAACCTATGGTCCTATAAAAAGTGTGTGTAGTGGATATGTAGAATTAGGTCATGAAGTATAGACTTTAGTATTATTTTAAAGAACTTCTATCATGCTTCTTTCTCTTTCTATCAGCTTAACAACAATAATTAAAATGTTTGAAGGTACTTGTGGCATTTCTTTACAGGTGTTTAAATAGCAGTTAGGTACCTGGGCCTTTTTCTTTTCATCTTATGTCTAATAAGTACACAATTCACCAGTGATGTGTAGTTCTAGGAGATAAATGTATACTTTGTATATCATTGCTATAGCCTTAAAATATCTGTCCTACTTTATTTGCTTGGATAAATACTTCATATACCTCTTGTGCTGTCATTTTAACTTTTTTTTTATTTCATTGCCAATAATCATTGCATGAGGAGCTCCCTCATGTAAATATATTCCTACTTGCAATAGTGGATCAAAAATAAACACTGCCCAAGCCTTTTAACTGGTGCATTAGTTTTGGCTTTAATTACTATAGCAACAAGAGTCCACCTATTCAGATAATTGTTAGCAGAGGCTTGGAGAGGACACAGGAGATCTTTTAAACAAATAAAGCATGTGAAGAATAGATTTCTCTAAGCAATATTGCAGCCCTTCTGAGACTATGAAGACTGGTCAAAATATGAAAAGAATTTTTTAAATTAATTATTCTTTCTTCTTTTCCAAAAGTGTTTCCTTCCTACAGTAAATCTCTTTTAAACAAATACCTAAATATCTGAAAAAATAAAATGCTTCAATAAAGGAATGATCCAGGACTAACTCAAGAGAGTTCCAGTGTGAGTTAACATGCCCCATTCTCCTCTATGGGTCAAGGTCCCCAATCAGAATTCATCTTATGGGATGCATCATGAATAACCATGGAGTGACTCCACAAGAAGGGAGGCTATGATACATTATGAAAATGGAATCTAGTCATGAAACATGGCCATTGTAGGAGAATTGTGGCACAAGGTATATAAATTATAATTTCCAGGAGATACTATAGAGGAACCTCCAAAATACAAATGTGCAATTACAAAATTTCAGATTTTGGATGAGAATTCTTACCTTCAAAATGTTGCCCCCCAAATATATAGTTTTCTTAAGAGAATGGGATAAAACCATTTCCAGGTATCTCTAGAGCAGTGGTTTGCAACCTTTTTTTATTTGTTGACACCTAAAAATGTCAAATGGAAGTACAGAACCCTTTGGAAATTTCAAATGTAGGTGTGAACCCCTTTGAATCATAACTGTGGGTATTCATATACTTTTGAATGATAATAGTCATCTTTCACACACCCCTTAGACAATCTGTGGATCCCCAGGGGTCCATGGACCACAGGTTGAAAACCACTGCTCTAGAGACTATCTTCTTTGTAGATGTTCATTAGGAAATGGAAGTGCAGTGCCCCAAATTATTTTACACTGAACCCCTGATAATAGCCATATGGGTCCCTGCTTCCCAGCTCCCAAAAGGGGATCATTTACAACAGGGGTTTTCAACCTTTTTCAGTCAGTGTATCCCTGGCAGCTGGATGCAGACCAGTGGCAGTGGTGGGCAGGGGGTGACATGCAGCCAGACACCAAGCAGGGCAGGGAGGTGGTGTGCGGCTGGAAACCAAGTGGGGGTGAGGGGTCATGTGCTGTCCCCTGGGTCTGGCCAGGTGGGTGGTGCCTGCTAGGGATGGTGGATGGCGGCGTTCCACCCCCGCCCACCTGCACATACCCCCCAGGGCCTTCTCAAGTACCCATGGGGGTATGTGTTGACAACCCCTGATTTACAACTTCACATCTTTATTTCAGATATGAAGTTGATTTTACAATAAGATCCTTTTTTGGTATGTCAACATACAATGCATATTACAGGTACCACCTACACTTAATACTGAGTATTTGGTAAATGAGTACTGAATTGTTTTATCTAGCATATAGTGGGGGCATCTACACAAGATGCTTATTGTGGAGTTGCCTAATTAGCTCCACAGTAAAGTAACTCCATCTACATGTGCAGAGCTATTAGGCCAGAGTAAACTAATTAACTCTGCACTATAGCATCCTCATGTCCCTACCAGCCCCTCTGCAGCATGTTTAGCTGGGTCACAGCAGTCACGGGCTGGCAGGCTGACCCCCAGAGCCCTCTGCCAGCTGGGGCTGTGCTGCCCCAGCTTAATCTGCTGTGGTCCTGGGAGCATGTGTAAATGCTATGCTTAGGAGCAATAAAATTCACATGTAGGCATGACCGTGATTGGTAGTCTGATTTTGTTTGCAGAAAGGCTGGATTTTAACTTTTATACTGTCCACAATAATACAAATGTATACATTTCTATAATTGCTATATTTTCAGTTTGTTAATGAAATGTTAGTTTAAATTAAGCCACTTCTGTTTTTCGATCTTGGCTTTGAAAGTATTTTATAGGTTCCTTAGCATTTTGTTTCAGCACTGCTCCTGTTCACACAAGTTGGTTTCTGAAATTCCCTGTAAAGTTTCTTTGGGGAAAATAAAGCCTAAGAATAGTGTACAAACCATAGCCCCAGGTGCAAGCATGGTGCCTGCTTGAGCCTGGTATTTCATTATAGTCCTGGAGGGAACCTACAAGGCTCTATTAGACCTTTATCCAGCTCCTCAAAACTTGAGATTTGCTCTTAAGAACAAAGCCCCTTCCCAGAGACAAATAAGTGAAATCTCCATGCAGAAGCATAGCATCCAAAAATGTGCTGTTGGCAAATCTCTTTTACCCTTCCCCCACTCTTCTCAGCCTAACTTCTCACTTGCGAGCTCAGGAATAGCTGCAAGGAGGCATAGGCAGATCCAGGATTTACTTCAGGCAGCATACTGCCCTTCAGTAAGCTAGCCCCCCCTCTGTGCAGCACTGGTCAGGCCACAGCTGGAGTACTGTGTCCAGTTTTGGGCGCCGCACTTCAAGAGGGACGTGGAGAACCTGGAGAGGGTCCAGAGGAGGGCCACTCTTATGGTTGAAGGCCTCCATGGCCAGCCCAATGAGAAAAGGCTGAGGGACCTGAACCTCTTCATTCTCCGCAAGAGGAGACTGAGGGGGGATCTTGTGGATGCCTACAACCTTATCAGGAGCCACCAGCAGGGGCTCGGCGAAAGTCTGTTCACCAGGGCCCCCCTTGGAGTCACCAGAAACAATGGGCACAAGCTGAGGGAGGATAGGTTTAGGTTAGCTATTAGGAAGAACTGCTTCACTGTAAAGGTGGCCAGAGCCTGGAATGGGCTTCCCAGAGAGGTGGTGCTCTCACCTTCCCTGGAAATCTTCAAGAGGAGACTGGATGGGCAGCTGGCTGGGGTCTTATGACCCCTCCCACCCCCAGTGCTCCTTCGTGCCCATGGCAGGGGGTCGGACTCGATGATCTGTCCCTTCCAACTCATTGATTCTATGATTCAGGTCATACGGAGATGGGTATGAGGTGTGGCTGGGGTCCATTGGTCAGTAGGGCACATGGGGGAGGTGGGCAAGGAGCAGGTGCATGAAAGACAGGAAGAGGACCCCCTGTTGACACTACTGCTTCTGTCCCTGGTTGACCTTGGGAGAGGTGGTGGTGGGGAGCGCAGAGCAGCTCCTGTCCCATGCCACCTGGGTGCTGTGCGGAGTGGCTGTTAGGGGAGATGGGCTCAGTGGGGAACAGTGGCTCTGTACAGGTTCCTCCTAGCATCTGATTCCTGTCTGCTCCCCTGTTTTTCTCCCCAGTGTTCTCCACTGTCCAGGAGCAGGTACTGGAAGGAGAAACCTGTGTGCTGCCCCTGCTGTTCCCTGCTGAGCTTGGCTCCCCACATAGCTGCAGCCTAGAGCTGGAGCTGGAACAGGAGTGGCTCTGGTGCTTCCCATGTGTATGGATCAGCTGGGAACAGTAGTGGCAGAAGGAGGGTGCATCTGGACCACTTTATTCCCTGCAAGCAGAGAGCCAGGCAGTGCAAGACATGCTGGTAATTTTAGTTTTCTAGGCTGGCAGTGGAGTTTGCTGCTTCGCAGTGGAAACTTTCACTCCAATATTTTGCCACTTAAGCCCATGTCCAAATCCCCCCGCTGCTGAATTCAGCAGCAAAAATGTGGGGTAGTTCTCCACCCAGCAGCAACAAACTTCACTACTGCTCTACAAAACCATTCCTAGAATGCCCTCCACTCTGTGGGCATATTCAGAGAAGCACGGGCGTGCAGTATGTGGTGTTGCAGACCTGTCTGAGGAACTACAACTGCACGTGCGGGCACTCCCCACATTGCTACTTTGTAGTGCAGGTGTGGGAGGGGGACAGTGGGGTTGACCCTAGGAGGTCCCAGGGGCAAAAAAAATCCACTGGAAAAAAAACTGGCATGGCACACATGGTGGCAGAGCACGCTGCCCGAAACCAGAACCTGACCTGCTGCAGCCACATGCCAGCTGCCCGCCAGGTTTCCTGCTGCAGGAATGCTGTAGCTGCAGCTCCTGGAGGCCCCCAGGAGCCCATTTAAGGCTGCTGGGGCCAGCACAGTTGCTGGTCCAAGACTTTCCTACCCCAGCTGGGGTAACCTGATGCATGCCAGGGGGCATGTGGCATGGGCATTCTCCAGTGACAAGTAGCAGCACAACAAGTTGCATCACTGATACTTCTCTCCAGGGAAACACATTCCCGCTCATCTAGACATGCCCTCTGATACACATTGTCTACATCATAGAGAAGCCATATGTAGTCGGCAGGGACAGAATCCTCATAATAATTAAATATCTTATATGTAAGTAGTGCTTTTCTCACTGGTATCAAACTTAAATGCACATGATGCCTCATGATGCCATATGATGTAGGTACTTTAAATATTACCATAAATAGAAAAAAATAGAAACAGAGGAGCTATTTGCCTAAAAGACCCAGGAACATGT
The DNA here is from genome assembly GCF_001723915.1 of Gavialis gangeticus. NCBI lineage: Eukaryota > Metazoa > Chordata > Crocodylia > Gavialidae > Gavialis > Gavialis gangeticus. Next base: position 39,680,149 of record NW_017729026.1, on the reverse strand, counting down.
TCCTACTAGCAGTACACACACCTACATTTGAAGTTTGAAGCATCCTATACTTTTCCCAAGTATTTAAAGATAATACAGGTATGTCAAAGAGAAAAAGAAGGGCAAGCAATATTATTTCTTGGTCTAATCCTGTATTTCCTCTCATCACACCTGTCTGTGCATTAAAAATCAACCAGAGGCCATGGGCACCCTTTGTACTATGCTACTGTAGATGAACACATTGTGGGAAATTTAGAACATCTGGGGGGAAAGTGCTTTTTTATGCTTTGGCTAGTACCCTTTTAAAGATGTGTCTAGCATAAATTTTATTACCATATATCTCTAGTTTTTATTAGTCTTAAAATAACCCCGCTTCAGAGCAAAAGAGTGATTCTTGGATGTGTTTCTCCACCACTTCCTCGCTCCCTTTTGTTCATATAGCATTCTTGTCCCCTGACAGCATCTTGCAACTCTATTATTTCCACCCCTGAGATTCCACTGCAGTTTTACATCTCATTCATAATGCACCTTTTTAATTCCTGTAATAAAACATTTGTTTTAAATCAGTAAATTGTGCCATATATTTTATTGGTAATACCACCACATACAATAATTTATTTCTACATTTAAAGCATTCAAACCCAGTCTCCAACAATGTAAAAAAAAAAAAGAATAGAAATCAAATAAGAAACATTATCCAAGGCGATGCGGCCCTGAAAGCCTAATGGAATACTCAGAGGTAGAGTACAGTAAAAAGATAGGTTCTTCAGTGTTAGTTTGAATGTTAGGCTTCACTTATTTAATATAATGATTATATTCATGACTTATTTTCCCTGAATATCCCTCTCACTTCCCCGATCTGTGCTGACCTTTTCTGTAATTTTTCCTCCTTTCTTCTTCTCAATGCTACTTCTAATAAAGAGCTGCCATTATGATCTCCCCACTTTCCACCTCATTGTTGAATGTAGGTTGTAGGGAGAATTGCAGAACTTCACATTCTGGGTATTTTTTTCTGGAACTGAAGAGATGTCAGAATTTTATTCTGTTTGTTTACCATGCCATTTTGGGAGCATATAGATCCTGGTTGCTCAGTCTTGTAGACCATCAAAGAACGTAGCTGATTAGCACTACTCTAGCTCTGCCTAGCACCTTTTGCTGGGGGAAAAACCTTTGAGGGATGTAAGTCTTCTTTTTGTTCTGTAGAACAGCTGGCCCCTACTTTTGTCTTCCTCAAATTCTATTTTTTTCTTGTGTACCTATAAGTGGGATGCCTTGCTTGCTGGCAGTTACAGACAGGTTTTTCGCCCTGAGGAGCTCCTTAATCAGCCCTACCCAAAAAGACAGTCTTTTAAACAAAACAAGCAGCAAAATCCTGTGGCCCTGTCCTAGACGCTGGGAGAGGAACCTCTTTGGCTCTGGTGTAACCAGAGTTGCCTAGCCCCTCATTGTAGGAAGCAGTTGAGCCCATAGCTTTTTGCTTCTTACTCCTCATACTGTTCCTTCATAAACTGTCTCTGCCATCCTCTCTGGGGTTTTTAAGCTCCCAGGGAGCCAGTCCCTTACTAGCACTTTCCCAACAGTTGAAGCTATTCAATAAGGCTGGCTGCCACCTCTTAAGGAGACAGACCACTGTATTACAATTTCCCAAATTTGGTGATGTTTGTGGTACTCACCCAATCCCAAATATCATTGGTTTTCATGGTATTCATAAATTTTAGTCTTCAGTTTTCTCAACCTTTTTTACCTTGTACAATTAAATAACATTGAATGAACTCCACCATAAAAAAGTAAAACTGGAAGTATTTTACCCAGAAGGATGGAAATGGTATACTGGCACACACATTGTGGTGAAATCACCCCATATCACATGCGCTGATAAAGAGGATCACAGACACCTAGGCTGTGTCCAAACAAGTGTGGATGTCCCCAGGGACAAGTAGTGGTGGCGCACCTTGCACTACCACTAATTGTCCCAGGGGAATGCCCATGCCATAAGCACTTTGGTTCATGGCAAGTTGCACTGGGTGCTGCAAGGAGGGCTGCAGCTGCAGCAATTTTGCCATATGGAACCTGGCCAGCAGTTCCAGGCAGCCCAGCTCTGCTTTTGAGCGGTGTGCACTGTCTGTGTGTGCGCTGCTCTACTTTTTTTCCCTTATGGGTCAAAAAAAGACAGTGGAAAAAAAAGCAGAACAGTGCAGACATGAGCAGCACTCCCTGCAGTATGGAGAACATCTGAAAGTGCAGTATGGGGCACTGCAGGCATGTTTGCAGTGCCACATACTGTGCTGCCACGCTTGTCTGGATGTGGCCCTAGGCAATGAAACTACTGCCATGTATGCTCCTACCACCACCTCTTTTGTGGTATGTTTTCCAACTTCTTCCACCTTTAAAAGTTTAATTATACCACTGTTGGTTTTAAGAAATGCTACAAACTACAGAACAAAATAATTCTCAGGTCAAAAATGAAAGCAGCTATTTCAGAACTCCAACATGACTGAGCATACCAAATTTTAGAGGAACCAGCCTTTTATAGAGTTATAGACATACTTATATTACGGTATTTGCAGTGGTTTACCACAGGTTAATTTGTTTAATAACTCATTTTAATAGCATTATTTATTTTTTCTTAGAGTCAGTGTATTCAGATATTTGATATGTGGAAGCCCCTATCATGATGGTCAACTCTATCATAAATTTCTATGGAACAGCAAAAGTTCTAAGAATCTGATCCAGAACCCATTGGGATATTTCCATTCAATGGATTTGAATCAGAACAAATTACTCTCCTCCTACATAGACCTGATAGTATAAGGATTACATTGGTTCTAACATTCCAAAGAACAAAAGGAAGGAACATACTATACATGACTTGTTTGTTGGGAATGATAACGTATTTCCTAAGCAGAGTTCTGTTTTCTGGAGAACTAAATTCTACTTCTAATCTTATTTTTTACCTCACCCTATTTTTTCTCCATGTTATTCTGGATCAGAACCTTTTCTGACTTGAACAGAAAGTTAAGGTGTTTAAGAGAATAACTTTAAGAAAATAGCTAGAATGTCCACAAACATTTTCACTTTCCCCAGTTTTCAGTAAAACTATGATCGGAGTTGAGCATATTTATCAGTATAAAAATCATGTTCTATTCTTCTCCCAATTATATTTATTGTTCATTTAAGGAAAAAACTTCATGTGTGCAAAAGATATCGGATTTACCCAAAGAACCTTGTCTGCCTTAAATCCTATTGATATTCATGCATAATAACAACAGCTATAGTCTCTGAGGTTTAAGTATGCCTGAGTGGCACAACAGAACCTTCATATTGATGTCAGATTGGGTGAATTAGAAGAATGGAGGAAAATATTCACAGAATTACAGTACTGTTAATATAAACTTGTATTTTTGCCTTTGCCTTAAGCATAGGATACAGGTCCCAAGGAATTATTTTTTAAAATTTGATAGGAAATTATGTTTATTTTTTCTTTCAAAGTAACAATGCCATCTTGAACTAGAAATGGGTACATACAATAAAATATTTTCTGTGAGTATTTTCCTGATAATGAAGTTTTTAAAATACATTCTCACCCAGTTTATGTTCATGTTCAACAAATATTGTAACAAACTACATTTAGTGGCACAACTATTCTATAAAAGAAATTTCAAGAAAATTATATCAGTCATTTGCATGACTGCTGACTTATTGTATTACTATAGCACTGCAGGTTTCTCTATACTGGTGGTTCTGAGCAAGGGTGCAGGAGCACTGGGGTGCTAAAAGAGCCTTTCAGAGGTGCCATGGCATGGCATAAGTGAAACCATGTGAAACTACCCCACACGCCTCACGTAGAGCCAGGCTGGTAAGGACTATGACAGGATTATGATTATTTGATAAACCCAAAGCAGGCAGAAGCACCCAGCTCTTCCTCAGTATTTCCTGGTCCAGTCCTACATGCATCTTCCAGAAACAGAGGTGTGTGGGGTAGAACTATCCAACATGCCTCTGTTTCCAGGAAGACCCAGCAGGGCCAGACTGGAACAGGTTGAAGCAAGAGTAGGAGCTCCTGCCTCCTTTAGGTTTATCAGATAAGCCTAATGCAGGCAGAAGCATGAGCCCCACATGAGGCACAAGGGGAACTTTGAGTTGGCCATAGTGGCAGTGGCAGCAGCAGCCCTGGTTGAGAATCATTGGGCGTGTCCACACATGCAAGCACTTGTGCTTGCAGCAGCTCAAATAGAAGTGGTGCAAATCTGAGCTGGGGCTTTTTGCCTCAGTGCACATGCTCAGACATGCTCTGAGCAGGCAGGGTCCTAGCAGGAATTCTGGTGTTCCCTACTGGAAAACTGAAAAATCCCTGATAAAAAAAATCCCAAAGTCACTCTGTAAAATATCTCAAAATCCATTTTCCTCCACAATTAAAACAAAAGACCACTGTAAAGAGAGAAAGAGAGAGAGACAGTGAGACAGTGATCAGTTGGGCAATGTTTTATTGATATATGTACACTGTTAAAGCAATTTGGAAGACTACCAGTGTCTCTATCATAATAATAAAGTGAACTTTAAATACACATTTCATGAATACATGAATATATATTTTGCTGCCCCCCCAGGGGTTATGGCCCCCCACAGGGGCTACCACCCCCTGCAGGGCCCACCTGCCCTGCCCTACCCCCTCTTGCTCCCCCAGGCCCCTAGATGGCTGCCCTGGCTGGCTCCATCCCCCACTGACTCCTGCAGCCCCCCAGTGGCTGCCCCAACCAGTCCCACCCCCTGGCTCCCCCAGACCCCAC
>NW_017729026.1:39674981-39675290 GCF_001723915.1 Gavialis gangeticus | reverse complement strand
CCCACCCAGTCCCCCCCCATGGCTCCCCCAGACCCCACAACGGTTGCCCACCAAGCCTCATCCCCAACTTGCACCCCCAGCCTCCCATTGCCTCCCCCCCAACACCAGTCTCTGGCACTTAAAAAAAAAAAAAAGCCTCTACTCAGCGAGCAGGGCCTGTGGGGGATCCAGGGCCTCCTGGCAGAGACCCACTGAGCAGCACAGGGCATCAGGGGGCATCAGGGGCCCCAGGGACCTTGCCGGCAGCTCAAACTGCCAGTAAGTGGCATGGGGGGGCGTTGTTTTTGTTTTCTCTGACGCTGGGGTGGG
>NW_017729026.1:39671140-39674832 GCF_001723915.1 Gavialis gangeticus | reverse complement strand
TGGAGGAGTGGGCAGGGCCAGCAAGGGTCCCCCCCATGGTCCCCTCCTCCATCCCCCCAACCCCTAATTTACCGGCAGTGGAGTCTGGGTCCAGCTCCCTGCTGTTGACACTCTGCCAGCCCTGCATGGGCAGGCAGCATGCTTCAGCACCAGGATGAGGGCTAACCATAGAGACACTCTGGCAGCCCAAGTGTCTCTGTGAAGAACCCAGCCTCTGGTTGCCTCAGGGCATGGTCTGTGCCCTGCCCCACTTTTTTCTGTGCAGGTTTTTTTGACTCTGCAAACTTGCAGTGCAGGAAACATTTTCCCATTCCCGCATGTGCCTCTTGCATCTCAAAGGGGTTTCAGACACTACAAGAAGCACATGTGGGCTCATCTGGACGCGCCCATTGTGGCAAATGGAGGCAGCAATACAGTGGTTCTCAAGCAAGGTGCTGCCAGATTCAAAAGTTATGGAGGGGTGCCTTAAATCTAAAAATGTTGAGAACCACTGGCCTACACTGCAGGAGCTGAGGAAATAATCCTTGTGCTGCCCACTTGTTCCAGCTCCATCTGTATTAACCCTGGAAATAAGGTAGTGAGGACACCGTGACTGTACCCTGAGCACCACCCTCAACACCCAGCTTTCAAGGCCTAAGTTGTCCACAAGGTGTCCATCCAAACAGGGCTTATTTCTTTGCCAGCATGACTGAGCATCCTCTCCCCATAAAATAGACATACCTAAAAGGCCAAACATACTTCAAAAACCCATTGGGCTACATATTGCAGCGATCACATACTATGTGATCATGTAAAGTGGATTCTGAAATTGTAATAATGAATAGTCATAACAGAAACCTGGTTCTAAGAGTTACAACAATCTACCTAGGGAACACAGATACATCACATCCTCAAAATTGTTTGGATTTTGAGTATCAAATATTCGAAAAGACCATTTTATGGGTGGTTCACCAACTAAGAATTATTTCCAGGAATCATTCACTGAATAATTTTGATAGAGATTGTAAGAAAAATCAAGATCTGTTTAGATTCATTTGTTTGGGAAAAAGTGGCAAGATGTATTGAAGATGTGATTCATGCTGCATAATTTTTAGCTTTATTGACTAGCATTCCCTTGACTATTACATTTTAGTAAATAGAAAAGCGTAACTTTTCTCAGAGGCTTCCCAAAGCACTGTGAAATTTGAAGCCACAAAAGAGAAGTATGTATATTCAGTATATATTCAACATGCACTGAGCTATGCTATTGTGCTGAAATTTGCTCTAAAAGACAGTGTGCATGTGTTTTCTGGCTACACTGAGGTCAATGCAGCAGCTGTTCATGTAACCCAAACTTGAGTGTAGGCTGAGTATATGAGCTCAGGTGACTGATGAAGAGCTGCCAAGGACAAAGACTGCCATTCCATCAGGCCCTTCTGTGAATGGGAAGAAAGGAAGTATTCTTCTGTCTTTTAAACTCCTGCATGAAGGCTGGTCACAATTTATGCCCTGCCACTTAGCAGTTTAAATATACTGTGAAGTTTAAAACTCCAGGTAAGATACCATTTAAAGAAAAAAAAAGAAAATCCTGCAATGCTTTTCTCCACAGTGAAATATCAACTACCAATAATGAGTTGCTTGTGCAATGTCTCTGTTTTGTAGTCTTGAAGATTTTAGAATATGGACAGGCTCAATGCTTGAAGCAATACACTGGTGGCCCACCTGTAAACAGAGACTGCGTTGTTTGGGCTGGAAAGTCAGGGATATCTAGATGAGATGCTGGTCAAATCACTTCCTTGTGTGCTGTTGGATGCAGAAATGGATGTGCCTTAATCACACAAGCCCCGTATGTAGATAAGCTCTGGCAAGCTTTGACTTTTTTTTTAATGAAAGAAGTGAAATTCAGACAAGTCACCATTTTTCTAAAGAGATTTTCTTGCTTAATTCCAGCTTTTTAAATACTAATATTGAATGTTAGTATTTTTATAAAATGCTTAAAATAGGTTTCAGTAAAAGGTTTTCCTTAAATACATATTTAGGTGCTTGCTTATACCACCATAAAATCTGAAGGCAAAGGATGGCAGACAGCTTCAATAAAATTAATTCCTGAGCAAATGCTCGGTACCATCTCAATTGGTGGAATTTTTTAAACAGAAAGTAGTAATGATCAGGAAAAATAAATCAAGCAGTGGGTTATGTGCAGTAATAAATAGTCATCACAATAGCTCACACTCCTCCAAATAACATGAAAGGAAAGTGAATTGACAAATCATGAACAATTTCAGAAATGAAGAACTGATGGTCTGGCTCTAATCCCTCTGACTTTTTAATGCATTGAGATGCTGAAGCAAATAACCCCTTTTGTGAACCTTAGCTGGCCATTAGTCGTTAATAAAACAAATTGTCATGTATCATCCATGTTTGGTGACAGAAAAAAATATATATTGTGATAAAAAATAAGCAAAGTACACCTGGTTATTATTTGTAAAGACTTAACTGTAAGTTTTTAATGATTAATTTATCTGGTATTGAATACCTTAATAGATCATGAGAAACATCAAGGGAGGAATGTGGTACTGCATTTTTAAAGTCTCTTTCACTCTCTCTGAATGATAATAGGCATGGAAGCTATCATTAGTCTTGTTAGATGATGGTTCCTTTAGGAATCTCTTATGTATTACCTTTTAGAGGGAAGGTCAGAGAAAATTCCCTTGGGAGTCCCCCTGCAGGATACAACTAACACAAGCGTAAACTGTATGGAAATGGCTAAATTATCTTTAGAAAGACCTTGGTCTTTCACATCAATCATACCCTTCTGAACTAGTAAAACAGATAAGCATCCTGCTGGCAAGACTGTTACTATCCATATGTTTGTCATGATTGTCACCACAAATTTATCAATGAAAAGACAGTAGTCATACTTTCCTATAGGAAAATATGTCTATCGATAGACACAAGAGTATGTGCATTTTTTGTGACTGCTACATGAATGAAATTGCAAAAATATAATTTTTAAGGTTGCAGGTAAAAATCAAAGATAGTCAGGAAACATAAAATTTAACATTGCAAGAGCAATTTTACCTCAGAGACCCTGCACATATCTTGTATATATTATGGTGTGCATTTTACAACATAATTGATAATCTATTAAGCTTTACAAGAAAAATAGGTTACAAAACGGAGTATTTATGGAACATGACTAAGTGATCATTAAAAACTTTGGGATTTCTTGACTTTGGTTTTGTATATCTAACCTTGCACAGTAGTTTTTACTTTTAATATAACCAATTTGCTGTTTTAAGATTTTCTTGAAGAAAAATAACATGGGAGAAAATTGCGAGCTTGCATATACACTTTCTGTTCCCAGTTCTGTTTTGAATGTCACATTTCACTGATGAGAATACAGTGGGAGAGAAAAAAAAATCTTCAGGTGCTGCTGCTCATGTGTATGCTTCTTATCCCACCCTTGTATGGATGGGATAACAGAATAGCAAAAGCAACACATTTTAGTTTGTACACAGTGGATATAAGTTAACTATGAAAAAAACAGAAGGATTTGTTTTAAAGGAAAGTTTAGAATTTGCAGAACATGACAGAATCTAGCTATGTTAAAACTCTACAATATAACTCAAGCCTAATGCTGAACCCAGGCACTTTAACAATAACAACAATACTGCTCTTGTTAAAGCCCCCAGCTAAAGCCAAGAGAACGA
>NW_017729026.1:39655087-39666140 GCF_001723915.1 Gavialis gangeticus | reverse complement strand
CATTTTAGTTTATACACAGTGGATATAAGTTAACTATGAAAAAAACAGAAGGATTTGTTTTAAAGGAAAGTTTAGAATTTGCAGAACATGACAGAATCTAGCTATGTTAAAACTCTACAATATAACTCAAGCCTAATGCTGAACCCAGGCACTTTAACAATAACAACAATACTGCTCTTGTTAAAGCCCCCAGCTAAAGCCAAGAGAACGATCTTTTATTTTCTGAAGGGAAATGAAAATGAGTCCATAAACTAATTTTCCTTGGGAAAATATTATCAACTTTGATTTTTGAGGTTTAATTGGAGAAATCCATTCTTTCCAGAACAGAAACTCTGAATTTCTCTCAGCTGTATCCCCAACCTGTGTATGAGTTAACTATTATTGTTTTAATCATTTACAATGTGGTATTAATAACACCTGCAAAATATTAGGTGCTTTCCAGGATTTTAGAAGAGACTATCTCTGCCCCCAAAGTCTTACAATCTAAGGACAAATAAGTAGGCATAGCTTGAGATAAAGGGAACAACTTTACTGTTTAAACCCTTTAAAGCAATGGTACCAGTAGCCTGATCATGGGCATCTGACATGGAAAACTGGAGACTTTGAGCTTGATTCCCAGGTGTTGCCCAAAGTGATTATCCTGGTTCCTTAGGAAATAAAGTTCCCATTACAATTCTTTTCAAATGTTAGGAGGACACTGATGATTGACTAATACAGTGAGTTGCAACAGCACTGTTGTAACAGTTAATTTTTGGGTATTGGTCTGAAAGTATTTTTTTTTCCTTTTAAACGTAATTGATTTCATTGTTCTTAATCTCCTCCAACATTACATACCACTTAAAGCAAAGGGAATTTAGGTGTTCTTGCAGGAGTGCCTCTAGGGTATACTCTGGACTGGAAGAACTGGGATGTAGAACACTGGAAATGATATATATTGGTAGGGATGTCAGGACACTTCTGAAAAAACAGCTCATGTAACATCTGGCTGAAATGTTAGCTATTAGACCTTCACTTGTATGAGCATTAAATGCATGCCCAGAATAAATAAAAAACCAAACAAGCATTTTCTTCTACATTTCACTGAAAGAAGTAAATTTTGATTTACTATGTTTACTTGCATACCACATGGACATGCACCTTCCCCCTCAAAATCAGCCCTCCAAAACTGGGGTGTGTGTCTTAAACCAGGAAGCTGACTTTTCTTTGCTGGAATAGAAGCATAGAGGAATAGAATCATGGACACACTGTACTCTAGTGGCTTCTGTTTCTCTAGGGCTCAGCAAGTAGAAGGGGCAAAGTTTACTGCTGATCCTTTCACAGCTGCTAAGCAATTTGCCATACCTATTGGCTGACCATTGTAGCTTGTGCCTGAAGCAGCAACTGAGCTGGCTCAGGGCAAGTGAATGGCTGCATGTAATCTGTAGGATTTTGATGAGACTTGTGGTATGAAAATGACACTAGGTCTGAGACCATTGTTGCTGTTCCATCATACAGGAAGTTCTTGCTACCTTACCCAGACTTTCTCTTGGGATGCCACACTTCCAGGACACCCTGGCCATGTCCAGACAGTAGATCCTGGTGTCAGAAAAACCCATGCTAGAAAAAAGCAGGGTGGTGCACATGGCAGCAGCATTCGCTGCCCAAAATAAGAGCCTGGCTGGCCAGAACCATACTCCAGATCCAGCCAGGCTCCTTGCAGCCAGATTGCCACTACCGGGGTCCCAGGAGGCCCCTAAGGTCCCAGGCAAGGCTACCGGGGCCAGCCCATGTGCTGGCCCCAACCTCCTCTACCCTACCTGGGCAAACTTGCCACACACAGAGCACAGAGCACTCACAGGCATTCCTCCTGGACCAGTAGCAGTGAACTACGTGCTACTGCTACTGCTACTTGTCCCCGGGGAAACGCACATGCACTTTCATCTGGATGTCCCCTTGGAGTCCAAAAATAAAATACAAACCTGCCTCAAAGCAATATTTAAATTAAAATTAATTTACTGGTTGATATCCTCTTCTTACCAACACTCTGTAAAGGAAATATGGCCAGGTGTGGATATGTAAAATAGGATGATGCTACTCCTCCTGAAAAAGTGAAGTCTGATCTATAAATACCACTTCCTTTCTGAAAGCAAAATAATTCCTCTACACAAAACACCTGAGGAGAGTAGGACATTCTGCATGGCAAAATTCATAAAACTTATTTTTTTACATAGATCTCTAGCCCGTTTTAACCACCTAAACAGGCATAAAAACCTGAACAACCAGGATTTTCTGTCAGAAGCAGAACCTATATATAGCTAGATTCTTCTTCTTCCACCACCCAGGTAAAGTTATTTAAGTTTAATCCCAGAAATGCAAATAATTTCTATGGCACCAATTTTTAGGATTTTCAATGATCTCTTTCTAATTTCAGCAACAAAGAGTGGGTTTCTAAAGAGCAATTAGCAGTTTTCATCATGAAGCCACTATGTTTCAAAGTTTTTCCATGAAGAGAGACCTCCCATGAATAGCCAGAAAGCTACTTGGTAGGGTCCTCACCTGGACTATGGGAGATCTACATTCAAATATGTGCTTTATATGATTCTGAACAAGAAATTAAATATGCGAACCTCAGAGGTTATGCTGAGATGAGTCTTGCTCACACTCTTGTTACAGTTCTCCCACATTATTTTTTTAATTGATAAATATTCATACTGAAAATGAAAGAAAGACTGATGTCCTAATGGTGTTTGTTCAACAAACTTACATACTCTTCTAATAAAATGGGATGAGGTTATAAATTTTGCATAGCAGAATCGAGTGTAGAAAGGAGAGCAATTTGCCAAAGGGAAAAGGGGACAGGACGTTACTATGTGCCATCAGCTCTGGGATAACTCCCTGTGTTCATTTTCTTCTCCCTCATAAGTGGAAGCTAAGCCATCAATGAAAGGAGCGTAAGTAACTGTGGTTTAGTTTTCACTAAATGGGGTAACAGTTACCACAAAATAGCTGATGCATGATAAAATCCCAGCCCATTTTATTCAATGGTAAATGGCTGGATATACATAAGCTAACCCTTAAATAAGGTATTTGCTTGAGCAAGCAAACTTGTGGAGTGGTTGTATATTTTACAAGCCAAAGAGCTATAAAACAAGGAGTTTTAAACGTCCAATTAGCAAAACTAGTGGAGAATGCATTCCTACAAATCAGAGCCCTGGGTTTTCATATTCTATTCTTCTTTTAGAAGCCCTTGCAATCAAATATAAAACCTTGTGTTATTTCAGTGTTAATGCTGAACAATTAAAATCACAAACATAAAGAAATGAAACAATTATAAGGCAAAATAACTTCCTTCTGGAAGTCAGTGGTAGAACAGAACAGTCCCTGATTTTAATGGGATCATGATTACACCTATGGTCACAAAGGCAAATTTGACTAACTGCATTGTAAAAAATATTACTTCCCAGTGTTTTCCTTGGTCACATGTATAGTTTAATATATTGCATTTAATACAATGATAACACTATTATGCCTATGAAGTATACACTTTTTTCTGTTAAGTACTGAATCAAAAGAAAAGAGTAGTTGAAAATGTTTGGCTAAATCTATGTTTTCATCTCAAAAAATAGTATATTTTTGCATCAAAGTAGGGAACTTAAGATAGCTATACTTTATACCACATCCTTATGGAGACAAAGCACTGTAATTTTTACCTCAGTGTCACTAGGTAAGTCCCAAGAGAACAAGTTGCACGACTGACCTGGAAAAGCTACAGGTATAAACTATATATGCCTTGTCTCCATAAGGATTTTACTTTTAAAACTCAACTTTTTTTGTCAGTGAAGACAAAGTCTGAGTCTTTGATTCTCTCCTGTCACAAAAAGGGGCCTAGACAGGCTCTTGAGGCACATATTATATAACTGCTCTACAATTCATTGAGTCAGATACACACTACAGTGCTGCTTAATAGACAGCATTAATAAATAATGGAACAGCGTTCCTTTCAACATAGTCCAACTTTCAGTAATAAAATTAGGAAGGATAAAAATATTAATAGAGATGAGCTCTTGATGAAATTTTACCAAAAAGGGTTACATTATATATTCAAATAAAAAGAATCAAAGCTGTTCCTGCTCCTGTTCCAATAGTTATGACTGTTCTTCAATAATTTGCCTCTCCAAACAGTTATATATAAATTAATGTCTAAAATGCAGCCAGAAGCTGCAACTTTAATGTTGAGTAAGTGGAAATACCAGTGTACAGATTTAAATGTGCACCTGTTTCTGCCATTCATTTGGGTAATCACTGTATATAAATTTATACACCATGAAAAGCTTTCTTCATGTTCATACGGTGTGAAAATTGAAAGAAAAATGCTAAATTAATTGCCTTTTTAAACAAAGCAATTTAGATTTATCACATGCAGCAAGGGAATTTATTCACATATCGTAAAGCTTCTGTGAAATATACAGATGAAATATGAGTTAGGAAAAAGGGTTTATGCTCTATAGAGACCTCAAGATGTGGAAAGCAAATTAACTGAACACAACTTCAATCAACATGGTCTTATGAGTTTGGGACAGGGTCTAACATCCACCAACAGCCTGTTGCTCTATGGTAGCTCAAGAGGCGACACAAAGCAATGTAATCCTTTGTCTAGATAACCTTGAGAAATTTCCATGTGAAGCTTAAGTCCAGCTGCAACTTTCAGAACATGAACTTCAGCTGTCAAGACAACACATTATTATTTTCCCTTCACATCTTAGTAATAAATGTCAGCCCCAAACAATTGAATATCACTATGTCTGTCTACTGGATGCTATGCACAGAACTAATTCCCTTCTTTCACTAGAAAGTGTCATTTTTCTTCAGCCTGAAATAAGCTGATTAGTATGTAGAAAAGCAATGCTGCTTTGATTCCTGCAAATGTTTCCTTTATTTCTTATTCTGAAGCTTCAAGTTCCTTTCTGCATATGCTTAACTATATCCCAGTATACCACCAGGTGTATATTCAGGCAAAGTTTTCCACCACGCATCCGATCTCAATTTGCATGTGGAAGAGAGACTTATTTTGCAGTAATTTGTTATCTAAAATTCTTCTCCATGAAAAGAAAATGTATTGTTTAGATTTTTCTAGGAGAAAAATCTACAACAGGTAAACACATATTCAAAAAAAAGGGGGTGGGGAGGGAATGTGGAGGGGGTGAGATTGTTTGTTTGTTTTGGATATGGTTGTTATTTTTGTATTTCTTTAAAACAAAGAGGACACACAAATATTTGCTCCACAGTGTATGAAAATGTCTACAGGGTATCATTCAAGAAAGAAAATATTTTTAAATCTAACTCTTCAGAGCTGTTGCTTTGGCATAAATCAATGCTTACAAAAAATCATTTCCTTTTAAACTCTTATTCTTGTGTTCCACTGAAGCAACTCTAGATCAATAGCTATTGATCCACTCCCTAATTATATTAATTTTGCTTTAGAAATTAGGGAGGCCATAATGAGAATGTGAAGTTACTTGAAGACAGTACATTATAGGTAGTCTAATTTAGAAGGAGTCTGTGCATCAAATTATTTCATTATGAGCAGCCAATTACCATACAAACAGGGTAGAATAATAAGATTTTCTCTTTGAATTTGCATTTTATGCATTTCCCTGTAATTTTTAAGATTTTAAATGAATTTATACTCTAATTATATATTATATGTATATTGCTTTTATTCCTGGGGTGCATAATTGCATATTATGTCAGCCTCTCATTTTGCCTATTAGTACACAGCATTTGAAAATCGTGAATACATTGCTTCTATATGTGGGCATATGTATGGCCAATTTAATAGATGCTAGATGAAATGATGAGATGCTAACAATTTTATAGTGTTCATTAAAGTATCCTTTAAATGTAGAAGGTGAGGCATTTAGCTGGTTTAAATAGGTGTTGTCCATGGAGTTATACCTATTTATACTAGCTGAGGATCTTGCCCATAATTCTATGTCAAAGGTAACCTTCCTTCTTACAGTAGTAATGGATATCATTATATTAATGAGTTAAATGTAGGGTTTTGATTACTTCCTTTTCAAGTTGTAATGAGGTAAAAACTGACTTGCTATCTCAGCATTTGGGATCACCCTTTGCCCACTTATCTCTGCAGTATGTCTTGGTATATAAAATATGATGCATTGAGGAAAACCTGAAACTCTCTTGTTGCATTTAATATTTTGCTCTGCTATCTCATTGTAATCAGGAGTACCTCTGCTGAGATCAGTGGTGCCACACGTGTGTAAAACAAGTGTAAGTGTCTGTGGTTTCTTTAAAAGCAATGAATTGAGATGAGATAAAGATTTCTTTTTGGCTATTTGAAGTTCTTTTTGAAATATATACACATTTCCCTGGCTAACAAGTCTACAGTTTTTTCTTTTCCAGAGCTGATAAATTACCATATTTACTTGAATATAAGATGTTGTTCCCCTCCTCTCCCCAATCAGCGTGGGGGAAAAATAGCTCCTCATTTTACATTTGCATAGAAGGGAACCTCATTAAATGCATTGTCTATCATCGAACTGCTGCCAGAAACAGCATGGGCTGGCTCACTAGTAAAGACCACCTATGAAGCTAATTAAATGCAACCAATACTCAACATAACTGAAAAAGCATGGCCCATATTGAGCAAACATACTGATGGAAACCCTCCACAAGGATAGATAAGTGCAGCCTACCTAAATAAGAAATCAGGAAGTGCCCGTTGCACTCAGTTCCCTTCAGCACTGCCTCTTTTTCAGCTTATGGTGAGCCACTCCATTGAATATATTTCAACTTCCTCTTCACTCCCACAGATGAGCTGCATATTTCTTTACCATTTCTAATGATTCCTGTTTCTTCACCAGCCTTAATACTTGGCAAATATCACCAAAGGGGACCCAAAACATCTCACCCAGAATCTCTCTGTTGCCCCCTCTCTCAGCCTGTCACATATGATTATTGTGGCCCTACCCTCCATGAAGTGAAGCCAAACCAGGTTTCCTTTTGCCTCATCTACATACATATTCTTGAAGAATCCCAGGACTCATACCAAGGATACTGGGTTCCAATCATGAGTTGGGGGTTAATTAGCAATTGCATCCTTTATGGTGGGTATCTGGAGTACACACACATACTGAGCAGCACTGAGGTGTCACCATGGCTTAAAGCACTGTTGATTCTTCTGGGACCCAGCCCTATGAACTACATGGTAAATTATGAAACTTTTAGCATTGGACTAACATCATGTATAGTTTTGTACTATACTACTACGTAGGTACAAAATGCTGTTTAAAACTGTATTTATGTAGTACCTGTGTTAAAACTTGCAGCAGTTTCAAAAATGGTAAAATGCATCAATTCTGAATGAACAAAACCTATAGGTACCCACAGCAATTTTCCTATATGCAAATTATTATGGCCATGTTTATTCCAAAGTCAGTGTTTTCAAATTTGTCCTTCACATCCATGTATTCAGGAAGAGTAGGGTTGGACAGTAAGTGGAAGTGGGTGTGGGAAGGGTTGCAGAGGGAAGAAGTTAGGGGAGCAGAGGGCAAAGGGGCTACCTGACACCCCCCCACACACACACAAACACACACACACATTTTCCCTACTGTAGCAGGGAGAAGGGGACAATTTCAAGGCACAGTTCCAATAACTAGATTCTATACCTGTAAAATCGTAACAAATGTATACGTTTTCCATATAGAATCTAATTATTGGGGGTCATCTTATATTTGAGTAAATATAGTATGTCATATAATCATGCATTGTTTCTGAAGTTAGAAAAATGAAAAACATAAAAAGACAAACTGAAAAAGCTAGGGAATCTGAAATCATGGGAGCAGCTGAGTATTTGCATTTCTTGCCATCATGAAAATGTCTATTTTAAGCAAGTGATATATATATTATATATCCTACACCCCTTACTGCATTCCTGTAGTTAAACATACCATATGGAAGTCTCCCCAAAGTGCCATGGAATAACCTCCTACAGGGAGTGCTGTCTATTACTTACAAGAGAGTGAAGCACCAGTATGGACCCAGTAACTTGAGGGTAGTTTTGCAATGGAGCTACTTAGGTTGAGCTAACCAAGGTACTTGGATCTAGGTGCGGATCACTTGAGTTAGCTCTCTAATTTAAAAAAGTAAGCCTATGCTGCATGGTAATTTACTAGCAACTATGCATAGCATTTAAGGGAAAAAACACAAAAACAACACTCTGACCTGGCAGCTTCTATACATACCTTATATTTACTTGACAGAGATTTCAGTGGCCTAACAAAATACAGAACAACAATCAGGCTGTATGTTCTAAGCATTCCAGCTGTGGCTCTCTGCTCTCCTTTCAGGAGCCTACATGAATGAAAAGGCTAGTTTAAATTAAAATTTGCCTGTAGGAAAAGAAACATGGGCAAATGGACAAATTGTTGGTCTTACAACCAAAATCTTTTCAAACATGCGCAAGTTCTATTGTGTTTGGCATCCCAATGATGAGAAAAAATGCCCAATGAAGTCAATGTGGATTTTGCCAGAGTAAGAACTACTAAATCAGGATAATCGAGCACACTAATTCTCATTGAGAATCATTGAGAATTCTCACTGATGACTCAGCAGTGACCAACATTTAATTAGACTTTTCACATCTGAAGTGAGAGCAAGTATGAGAAAATTTCCACCCAAAAGGTATATTTTCCCCAGAAATATATAAGAACCTGAATATAAGGGTTTGTAACTGATGTGGCAGCTTCTCCAAAACTATTGTTGTTTTCACAAAGTTATAATACAACATTATGATATTCTGAAAAGAAACAGATGCATTTGAGGTTCCGTATTATGTCAGAGGTATGGAATAAAGCTATGTAACTTTAATAATCTAATTGGTGCTGAAAGCAGTTAGTGGTATTAGAGATGAGGTAGTTTCAAAGGTATTCTGTTCTATTCAGGCAAAGAAAGAGCTGCCCTCTGAATTCTAGAAATTCTCTCACAGTGATAATCAGCATGTCTTCAAGTCATATATTTACAAGACAAGGTGTGAAAGTTAAGTTTGTCCTGTTTGTCAATATTACACCTGCTGGAGAACCACACAAAATGAGGAGAAAGAGGTAATAAATAGAGGAATGTTTGGTAGACATACCTACAGCTGAGTGTGAACAAGCCAAGTAAACAGTGCTGCAATATAGACACAGCTGAAATTAGTTTGTGACAATTAGAGTGATGTTGCAAGGTGTTTTCAGCTATTTTTCTTTTCCTTTAGGACTAGAACTCATTCAAGTAAATACAGTGTCACAAAAATATGCAAGCCCTTTTACTTAATAAAGGATTTAGGGATGTTTCCATCAATTTGATTTTTAAATGATTTTCTAATACAGCTTCAGTATTTTAAGAGACTTGATGGTCATGTAGCATTCTTTGATTTGTCTGTTTATATAAGAATTCAGACGATGCAGCAGAGGAGGATTTTTGAAATACAACTGCATTAGAATACAAGGTAAAATGAAATATTTGCCAGGGGCCAAAAGGGACGATGGTCAGAGAGTATTTCAGATTCCATTATCTCTTGGATGCTATGTTAAGACTGCTAAAAAAGGGTCTAGCTATCGAGGTGGTTTTTGTGAGATGAGACTTCAGTGCTGAGACCTCGAGTTAAATCACCAAATTCATGTTACTTATTAAATCAAACAATTGGTGGGTGCAGATGTTTGGTTAAAGCAAATGTGGATGTTTGGTTAAAGTAGGCGTATCAAACATATGGCCTTGCAGTCCAGATTTAGGCCACAGAGCTGGGTCATCATCAGGCCCGCAGACTTGTGCCCCGGCTCTGACTGTGATGGGGTTCCTTCCTATGGTAGCAGCCCATGGCACTGGAGCCCCAAAAGTACCATGACTTGTTCCCACAGTGCCTGCCATGCTGGGCTTCTTCCCTCAGTGCTACTGGGGTTCCAGCACTGCATCTCTTGCCTGGGCTGGTGCAATGGGAACAAGCTGGTACTGCTGGGGTTCCAGCACAGCAGTTCTCACCAGCTTGGGTATCAAGCACCCAGGCAAGAGCAGCAGTGCAGGATCCCCACCAGCACCACAGGAAGAAGCCCGGCATCCCATCTTGTTCCTGTGGTGGCAACCAAGTGCTGAGGGTGCCAGGCTTCTGCCTGCCTGGTCTCTGACTGGCTGGAGTGGGTGCAACATGCTGAATTTAGCATGATGTGTTGAGGCCAGGTCCGTGATCTGGCTTAAGGGACTGGCCCCACATCAACCATCCAGCTCACAGACCAGTACTGCATCACTTGGCCAATCCTCAAGGCCAGACGAGTTTGAAACCCCTGGTTTAACCTTATTGACCTCACCCCTCATAAAGTGTTGTGTCTTCTTTCAGCCAGCAGTCAATCTGGAAATAATAGTGTCCTTCTGCAGGACTCCTAACCCATGGCCGGATTCTCTGCTGCCTTGCACTTTCTGTGCTCACTTACATCTGTGCAAAGTGAATGTAACATCTACTATAGTGTAAAGCAATAGAAACAACAGGGCTGTAGGTAGTTGCAAAGACTTCAGAAAGACCACAGCAGGTAAGAACATTTATAATACTATGGATTTCTAGTTGAGATCTCTGGGTTTATCTTGTGAATCATGTTTGTACAACTAACAATGCTAACTAACAATTGCTTGGCATCCCATGGCACCCCTGAAAGTATTTCAAGGCATCCCAGGGTGCCTTGTCACCCTGGTTGGGAATTAATGGTATAGACAGAACAATTCTAGCTATACTGAAGAATATTGATTTGAGCTGTCATTTCATAGATTTCATAGATTTCATAGACATTAGGGCTGGAAGGGACCTCAGAAGATCATCAAGTCCAGCCCCCCACCCAAAGGGCAGGAAGTCAGCTGGGGTCATAGAATCCCAACAAGATAAGCATCCAATTTACTCTTGAAGGTGTTCAATGTAGGTGCTTGAACCACCACCGATGGTAGGCTGTTCCAGACCTTGGGGGCTTGGACAGTAAAGAAATTCTTCCTTATGTCCAACCTGAAACAGTCTTGCAGTAGTTTATGACCATTC
>NW_017729026.1:39647084-39650087 GCF_001723915.1 Gavialis gangeticus | reverse complement strand
GGTGTCATCAGCGAACTTGGCCAATCCGCTCCTGACTCCAATGTCCATATCATTAATGAAGATGTTGAACAATATGGGTCCAAGGACAGAGCCTTGGGAGACCCCACTGGTCACAGGACACCATGATGATTGATTTCAATCAATTATTACCCTCTGGGTCCGACCACAGAGCCAATTTCCCAGCCAGCGGATCGTGGTGGACCCAAGGCCACAATTGGCCAGTTTTGCCAAGAGGTGATCATGGGATCCCAGATCGAAGGCTTTTCTGAAGTCAAGATATATGACATCAATCTCTTCTCCCTTGTCCAGGTGATAGGTCACCTGGTCATAGAAGGAAATGAGATTGGTCAAGCAAGACCTACCCACAACAAACCCATGCTGGCTATCCCTTAGGATGTTGGCATCAGCCAGTCCATTAAGGATGGCCTCTTTAATAAACTTTTCTAAGATCTTCCCTGGGATAGAAGTCAGGCTAATGGGCCTATAGTTAGTCAGATCCACTTTCCTCCTAGTAATGATGCAATTATTATGTCTACATGACTTTCTAGTGATTCAGATATACCCATATTGCTGCAGTGTTAACTCATTCAGAGTCAAAGTTAGAGTGATGGAATTAGTTTATATCACTACAGCATCACACAGATATAACGGTTAGAGCATGACAACTACTGCAGTCTACCTAGCAGCAGTTCTTCTTCCCCCTTTTAAAGCATCTAAAATGCGTATGTATTAATGCCGTTGGGGTCTTCTCAATGGAGGATCAATGATTATGCAATTCACTTCCACTGGAAATCAGTCCAAGATACAGTCTAACCACCATTAGAGTACACTTCAAGAAAATCTACGTAAGTGGGTGTATCCCTGGAGAATCATAGTGTAAGACAGTAGGCATAGTCTCTATGGGAATTAGATGCTACTGGGTGCATCTACATGTGCACTTTAATGCACAGTAGCTTATTCTACTGCGCTGTAAAGCAGCATATCAAAAACCATGCTAATACATTAATGCACAGTAGAATAGGCTATTGCACATTAAGTGTCACCTAAAAACTATGTGCTTGTGCTACTGTGCATTAGTGCATCCTAATGTGCATTTATTTTGTACCTCATATTAGAGGTACTAGATTCAATGTGCATTAGAAAAGCACATTAATGCACATGTAGATGTGCCTGCTGATACATGATCATTGTCCCAAATAGGCTGAAAAGGAGGAACAAAGTCAATATTCTTTTTTAAAATGCTATATTTTTTTTCATTTAGAGATACTATGTTGATGAGTACTTTAGAAAGGTATATGAAATAACCATCAAAGTGTAAAATAAAAACACCTAAATAACACAGAAACCTATAAGTTTGAATGAAAACCTTTATAAGTGAAAACCTTATAAAGTTTGAGTTATATTTAGTTCCTAAGTCACTTAAGCCATATCTAATTTGGTCTTAAAGTTGCCTACATTTAGACATTTGAACATGTACATTCTAGGTGCCTTGGCCCAGGAAAACAATATAGTTTGAATCAGTTTAGATACATAGGATTGCTATATAATCAACAGAGGGACCTGGTCACCTTCAAAAAGCAATCCATGTTTCATGAGTTTAAATGCTAAGGTGCTCTATGCTGAGAACAGAGAAAGGGAGAAAGTTCTAAGGGATGTACCTTAGGAAGCACCAAAATACCAAAGCATAGGTGTAAGTTTAGACTCAATGCTGCTACTAGGAGCTTAGGTGCCTGACTCTGAACATTAGGTCATTCCCTTTATTTGCAAACCACTATATCCACTCCCATCTCTGAGAGAAGCCCCAGATGGTGCTATATAACCTAGTGCAGTGGTTTGCCGAATAGCGTAGTGGAGTGGTTTTCAACCTGTGGTTGGGTCCATGGAGCACATCTAGGAAGTTCATGAGAGGTGGCCATAAATATGGTGGCTCCACTCAAGGGCAAGTACCACCAGTGATGCTCCTGCTGCTGCTCCAGCTCCCCCAACAGCTACAGGCCACCCAAGTGCCAGCAGCAAGCAGCTCAGAGTCAGCAGGCAGAGCACTGCTGTGTAGGTCTGCCCCATCCTGCCACTGTCGCTGCTTCCCAGGTAGCACTGCAGCCCCTCCGCTCACCCAGCGATATTAGCCTAGAAACTGGAACAAGCATGTGTGTGTGTATATATGTGTGTGAAAGAGAGAATATTTGCTATACAACAATAGATTTCAAAAGGGGTCTATGTCCCCACTTGAAATTTTTTAGGGGTCTGTGAATGAAAAAAGACAGAAAACCACTGGCATAGTAGCTAAAGCATTGAGTGAGGAAGTGGGTGACCTGAGGTCTAGGTCTGTCTCACCCTGAGGGGATTTAAACCAGTATTTCCTACTTCCAATAAGGATGCCTTAATGAGAGTATAAAATAAACTAGGTAGGTATAGTACTTTCCATACTTTCTGTTGAAACTGGGCCACTTAACAGCCAGGAGTACAAGAGTCCTGGAGACAGAGCAAGGAAATACAAAAGGAAGTACTGCCCTTATAGTCTTATGGGTAAGAGTCTACTGCAGGAGTTCCCACGTGAAAGGCTTCCTAATTAATGGGCATGTCTACATATGTTATTAATGTGATATAGACTTTCTTGCAGTAAAATACTACTTGGTAAGCCTTCCCCCAGAGCACACCTATACATCCACATTGGGACATGCCCTGTATGCAGTGGGGCTTCCCCACCCAGCAGAGGGCTCACTGGCCTCTGTCTCACTTCCTGGTCTGGGCACATGTAACATTTGAATGTGGACACTTTACCTTGCATCAAAATGTGTACCAGTTTGTGTCATGCTGGGCCATTAGGGGGCCTCCTGCAAGATGGATGATGGACAGGTGGTCCTGCATGGTTCCATTTCATAAGGGGCATGGGACAGATGGTGTCAACCTCTGATGACAGTGTTTATTGTTGTTAACATATGTTTTGTAGTCAGCCACTGAGAGGGCCACATACCTTTGCACTTTCACCATTTGTTTTTAATA
>NW_017729026.1:39636164-39642084 GCF_001723915.1 Gavialis gangeticus | reverse complement strand
CTTGGGCTCAGCACTGCTTGGCTCTCCGCTTCTGTTGGGAGCAGGGAGTCACACAGTGCCAGGATGGGGTGGCAGAGAGCAACCCCATCCTGGCACTGATCGGCTCCCAGCTCCTAGGGATAGCCAGGAGCTGAGCAGCATGAGGACCAGGGACAAAGAACTCTCCCATCCCCTGTGGCCCCCTGCTGGTTTGGCTGACCAGGAGCAAATTTGCTCCCGGTCAGCATCTACATGAGTGCTACCGTGCAGTAACTACTGTGTAGTTAATCTAGTACCTGTATTTAGAGGTACTAGCTAACTGGGAAGCAGACTAATTTACTGCACAGTACATGCCATGCACATGTAGATGATAATGCTTTACTGCATAGTAGATTAGTCTACTGTGCAGTAAAGCACCTCATGTAAACACACCCAACGGGTGAATGCTCTCTCATCACCAAGTAACTGTAAAAAGGAGCTTCACACCACACTACCTCTTAGCTTTGCTTGAAGCAAATCTGGTAAGAGTTAGGTGTCTAGGTGAGCAAACCTGAATTGCTATTGAGCAAGGAGTTCAAGGAAACAGAAGGTCTAGGGAAAGTGGCAGTCTAAAATGGAAACACTAATCAAAAATGTAGCAGAGAGAGAAAGTACAAAGAAGGGCAACAAGGATGATTAGTGATATGGACAGGCTTCCATATAAGGAGAGACTTAAAAAAGTATACATAGTCAGTTTAGAAAAGAGATGCTTGAGGGGGAACATGATAAGAGTTTACAAAATACTAAATGGCAAAGAAAAAGTAAATAGTGATATATTTTTTAGTCTTTCTCACAATACAAGAACTGGTGGCCATAACTGTTAGATCATGAAACTAATAGGTAGTAAGTTTAAAACTAAACCAAGGAAGCTCTTTTTCACACAGTGGGTACATCTATATTACTGTGCAGTGGTCACTGAGCATTTATTTATTTCTTGTATAAGTACTAAATAAATGCACAGTAACTGGGGTTGTTGTGCTGCCTTTTAAGCGATGCTAATGCACAATAGCCTATTGATACTATTGAGCCTATTAATAGCCATCTGTGCTGTGACATGCTACTGCACAGTATTATTAGACTACTGCACAGTCAGCGTCTCGTGTAGATGAACCCAGTGTATAATTAAAGTGGGGAACTCATTGCCACCAGATGTTGTGGCAGCTGGCACTTAAGTCAGATTCAAAAAAGGGATTGGACAAATTCTTGGAGGACAGGCACATCAGCAGTTTATGAGGATGGGCATTAGGGATACAACCTCTGAATTAGAACTTCTAATACCTGAAATGCTGGAGGCTGCCAGTGAGAAAGGAACAGTGGGAAAAAGCCCAGATCATAACCAGTTCACGCTCCCTTTCAGCATCCATTCTCTGCCACTCTGACAAGGATACTGGGCAAGATGGAACTATGGTCTGACCCAGCAAATGGCAATACTTATGTTTTTATGTTGTTATGTTTTGTGGCTTGTGGAGCAGGGCCAGACTGGATCACTCCTTGGAATTTAGGTGATGGTGTCCTGCCTAAGTCCTATTTAGGAATCCCTGGGTATGTCTACACATGTATTAATGTACTTTAGTTAATGCGCATTAAATCTAGTACTTCCATTGTGAGGTACTAGGATAGTGCACATTAGCCTATTTAATGCGCATTAAAGTGTCACATAAAAAACTGTACTTTTTACTTAATGCACATTAAAATAGGCTAATGTGCATTAATCCACATAAAGTGTCACCTAAAAAGTACGAGCTTTAGTTAATGCTCATTATGCTAGGCTTTTTAGTTAATGTGCATTAAAATGCATGTGTGGATGCACCTAGGCCTGAAACCAAATTGGATTTAGTCATTCAACAATTTACCCAATGTCCTGTAAATGGTAACCAACAGTTTGGTACATAGTGAGCATGTCTACACATGCACCCCACTGCGCGGTTGGTACTGCACAGTTCTGGTGGTGCACGAGTTGTTTCTGACCCGCTGCGCAGTAGCAGCAATATCACAGTTAGTGCCCGTTGATGCTACGTCACCATAGCAATGTGTTATGTCACCGTAGCTCATGGTAGCTCATGGTGACATAGTGTCTCATGTAGATGTGGCCTAGATGAAGGAGTTTTTTAAACAACTTTTCTTTTCAATTTAGTGCACATGATTTGTGCTTCTTACTATTATCAGTGAGAAATGTCAACATTTCTTAGGAACCATACTAGTTTCTTGGATAAATTTGTTTCACAGATTTCACAGACATTACAGCTGGAAGGGAACCTCTGAAGATCATCAAGTCCAGCCCCTGCCCCAGGGGCAGGAAGTCATATGGGGTCACAGGATCCCAGCAAGATAAGCATCCAATTTTTTCTTGAAGGCATTCGGAGTAGGTGCTTGAACCACCTCCAATAGCAGGCTATTCCAGACCTTGGGGGCTTGGACAGTAAAGAAATTCTTCCTTATATCTAGCCTGAAATGGCCTTGCAGGAGTTTATAACCATCTGACCTTGTCATTCCTTGGGGGGCTCTGGTGAACAATCATTCCCCCAGATCCTGGTGAACACCCCTGATAAACTTATTGGTGGCCATTAGTGTTCTTATGCCAATTTTAATATAATATGCATAGTTATAGGCATTCATAAATAATAAAAAACTTTGCATATTTACTCAATTGGAGCAATAGTATCAATGGTCTTCCATTTCATTATGTATATATGAAGCTAGGTATACTTAAGCATATCAGATATCCAATGGAACAGAAAAGTCTGGACACCTTACCTGTCATTTACTTGATTTTAGAATTGCTTGTCAACTCAAGAACATTTATTTAAAGTGTGCCTGTTCTCTGAAAGTGACTTAAGTTACTAATATAGTACAATACATTATTAATATAACACAATATTAATATTTGTTTAGCACCCACAACATGTTAAGAACTTTCCAGATAGACATAAATCTGTACATCAGTGCAAATTAACTAGATTATCTAGCCCATAGCTAGGCTTTTAGGTCCATTTATCAAATTTCTGTGGTCATATTATAGAAATATCAGTATACATTCAACATTGTACAATTAATTGTCTAATCTGTTACTGCTTGATAAGATAGATGTAGACACATTAAGTATTATTGAAATACTGGAGGATTGTTTTTCTTTCTATTCTGATTGTCACTGGAGTTTGGTGAACAGTTAAAAATAAATAACCCAGAAAAGCACATTCAAAATGAAGCATGGGTTCCTTCTATTACCAAAAAACAAAACAAAACGAAAACAAAAAACACTTTTGAAACTCCTATTATGGGGAAATAAGAATAAAATTCAATTCCATTTTTCTGTTTCCCAATGATTCTATGGGTATTATAGAAATTATTCTGTTTATCTACTCTTCTATTGTAGGTCTAAATTACTTGACCTTTCAACAACCATTATATACCAAGGTAATTAGCTGTTCACAGTTTACATAGTATTTGATTATGTTCTATTAATAATTCCATTAGAGCTTTTTGAGAACAGTTCAAGAATGCTGTTATAAATGCAACTTACCTTACAGCGTTAGAATGCATTAAAAAGTGGAAAGAATATTTAATTTTCTGAAAATAATTCTAGCCATTTAATTACCATTTAATGTTAATATTTACAGTAAACCCTACTTTCTTTACAGTGTAAGCATGTGCCTCTTTCATATTTTAATTGGCTAGTTTCATAGAATTCTGTTTTCCCTAAAAGTAGTAAATGGTTGAAAAATGTACCAATAGTTAAATGATAAAGATAATTGCACTGGGAACTAATAGCTGGCATAAAGAGTACCATACAGATAGAAATGAAGGACCAAATTCATCTTTGATCGAATGCCACTAATAGCACTAATGGTAAAATTGGTCAGAGCAATTTGTTCCTGATACACATGTTGTCCCGGGAAAAGAGAGGGAAGAAATAATAAGAGGCACTCACCAGTAGCAGGAGATGCAATGCAACAGGGGTGGAGAGAGGACCCCGCGCGGCTCATCAGCCGCCTCTTTATCCAATTAAGGCCAGCCGGTGACGTCAGCCCAGAACGCCGACCGACAGGGATAAAAATGGTGGCTGACGTTGTGGAGGGGGAAGCAGGAGGAGAGAGCAGCAAGGAAAGGGGGCTACAGCCACCTTTTGGAGAGAAGAAGATCTGCCCAGTGGGACCCGCAGAGCCCGATGAGCAGGGGGCAGACCCAGATGGTGTGGGGTAGAGCACCCCGTCGAGAGCACAGACAGAAAGGCGGGTGAGCTGCTGGTATGCCGGACCCAAAGATGGAGTCAGAGACGCAGCCAACGCTCAAACGGTTTCCAGGTGGGAGTGTTGGGGTGACCATGGAAAGAAGGGAGTCATGCCGGAGGGAAGGACCCCGAGAAGAGCCCCAAGCGAGTGACAATCAGGACGGGTATCGCCGTCAGTCCTGGCTGGGTCAGCAGAAGAACAGGAGTGAACCCTGAAGGCGATGGGCTGTAACAAGAACGTCCCCAGATTAGAGTAAGGGGAGAATAGTAAGGGGACAGGGTGTAGCCATGTCAAGGTGCGGCTCATCTTTTTAGTGTTTTTTTGATGAGTTTTGTTTGGTTGCCCCATGCAAAGGGGAAGAGTAGAGGGTGATGTGATTATCCCCAAGGGACGGGGCTGAGGGAAAGCCTCGGAGGTTTTTTTTGTGTTTCCCCAAAAGAAGGGGTGGAGGCAGGGAAGGGAGAAGAGGCAGGACCGCCTGGACGATCTGGACTGCAGGCGACAAGCACACAGGCATCAAGCTGTGAGACGCAGCTCCACGAGAGGGGACGAGGCCAACAGAGGGACAACTTATGCAAGGGGGTGTGAGGCCATGGTGTAGGGGTGGCAGAGCCCCATGAATGACCGCCGGGCAAACCACGGGCCACCGAACAAACCCATCAACCAATCCCATCCACTGAAGAACAACAAGTTGTGGCAGGAGAGAATGGGGGAGGCAACCCAAGGAGGAGACATCAGCTAGGTCAATGACACAAGCCCGTAGGATGCCCTACGTTTACCACCAGGGCAAAGGTCACATGCGAACGGATATTCGAAGACCGGCAGCCACATATTGGTGCATTGGCCAGGAAGGCCTCAGAAGGTGCATGTAGGGGCTACCCGACAGATATGCAACTTGCTGAGATGGCCTCGGCTGACCTGTTGGGCCAGAACCTGCAGGCCTTAACCCAAATCGCGGATTCGCAGCAGCAAATATTGGAGCAGCAGCAGGACTGAATGCGGCATGGCTTGTCGGCCTTCAAAATGCCAAAAATGACATCTGAAGATGACCCAGAGGCATATACTGAGGCCTTCGAGCGCCACGTGGTCATCACTGGCCTAGACAAAGGATACTGGGCCAGCCAGCTGGGGCCCTTGGTGGTAGGTAAGGCCCAAGCAGCCTATAGGGCCCTGACCTGGGGGAAGCCCAAGATTATGAGGCAGTCAAAGCCGCTATTCTTTACCGGCTAGAGATTAGTCCGCAACACTACCGGTGGCCTTTCTGGTCCAAGAAGGGGGTGAAAGAGGCAGGCCCGGCTGTTACTTCAAAGACTACGGGACCTCTTCGGAAAGTGGATCAATCTGGCGACATGTACACTTGTAACCCTCATAGACAAAATCGTGTTGGAACAATTCTTGAATGATTTGGAGGAAAGGACACAACGCTGGGTACTCCAGCACTCCCCGGAGTCCTGTGAGAAGGCACTGAAGTTGGCTGAAGTCTTTGTGGCCTCTGAATTGTACGAAGGAATCCAGTCAGGGGGAGCCAATGGATTGTAGCTTCAGAGCAGGGGGCGAGAGCCCAGTTTGGGGGCGCCCAGCAGTGAGAGCCTGGATCAAGGATTGTCCAGTGTGGGCTGTGTTGGATTCAGGCTGCACCCAGTTGCTGGTTAAAGCCAGCCTATTAAAGGATT
>NW_017729026.1:39629848-39631164 GCF_001723915.1 Gavialis gangeticus | reverse complement strand
TACTCCAGCACTCCCCGGAGTCCTGTGAGAAGGCACTGAAGTTGGCTGAAGTCTTTGTGGCCTCTGAATTGTACGAAGGAATCCAGTCAGGGGGAGCCAATGGATTGTAGCTTCAGAGCAGGGGGCGAGAGCCCAGTTTGGGGGCGCCCAGCAGTGAGAGCCTGGATCAAGGATTGTCCAGTGTGGGCTGTGTTGGATTCAGGCTGCACCCAGTTGCTGGTTAAAGCCAGCCTATTAAAGGATTTCCCTGACTGTCAGGTAGAGCCAAAGGTGTCTTGCCTTTATGGGGAAACACAGAAAATACGGCGAGTATGGGCGAGTCTCCGAGTCATGGAGTACCAAGGGAAGCTGTTGGTGGGTCTGGCACCTTGTTTAGCGTGCAACATGCTTCTGGGCCAAGACTGGGCCCCTCTATATGATGTCCTAGATCAGGTGCAAGACATTGAGATCACTCGTAGGGCCCTCAGGATGTGAGATGGGTGGCTTGGTGACTCAACAGAAGGAGAGGGGCCCGATGAGGGAGATGGGGATACCGTAATGGATCTGCAAGATATCACCAGCAGCCAGCAGTTCCAGCAAGCGCAGGAGGAGGACCCTGAACTACAGGAACTTTGGACCCAGGCAGAAGATGATTCTCAGTGGCCTGTGTTGGTCTCAAGCCCTACGACTCACTCTGAGCTAAGACACAACCTCTTGTACCGGGTTTAACCTGGCGGGGCAGATGAGCAAGATAGGGTGCAACTAGTGGTACCCTCTTGTTTCTGGAAGGCAATGTGGCAACTGGCACATGCCAGTCCAGTTGGGGGACATATGGGGAGGGATTGGACCACAGACAAGATATCCCAGGGGTTCTTCTGGCCAAGGATGGGAGAGGACGTGGCACGCCAATGTGTGGGGTGTCCCGTGTGCCAAAAGGCTAGGGAAAACCGACCACCACGGGCCCTGATGTGGCTGCTGCCTGTAATCTATCTTCCCTTTTCATGCGTCACCATGGACGTTGTTGGGCCACTACCCCACAGCAGTACGGGATACCAGTATATCCTGGTATTTGAGGATTGTGTGACTCGGTACCCTGATGCGGTGCCCTTGAGGTACGTAACAGCTCCTCGGATTGTGGAGTAGTTGGTGAAATGGATAGCACGTATGAGTATACCGCACAAGATTCTAACAGACCAGGGGCAAAACTTCATGTCTGGAGTACTGTAGGGTGTGTGTCAAACCCTGCGGATCAAACAGCTCCATATGTCTGTTTTTCAACCACAGACCAATGGGTTAGTAGAATGTTTGAATGGGTCATAGTTTCATAGTTTCATAGT
>NW_017729026.1:39629565-39629837 GCF_001723915.1 Gavialis gangeticus | reverse complement strand
GAAGAAGAGGGGAAAACACCACCTGCGGCCCCGTCCCTGAAGAAGGTATTGTGGTGATGCATACAGGGCGACCCATGACATTGGGACCTGATACTCCCCTGGCCTTGTTTGTTCTCCAGGATACCCCATCAGGGTCTTTGGGGTACTCCCCTTTCAAGCTAGTATTAGGCCATCAACCACAGGGCCTGTTGCAGATCCTCTGAGAAGATTGGGAACGTCCCAGAAATGGAGAGGGAAGAAATAAGGAGGGGTACTTACCGGCAACAGGAGAT
>NW_017729026.1:39620767-39624565 GCF_001723915.1 Gavialis gangeticus | reverse complement strand
GAAGAAGAGGGGAAAACACCACCTGCGGCCCCGTCCCTGAAGAAGGTATTGTGGTGATGCATACAGGGCGACCCATGACATTGGGACCTGATACTCCCCTGGCCTTGTTTGTTCTCCAGGATACCCCATCAGGGTCTTTGGGGTACTCCCCTTTCAAGCTAGTATTAGGCCATCAACCACAGGGCCTGTTGCAGATCCTCTGAGAAGATTGGGAACGTCCCGGAAACGGAGAGGGAAGAAATAAGGAGGGGTACTTACCGGCAACAGGAGATGCACCACAGCAGGGGCAGAAAGAAGAGCCTGTGCAGCTCGTCAGCCACCTCTTTATTCAATTAGGCCTGGCCGGTGATGTCAGTCCTGAGCGCCGACTGGTGGCAATAAAAATGGTATCCGATGCCACGGAAGGGGGAGGGAGCAGGGAAGAAAGGGGGCTGTAGCCGCCTCCGGGCAGGAGAAGAACCTCCCCTATGGGGCCCGCAGAGCCTCCAGACCTGAAGATGGAGCCAGAGGAGCAGCCGATGCTCGGGAGGATTCCAGGTGGGAGTGGCAGAACAACCAGGGTGAGGGGGGCAACATGCTGAAGGAGAGGATCCCAAGAAAGGCCCTGAGGGGGGTTGCAACCAAGGTGGGCATTGCTGCCAGTCCTAGCTGGGTCGGCAAGGGAACAGGAGGGAAGCTTGGAAGTGATGGGCAGTAAGAAGAATGCCCCTAGCCAGAGCAGGGGGGATGACGGAAGCCATGTCAGGAGGCGGTTCATTACTTTAGAGTTATGCTGATGATTTTTTTTGGTTGCCCTGGGCAAAGGGAAGGAGTAGCATACATAGCGAGTACCTCGTGGAATGGGGCTGAGGGAGAGCCTCAGTTTTTCTCCTCAACTCCACCCCAAAGGAAGGAGTGGAGTTGAGGAGACAGATAGATGGACCCATACGGGTGAACCCAATCACTGGCAGCCAGCATATAGACTTCAAGCCATGGGAAGCAATTCCACCCAAAGGGCCAAACCAATGGAAGGACGACGGACCCAAAGCGGTGTGAGGCCAGGCTGTAGGGGTGGCAGAGCCCCGTGAATTACCGCTGCATGAGCCACGGGCCATTGAGCAAAACCTGACAACTCGTCCCGTCCACTGAAGAACAACAAGTTGTGGCAGGAAAGAACGGGAGAGGCGACTCGAGGAGGAGACACCTGCTACGTCATCGACATGAGTCCATAGGATGCCCTATGCTTACCACCAGGGTGAAAGTCGCATGTGAACAGATATTCGAAGCCTGGTGGCCACAGGGAACATAGTCCTGTGGTCATCCCAAATCCGTCTATGTATCAACAAGCATTCTAATGTCATGTCCAGAGCACGAGAGAGCTGGCTTCAAACAACTTACGACAAGCCCAGCAACGGCAGAAGGAGAGATATGACTTGCACACTAAAGAACGGGAGTTCCAGCTGGGGCAGAAGGTGCTGGTGCTGTTGCCAACCTTGCATAGTAAGCTGTTAACCCAATGGCAAGGACCATTTGAAATTCTACAGAGGGTAGGCCTAGTTGACTACGAGGTCTACCGTCCAGGTCACAAACGAACAAAACAGAATTACCACATTAATCTATTACAGGAATGGCAACAACCCAAGGGGTGGGCCGCATTCACGGAAGAAGCAGCAGACGACCTTGGCCCCCAAGAAATCAATACAGGCCTGGGAGTGTCAGAACCGTTGAAAGAAGTCCACATAAGTAGCGAGTTAACTGTAACACAAAAGATTGAAATGCAGAATCTCCTCGAAGAATTTAGAGATGTGTTTTTGGATGATCCCGGATGGGTACAGGACATGTACCACTCCATCCACATGCCCGCAGGCGCAATTGTATGGGATCGGTGGCAGCCAATACCACACCATCTAACAGAAGAAGTATGTAAAGAGGTGGAGAAGATGCTGGCACTTGGTGTCATTAAACCCTCCTGAAGTCCTTGGCGGAGTTCCCTAGTGCTGGTACAGAAGCCAGATGGGACCTTAAGACTCTGTGTGGACTACCAGAGGCTAAATGAAATAGCTACATTCGATGCCTTCCCTATGCCATGGGTAACAGAGTTAGTGGAACGAATTGGGGCAGCTTGGTTCATAACTACCTTAGATCTGGCCAAGGGATATTGGCAGATCCCCATGTGGCCGCGCAACCACCCCAAGACTGCCTTCAGAACACCGTGGGGGCTGTACGAGTTTGTGAAGATGCCGTTCAGAGTACACGGACTGCCACCACCTTTCAATGGCTAATGGAGTGCATTCTGGCACCTCACGTGAAATATGTGGCAGCATACATCGATGAAATCATCATATTCATGCAATCATGGGGCCAGCACCAACGGGCCCTCAGAGCTGTATTGACAGAATTGAGGAGGGCAGGTTTGACCGCAACCCCCCGCAAGTGCGTGGTTGCACACTAACACACAAAGTACCTAGGGTTCCTTGTGGGGCAAGGAACCATCCAACCTTTGAAGGATAAGTTCAAGGCTATTCGCACTTTTCAGGCACCACAGACACTCAAACAGTTATGATCCTTCCTTGGCCTGGTGAACTACTATCGTAGATTCATTCCACAATTCTCGGAAATAGTGTCACCCCTCTCCGAGGCCCTAAGAGGGCCAAACCGGAAGGGGATCAAATGGACAGGGGAGATGTTACAGAGCTTTCGGGTCTTAAAGAAAGTCCTATGTGAGGATGTGATCATACACACCCCTAATTTTAATGAACCATTTATATTACAGACGGATGCCTCCGAAACTGCTATCAGGACTGTACTAACCCAACAAGACAGAGGCATGGAACAACCTGTGGCCTACGCGAGTCGGAAATTACTGCCAGCAGAAACCAGATATGCAACAATCGAAAGCGAATGCCTTGCTATCCGGTGGGTGGTGGAACACTTTCATTATTTCTTACTAGGGAGGGAGTTTACGCTCATCACTGACCACACACCCTTCAAGTGGTTCAGCTCAGTCAAAACCGATAGCACGTGGATAATGAGATGGGCATTGGCGTTACAGCCTTTCAAGTTCCGTATAGTGTACCAGCCAGGGAATGACAATATAACAGCTGACTTTTTGTCTAGATGCGACGAGGGCTTGAGCCAGGGCATCAGTCAGTGAGGATGTTGGCCCACACGTATGCTTACAGGTAACAGAGGTGTGAGCCCCACGGAACCGCCACAAGACAGCTGGTGGGGGGGTTATGTCCCGGGAAAAGAGAGGGAAGAAATAATAAGATGCACTCACTGGTAGCAGGAGACGCAATGCAAAAGGGGTGGAGAGAGGAGCCCGCGTGGCTCATCAGCCGCCTCTTTATCCATTTAAGGCCAGCTGGTGACATCAGCCCAGAATGCCAACTGACAGGGATAAAAATAGCAGCTGACACCACGGTGGGGGAAGGAAGAGGAGAGAACAGCAAGGAAAGGGGGCTGCAGCCACCTTTTGGAGGGAAGATATGCCCCGCGGAACCTGCAGAGCCCAACGAACTGGGGGCGGACCCGGACGGTGTGGGGCAGAGCGCCCCATTGAAAGCAAGGACAGAAAGGCAGATGAGCTGCTGGCATGCTGGACCCAAAGACAGAGTCAGAGACGCAGCCGATGCTCGAGCGGATTCCACGTGGGAGTGTTGGGGCGACCAGGGCGAGAAGGGAATCATGCCGGAGAGAAGGACCCCGAGAAGAGCCCCAAGCGAGTGGCAATCGGGGCAGGTATTGCTGTCAGTCCTGGCTGGGTCAGTGGGAGAATGGGAATGAACCCCGAAGGCGATGGGCCATCGGAAGAACATC
>NW_017729026.1:39610758-39615767 GCF_001723915.1 Gavialis gangeticus | reverse complement strand
GCTGCTGGCATGCTGGACCCAAAGGCAGAGTCAGAGACGCAGCCGATGCTCGAGCGGATTCCACGTGGGAGTGTTGGGGCGACCAGGGCGAGAAGGGAATCATGCCGGAG
The DNA here is from genome assembly GCF_001723915.1 of Gavialis gangeticus. Taxonomy (NCBI): domain Eukaryota; kingdom Metazoa; phylum Chordata; order Crocodylia; family Gavialidae; genus Gavialis; species Gavialis gangeticus. Next base: position 39,615,657 of record NW_017729026.1, on the reverse strand, counting down.
AGAAGGACCCCGAGAAGAGCCCCAAGCGAGTGGCAATCGGGGCAGGTATTGCTGTCAGTCCTGGCTGGGTCAGTGGGAGAATGGGAATGAACCCCGAAGGCGATGGGCCATCAGAAGAACATCCCCAGATTATAGTAAGGAGAAAATAGTAAGGGGACAGGGCGTAGCCACATCAAGGTGTGGCTCATCTTTTTAGTGGTTTTTTTATGAGTTTTGTTTGGTTGCCCCATGCGAAGGGGAAGAGTAGAGGGTGATGTGAGAAAGAAGGAGTAGAGGCAGGGGAGGTAGAAGTGGCAGGGCTACCCAGACAAGCCAGACTGCAGGCGACAAGAACACAGGCATCAAGCTGTCAGATTCGGCTCCATGAGAGGGGACAAGGCCAACAGAGGGACAACTTACACAAGGGGTGTGAGGCTGGTATGTAGGGGTGGCAGAGTGCCATGAATGACTGCCGGGTGAACCACGGGCCACTGAGCAAACCCATTGACCAATCCCATCCACTGAAAAATAACAAGTTGTGGCAGAAGAGAATGGGGGAGGTGACCCAAGGAGGAGACATCAGCTAGGTCAATGACACGAGCCCATAGGACACCCTATGTTTACCAGCAGGGCAAAGGTCACACGCGAACAGATATTCAAAGCCCGGCGGCCACACATGTATATCAACACAAAGCCACATACCTAGATATACTTTGATTGAAAAATAAGTGATCTTTCCAGGGTACCGTTTTTATCAACCCCAAACTATTTGTGAATTTAGGTTGAATTCAGTGAATGGTTTCTATTAAAGAAATCTTAAAGAGATAATGTTGAATTGTCAGAACGTTGAATTGTCTAAATGACTGTGCAGTAACTGGAGTTACTGTGGTGCACAGTAGCACCACCTAGCAGCTTTTTCATGACTCTGACTGTGCAGTAGCTTGTGAGTGCTGTGCAGTAATGTTGCATCACGCTTTCTGCCATGCAATGTTGTGGCACAGTAGTCATGGGCTACTGTGCAGTCAGCATCTTGTGTAGAAGTGGCCACAAATTATATTTACATGGATTAAGTGATGAACCTATATACAGTGAATTGGGATCAGAGCTTAAATTTGTTGTACCTGAGTTCTCTGTAATGCTGAGAAGAATCCAAAAAAAAAATGTCTTAGAAGGGAGAGCAGAGTTAGGGGTAGCTAACTTTCTTTTCCTTTCTTACTACACTGAAATGAGAAGAGACGACGGATATAACAAGAGCAAACATCTTGATCCTCCCTTGGGAATGGGGCATTAACAAGTGTGTTCTCTCAACCCTCCCATGATGATAATTACAATAAGGAAGAAGCCACCAAACTGTCCACAAGAAAGAACAAAATGAGGAGTAGGAAAAAAACTAATTTATGCATGGTATAGATTTAATAAACCAAATCCAGAAAAAAAGTTGTTTGTCCTTTGGGTATTGTTTAGGTATGAAGCAGCCATAAGAATACAACAAACAAATGCTTTTTTACTAGCACCAATAAACTAAACCAAATGTAATTTATTTACTGAATTTTACCACAAATATCTTAACAACGTCAAGATGAATCCTAAGGAAATTAACATTGGTATTAGTCAATGTTTATTTATATACCCATTCTCCCACATACCTTATTTATTAGCAACTCAGAACATACGTCATTCTTGCCATGAAGAATTCTACAGATTCTCAATACTCTCTACAACTCTATTATTACAGTCACTTATCAACTCCATTCTTAATTTTGCCACTATGACCTGTTTTGTTCTGAGGCATCAAATACTTTGTTACTGAAGATGAATTCCTGAGTTGGACAATTCTCTTAGCACTAACTCATGCTTTTTTCCTTTGCCATTTTTATTGCCTTGCCCAATGAAAGGTGTTCTATTGAGGATCAGATCATCCTACAGAAAGAACTGGATAAACTTTTAAAATTTAATTACATAAATTTCTGCTTTAAACTAGGGGCTCATCATTTGAACACCTAAAGGAAGGAGGAAGATGAAAATGTATTAGTCAATCACAGAACACCTACAAGGCAGCAAATGCCACTTCTGTCAGCATTCTAGGTTGCAACCCCTACCCAATCATTCCTGCTCAATGCATGCTAAATCCTGGAAATGAGGCTGGATAGGTGCCTGACACAGTGCCATCAGAGTGTGGCACAAGAAGTGTTGTGTACAAGAAATATGCCATCTCTAGAGGCAGCCTGGGGGTTGGTATAGCTTGTACTTCCTGGTGTGGCACAACAGAAACAAAGGCTGGTTACCAGGCTCCTCTGCTGAGCAGTGTTCTTGTATGAACCTAGGGTGTCCATACGTCCAGGTTTTCCTGGACATGTCCTCTTTTTCTTGGCCCTCTGTCCTCATGTCCAGGCAGGTTTTTAAAATGAGAGCAAATGACTGGGTTTTTGCTCTTCCTGTTTTCCCAGTCTGGCTTCTTGGGGCTGGGAGCTGTGAGCAAGGTGATTAGCTGTCAGGGGTCACATTCTCCCCAGGTAAAGAGACTCTGTGTGTGTGTGTGTGTGTGTGTGTGTGTGTGTACGTGTACACATGCACATGCACAGTGCAGGAGCAACTTAGGCAGTAGGACTTGGGGGGAAGAATGCTGAGGCTTGGGAGTGAGGGACACCAGCAGGGCTGGAAGGCAGGGGGCTGTGGATTGGGAGTGAGGGGGGCTGGCAGGGGCTTAGGAGTGAGGGACAGAGGGAGGGCACAGGCATATCACTGTGCCCCCCACAATCTTCTTCCCCCTCTTCCTCTCTCCGCCTCACAGGTGTCCTCTTTTTTGATACTGTAAATATGGTAAGCCTACATGAACCTAAGTTCAGTACCTAGTTCTGCAAGTAAGTTCCTACACATAATAAAGAGTTATGAGCACCACACAGCACTTCTTCAAAGATGCCACATGGTAGCAGAAGCAGGAGGCACAGTGTGCTAGACAACCCAATGAGATGGCTGCACAGCCTGTGAGACAGCATGTGAATTTCCCATTAGCCCTAAGCATCAAGAGCATTCGAATTTGCCCAGAAAAGGTTCAAACAGCAATTTGATCTGTACGTGAAAGCCACAAGGGCAGATAAACTAGAAGAGCAAAACATTACTGTGCTCTAATAGTTGCAGGCAATGAAACACTGGATGTGTACAATATTTACCATATAGCAAGAAAAAGGAAGAGAGAGGAAAGGTTCTCTAGCTCCCTGCGCAGCCTGGTTGGAGCAGGGCATGAGAGGATCTGGAGCTCCCCTTTGTTCCCAAGTCACTTAGATATGGCAGCACTGGCACATGGGAAGGGGGAATGGGGAGGGGAAGAGCCCTGCCACTAAGCATGGAAGGGAAAGTAGAGGATGCAAAGAGTGTGAGGGGAGGGATTTGGGGACATAAAAAAAGTCCCAGACTGCTACTCCTGCAGTATGGTCTACCCTTCCAGGTGGGTTGTGGGAAGCTGGGAGCAGGGGTGCAACCACCACTGCAGCACCATTGACTGTTTCTGTACACTTTACAAAATCCTGGGTCTACCCTTGAAAAGGAGAAGCAATATAGGAACTTGTTACAGACCTGAAACTAAAAAAGTCAGTCGCATGAACATGGAACACTTAGAGACCCCTCATGACAGAGCTGACTGTCTTGGGGTGTAACAATGAAAAACTTTATGAGAGGGATCTGACACTAGAAGAGGCAAGAGGCATATGACAACCTACAGAAGAAAGAGAAAAATAGAAAAGCAAATGGGGCAAGGACAGATATGGGGGGGGGAAAGAATAATGTCAATAATGTGGCAATCAGTGTGACTGAAAAACTGCCCAAGCTGCATTTGAGCAACTATGCAGGATCTCAAATAACCCCAACCCTTATGCTAAGATGCTTAGAGAAAGCTAAAAAGTGCAGAAATGGACTGAGTGGCTGTGCCTACACATGCATTTACACCAGCTTAAATTTACTGTGCAGTAAATTACTGCTCAGTAAGTGGGAATAGGCTGGCATCTACACATGCAGGTGTTAAAATGCATTAACACTGTTTGTGGACTGACTTGGGACTACCCTGCATAATGCAGGTATCAAATTTACACTCAAGTTAGCATAAGTCACCATATTTAGTGAGCAGTACGGGGATGCATATGTAGACATGCACCTGTACTGCACAGTAATTTCAGTTACTGCGCAGTACAAGCACATGTATAGATATGCTCAGTGAAGAGGAGGACCTGTTTTATTGGATAAATTCAAAACTTGAAAAGTTAGCTAATTAAAATGGCACTTATGTGAGCTACAAGATAGGAACTTGCTCATATTCAGTTCAGTGATGAAAGCCAGATTTTAAGAAGGAATTATATATATCTGTTCAAAATACCTGAAAACTTAAGTGATACTATTTGTTTGTATGATATGGTACCTACAACAGCAAAGGAGTGGACTCGGTGACACAAGACATCTTTTTCAGTCCTATGTTTTTGTACTATATACCAAAAACATGCTCACTTATATACTTACTCTATGATTGCCAGTTAAACTGCATGACTATGATAGGGAAAAAATCTCAACAATACAGATTAAAGACCCTTTTTTAATATTTATTTTAAAAAATCCTCATTTTTTTGGTAAGAAACTGTTACCATTATTGGCCAGTTTGCTTAAGAACGTCTGTTCAAAATCAAACCCGCTTAAGGATATAGTTTCATAGATTTATATTGGAGAATTTTAGTGAGTTGTCTGCCACATGGGCTAGGGACAGATATTCAAAAAACCTGAGCCTAAATTGATTCAATCTTTGCAGGTTGGAAAACTTGGCTAGGCTGAACTGGCTTGTAACTGGACACACCTCTCAGCATTAGATAGCATACCACACACCTAGGGTCTGTGAGGCTGTGGTCTGTGCTTTGGGAGATGGGGGGGGGGGGAATCCTG
>NW_017729026.1:39584945-39610693 GCF_001723915.1 Gavialis gangeticus | reverse complement strand
GGGAAGCCAAGCAGACCCTGCTGTACCTGCAGTCTCTGCCAGAGCTCCAGCCAGGGAGCAGAAGGGAGGGGCCAGCCCTGCTGTGGAGCAGAAAGCCCCGCCCAGCCCAGAGAATATGCTGGGATACTGGGGGAGTCTGGTTTATCTTAAAACAGCAAGGGATTGCATAACCCGGTTTGAGCCAAATCAGTTAAGTCTGATAATACATTCAACCAGGTTTCTCTCAAACTGGTTTCAGCCACTTCCAAACTGGTTTATGTGCATTGAACATTGGTTCTGTTACAGGTTTAAACCGGTTTCTGATCACTTAAACCAATTTATGTGTGCTGTCTGTCCCTAGCCCTTAATTGTTCCATTTTCCTCTACAGGGAAGGAACAGGGACATAATCACTGTTACTTGAAGGGACATGATTTCTTCCAGCACAGAAGGAGTAATGGCACTGGAGTCACCTAAGAAGGCCTCAGATTACATAATTTCTTTTTCCATCTTGCTCTTTAAAGTTTCTAGGCCAAAAAAGGGGACAAGGTGAAGACCATTTTCATACTAATATTGGCACAGCTGTTTAAAATGAAAACAAGATAATTTAGGATGTAATTGGGGGAGGGGGATTCGCATGTTTCTCTTATTTCACCCCATAATCATTTTCCCTCAGTATTTTGCCCATTTTTAAGACTTTCATATTGTCAGTTTGAGTATTGACTCTCACAGGCAAGATTACCCTTATTAGAGCAATGCTGATAAAAGCATGTTTTTCACCACTTGCATCCCTTGCTTTCTTCTCTAACAAAAAGTTTTCAAAAATCCGGTTTCAAAAGAGCCCTAAACCCTAATGATTGGTACAACTACATTGGTACTAAAAGACTTTCCAGTTTTTCATTAGACAGCATTACCACAGTCTTTGTAATATTACAGCTATTTTCCTACCTTTACCATAGGTCATGTTTAAAAAATATCACAGATACAAAAGTAAAAATTTGTTTAGTTATGAAAGTAATTTATAAATATTTTAGTATAATAATGCTATAATTCTGTAAATGTTGAAAGTAACAGAGCTGCTGTAGTTGTCCCATGAGTAAATATGGTGTAGGAAGAAGAGTGGAAAATTTGTAAATTTTAGGTATCTAGCATTGCGTCACAATTAATGTTGTATTTCCTTTTCATTTTCTACCTCCCTCCCCCTATCCTTAAGTACAGTTTACTCCATAAACATGGATAAAGGAAAACACAAGTCAAGTAAAATCATGCCAGAGAAACATTGATGAGAAAGTACCGGAGGCCCCGATGTCTACCATTTCTGTTACCACATGGGTTAAACTTCCTATATGAAAATAGTACATATTCTTATTGTTTATGGCCACTTCTTAGAGGTCTGCAGTTTGTGGATAAGGATGACACTTCCATACATTTTGGAATTGCTTGCAAAATTTACTTCATAAGACAGGGAAAAGAGAGAATCAAACTCCAATTTCTGTCCTCTCCATTGGTTTGCTCATGTGTACAGGACTTAGCTGTGACTGTAGCTGGATTCTGGTGGCTTAGCCTTTGCCCTTAAAGTATTTGAAACTGTAGTGTCACCATTGTCATAGTCATAGGCAAACACATTCCATGTAGGCATAGGATGGAACAGATGTAAAAGGGGAGTCTTTTATTTCTTTTTCTCTTTTAAAAGGGATGAAAATAAATACCTTGGATGCAGAGTGAACAAATTATGATGCTGCATTTCACTTCATTGAAAAAAACTATTTGAAATCTGCCCCTGTAATTACCATACAATTTTCTTAGTCCATTACATTTATTATCTCCTGTGACTAGCCTTGATGGCACACTGAAAGGCATCATTTGTTTGCAGGGGGTTAAAAATTATTTCAGCAGAGCCTAGAATACATGCATTTAGCATAGTCCATTATCATGTTCACATCCCACAAAAATGTAAGTTATCAATCACAAGACATCACCAAGTCTGCAAGTAGAAGAATCCCAGCTACATGTAAGAGACATCTCCTGATCAAGGCCTTGGTCTGCATAATAAAACATGACATATAAGGGGGGGTGAAGGGGGAAGGAGGGGAAAAGGGAAGACAGATGCTGATGGGGAGCTCTTATCATACACTCAGTCATCTTATAATTCTAACCATTCTGTTTAAAACAGACAACAGAACTGATTGCTATTGTTTTACTGATTAACCATTCTCTCCCTTTTTCCCAAAAGGCACCCTGGCAAACTCTACTTAGTAAATATTGACACCTGTAAACCAAGCTGGCTGATGCCTTTGGCTCCTCATCTCTCTTCCCATCTGTTGCCTGAGAATTTTAAGCAAAGCATTTTGGGACTCTTGCTCTCTTTTCATTGAAAACTGTAAAAAAAAAAAAAAAAAACCTACCCCAACGCTAATCCGAGAGCCACATGGCTCTAGAGAGGCCTGTAGTAACTAAAGGAAAAACACAGCATATGTAAAATGCATATCCCACTGGCCTCTTCTGCCTACTCTTCTTTAGTTAACAGCATGCCAGGGTAATCTGCTTAGTTACCAAGTGGAGCTTTCTTCCCCTTTCCCCATGAGATCACCCTGACCACGATCAAAGTCCAAACACATTCTCGGCTAACTCTATTGTTCCCAAGAGTGGGATTAATGACTAATTATGTCAGGTCACTCATCCAGATGGCCTCTCAGATGTTCCTTTGTCATTGTCTGACCTTCCATACGCCCCTTTGACCTTGAGGTTTATTACCATGGCAACATGAAGCCTCAGTTTCCTTGCTGAGATTGCCAAGAAGTGGCCAAAAGGGGGGATATGGGATAATCTATCCACACTTTGTATTCTGCTTCCATCTCATGCCTTGTTAAATCCAATGAATAGATAAAAAATGCTATCTGATCCCAGCTGAGTGATGACCATGGTCATGATTCTATGTTACATGCTATGTTTTTTAAATTAGCAGACAGCTTTGTACATGGAAACGTGCATTTAATTTGAAGAACATCAATCGCCATAATGTGATCTTTTTATCTCATTAATGTTAAGCAAGGGTAATAGAATGGAATTACAAAATATCACTGTGAAAGGAATACAATTCAGAGAATTATAGATATCCCCCATTAAAGCCCTAGAGATGTTTGGATAAGTCTACTTGTTCAGTTTCATAAATTAAAGATTCTTCTACCTTTTCTGAGGTTTAAATTCTAGCCTCAGATGTTGATCTTATTCTGAAGAAGGATTTTAAGGTGGTTAATGCAATAGAGAAATTTCCTAAAACAGCCAAATAAGTAAATAAAAATACAAAAGGAGAGTGACTCATGAACTCAATTAAATAAAAAGGTTGAATATGTATTTGCATGAGATGAATTGTGTTTTCCTTCACAGTTGAAAGCAGAATATTGGATAAGACCTGAGTTCGCTATCTTGAGCTGTCAACCAGCTGTAGCAAGTTAGTTAACCCTGTTACTACCTTGCCATCTAATGTTCATAAAAGGAGCTAATGTCTTCTTTTACCAGGTTTCCTTGAATAGCGCGTAACTAATTGGTTGTAAAACAATTACAAGAATAAACAATTAACAACAAATACCTTACATGGTTCCTATCATCCTCCAGCAAGATGTTAATTGTGAATGTTTATGGTTATGACACACTCCCATTTCTCCCTGTCAGATTTTTAAAAAGGACAAAAAAAAATAGAAGTGAATGATAGGGAGACATAGAAGAGGTCAGTATATTTGTGAACATCATACCAGCAGTATTTTCTCATTCTTGTTGGAACTACTCTGAAGGATTCCACTGCATACTGCTTTACTAGTCATTTTATAATATACAACCTGACATTTATTCAGTCATTATTCATGAGAAACTTCTATTCAATTTATATTTTCCCCAGACACTACTAAGTCTGCTGAACAAAACACTTTGCTATCAAACTGCTCATTCCCAATCTCCCATTCATTCTGAGTAAAAAAGATAAAAAATTGTCTTTACACCAGGTATGTTTTGAGACACATATAGCTTCCTGGCTATCTACCTATCTACACAAAATTCCATTACATCTACACAGAAAGAACACAGAAGTTAAAACTAAAGAATGAAAAAGTCCCAAAATACCAAAGCTGAAGGTCTCCATATAAAGTCAGTTCTGCTCCTTGTGTTATGATTCTGGCCCTGATTCAGGTCTCTTTTTTCCAGATTATACTGATGTAACTCCAGTGAAGAACAAAAGGCTTTATACAATAATTGCATATTATTGCGCATATAGGGCTCAGTGCACAGAGTCCCTCTCTTACTCACTGAACATGTTGGAAAGAACTCAATAAGGAAGCAGGATTGCAATATTGAACTTTTTTTATCACTCTTGTTTAGCATCTCAAATACCTAGAATTATCCACTACACACTCTTAACCCTTTCAAAGACAGAGAAAGGAAATTCTGGGTGCTTCCCTCCTCATTTCTCATATTGTCCTGTCCCATCTACCTCTGAATGTGTGAGATGAAGGAGCAACTGATTCTAAAGACAAATAAATAAAACCTGCGTTGTAATATGTATACGTGGGGGCTGTGGGGGAGGGGCACATTGAAGGCTGTGTTCAGAACTTCAGCTTTGGCTTTCCAGAGTTTTATTCACTTTACTTTGCACACTTAAAACTTTATTAATATAGCTCTTCATGACAATTCCAAAGGCTTCCAAAAAGGAAAATGTGAAAGTGAAAGGAGATCCATCAAGTGATACTATTTATAAAGCACAGCTTGTGAGTTTCATGAAGCAAAGATTCCTAAATCCATTGAGTGCATCCTTACTCATTAGGGCACCTGTGGAGCCCTGTCTCATTGTGTAAAAAGCTGGAAGCATTAGCATCACTTTCCCATATCACATGGGAAGACTGTTACACATTCCTTACTCATTCTGTAAATTACCTCCCAGATACGATTTCAAAAGTATTTACACATGAAAAATAAACTTCTATTTGGCTTTTGTATGCACAAATGTGCAAAGTTGCTAGAACCTATTTACTGACACTGTCATAAATAAATAATGCTGATAGAACACTGGAGTATTGATCATTTACTAACAATATAATAATATGAAGTATGTTTTAACCCCTATACCTTGCACAACTCAGTTCTGATTTTCTTCAGATTGCTAAAAGGCATTTGCCAAAAAAGGCATCTGTGAGATACTGCAACAACATTTCACCCTTTCAAACATTTCATAGACCAATTTATTTGTATATTCACCAATACAAGGAAATTTAGGGGTGGAATATTCTTGGGGAAGCCAGAATTTTCAACCTTTGTTGTAGGTATAAAATGTGATATATTTGTTGTTGTGCAGATAAATGATTAAATGTATATACATAAATCCAGTTTGCACATCCAAACCAAGCCCAAATGAATCCCTAACAGGCTTTATCTATATTTAGTCTTTTTTATGTAAAAGCTACAATGTGCTAAAATAGCACATGTAAATAATGTGCATGCAGAAAGTTGTGCATACATGAACTAAGCCTGAGCTGCTTTTAATCTTTTTTCTCATTACTTATATGGTCAGGGTAAGTTACATAATTTATTCTGCTACTATGAATAGGAGGAATAGCGCTACTAACATAGCATACTTAATAACAAAGCTAAACTACTGTCCCAAGCAGTATGAATGCAATGTTCAGAAATTATTCAAAGACCTTGGCCATTCTTTATTTACCACATTTACTCAAGTCTAAGAAAAAGTTTTCTCTCAATTCAACAAGGGAGAAAAAGCCCCTTGCTTAGATGTGAGTACAAGTTGGAAGAGGGGCAGTGGCTGCAGCTTGAGCCCAGGGTTGGAGTTGGAGACATACCTGCTGTCACCCCCAGCTCAGCTTATGCTCTCCGTGCTGGCTTTGCTCTCTGCTGATTACCTTCCCCTTGCAACTGCCCTTACAGCCTCCAGCCCCAACTCAGCCATGCAGCAGCAGTGTCATCCCCCCATGCAGCAGTGGAGGAGGGTAGTTAGGGGTCCAAATGGTGGAGGAGACAAGTGTGGGGAGGGGAGCAAATGTTGGAGGAGATGCATGCACAGTGGAGAGAGGCAGGCACCAAAGGGCACAGGCATGAGGGGGTAAGGGAGTAAGGGGGGCCAAGCAAGGGGGCAGGTTCTGGGGAGGCTGGTGTCAGGGGGGCAGGTGGGAAAGGTGGAAGTAGTGGAGTAGGTGTCGTAAGTAGTGGGGACAGGTAGCAGGAGGTAAAGGCACCATGAAGGTATCAAGCAAGGAGCATGTAGATACATGTAGGACTAAGTGTGTGGGGGGGTAGACAAGCAGCAAGTATCAGGGGTCAAACCATTTGACTCCCCTACTGTATGACCCACCACTACCTGCCCCTTGCAGCTGCTTGCTCAGCTGCAGCAGTGCAGGGGTGGGGGGAATTTAAGATGACCCTCCAATAATTTGATTCTAGACATGGAATATTATAATGAATTTATACATTTTCCATGTCTAGAATCTAATCATTGGGAGGTCATCTCAAATTCAAAGTCATCTTGGATTCAGATAAATTCAACATAATTTTTCAGTTTGAAACTATTGCTTATAGAAAAATATCATATATCTGGGGTTATCAGTCTCACCTCATACAGTAATATCACTATTAGCTTTAGCACCAGCTAGTCATTAAGCACTGGGAAATGTCCTATGTGTTGGAGTCTATTAGTTAGCATTTTATTATGTTCAGAAAAGTGATTAAATAGAAGTAATTATATTTTATGTCTGGCAAGATGCTCCTTTGGCTAGAGGTAGATCTGGGTTTTCTTCCTCACTTTGCCACTTGGCTGTGATAAGACTTGGAACAAATTCTGTGTCTGTCTACACAGTACAAGGCAGAAAGCAGAGTAAATTTGCATTTTACAAATGAATTGCATCACAGATGTATAAGCTTTCATAAGCACCAGCTTATTTCAGCAGATGCTAAGCTGCTGCTTACAAAATTGTATGCGTCTCTCATGTAGTTAGTCTATAAATGGTGCACATCTACACTGCCTTCTGCCTGACTTCAGAGTAATACGGTTGACTGCCTCTCTATACAATGCTAACTAGCAGCATAAAGAAATGCGCCTCCCCCACTTTTCTCTATAATACCTCCATGCGTATCCCTCTCTCTGGACCCAGAAGTAATCTCGTTTTAGAACTGGAAGCAGTGTATGCGAGTATTGTTTTACACATGAGTTAACAATATTAATATCTGTGGTATGTATCTTGATGGTGCTGTTTTGCATTGTAGAAATATCTATGGCTCTGTTTTCTTACATGTGAAATATGGATAAAGGCATAATAAAACAGGCCTGGCAGAGGATGTGTGATAAGTGATTGTACAAAGCATTCAGAAAACCCTTTGGAAAATAATAGGCCATATCCTCGTAGCATATGAAATTCAAAAGAGGTTGAAAGCACAGCACTCTTCAGGATTACTAGAAGTATCTATGGTACAGTAATAATCTATTGTAATTTATTATTGCAGTACCCCCTTAAATATAGATTCATAGATGCTAGGGCCACAAGGGACCTCAACAAATCATTGAATCCGGCACCATGCCTAGGCAGGAAAGGGTGCTGGGGTCATATGTGTAAAGTCAGTACCTGATGTCTGGGCTGAATGCTTTGTATGCCAACCTGCTGCATGCAGCATATTTTATGGCCATGCTAACCCCTGAAATATTAGGTTTACAGTAGAAAAACTGATACCCCCTTAAGAAATGATACAAACAGTGGCCATGTCTACATGAGACTGACTGCACAATTCTTACTGCACACCGATAACCAGAGTTACTGCGCAGTCCCCGAATTGCTTTTTGGTGACACTGACTGCACAGTAGCTCATTATTACTGAGCAGTAGCTCATTGCTATTGTGCGGTAGTGTCACATCATGCTTCATGCCACATGACACTACTGCACAGTAATGAGCTACTGTGCAGGAGGCATCTTGTGTAGCTGCAGCCAGTGTGTTACAACACCTTTAGCAAAATGACTTTCCTAATTTGGTGTCAAATTGTATCATTCCAATTTTTGAACAACTGAACTTTTACCTTCACAAAAATCAGTGCCAAAATTAAAAAAAATAGAGGGAACATAGTTTTGACTTTAGAAATCTGTATGTGATTTTGAAAGTTAACTATGCTTTAGAAATACTAAGGCATGATTAATCCAGACTGTCAAAGCATTAAAGCATTTCCAAGGTATTTGATCATAGAAATATGGGCTTTAAAGTGAGCTGTTTTAAAATGTATGGAGTTTATAAAACTCCACAACAATTTTCCTGAAGTTAACAATATTGGAAGGTTATTTGGTATGTATTCAGATGTAGTACAAGGATCTCTGGCTAGTAAAAACCCAGCCCTTTGATGTTTACTAATTTTTATCAAATTTATTTTTATGAAGTACTAATACATGTAAAAATGTCTTGAACCAAAATATCTATCACACTTTTGCAGATGTGCAAACCCTGAGATATAAACATACTGTAGGTCATGCCTGTGTTGCATCAGATGGTTTCCAGCTACAGTACTCAGACAAGGAAAGAAGGAAATCATTACTCTGACTAAGAAAAGGTAAAATTTCTAACCAATATTCTCATCTGGGAATATAAAGAGCCCAATAACAACTCTGCTGCAATAACTGACACTACTAAAAATGTGTACACAATACTCCAATCACATTTTACAGTCACTTTGTATTGGTACAAATGATTAAATGCGAAATACAAGGCAGTGAAGAATGACAATAGTATACATTATTTAATAATAAGGCCATTAAGTTTGAGCATTATGTCATCAAAAATAAGCATGGAAATAGACTCTTTACAGTATTTATTTTTACTATTTCATTGTACTGTAGTATGCTTCACAATGTAGCTGTACTATTTACTGGAAAGTGTAACAATAAAGTCATTCTGAGAATCATCATTCAATATTATAGGAGACCTGATACACACCCAATGTAGTTAATGGAAACACTGGAACAACCCAACAGGAGAAAGTGAGAGAAATCCTGACTTTATAAATGTATGGGATTTGGAAAGACTAAATTTCAATCCCCTGCTCCAATGAAAACTTAATTATTAATATAAAGTGAACAGCTCCACATTGAGAGAGACAACCCAGAACAGTCAATAGTTTGCTGGTCAAGGAAGGTACCTGAGATGTGGGAGACTGAGGCTAAGTACAAACAGTCAAAAGTCCAAGGTGGAATTCATCTAATCTTCTCAGGTTTCTCTAAGCTGTGTAGTTTGGACCAATAATTAACAGAACTCACATTCATTCTTCAATTGGGAAAGGCAGACAGATGCCTGCACTGACCCAGGGCAGAAGGCAAGGGGGTGCTCGAGCACACCTCCCAGCCTCCTGGCAATTGCCAAGCCCAGCTGAGCAGGAGCCATCCTAACTGGCTGCTCAGCAAATGCCCCTCATCCCAGTGCCAACCCCTCCAAGATGGGCATCTGCCCACATGTGGGGAGCCCCATGCCTCAGGTAGACAGTACCAGGATGGGGGACTCCTTCTCCCCTCCCCCCGTGGGTCAGAGACTTGCAGGGCCTGGGGCTAAGCAGCCAGCCAGATTTTTTTGAAATATGAACAAATGTCCAGGATTTTGCTCTGCTAGTCTTTTTTCAACATGGATGCTGGTAGAACTGCATTTCCTGGCTTGCCCTAGTGGCGGCAAGTTAACCGGGGTGTTAGACGGCCAGGGCTTGGGGACTGTCTGGTATGCTCTGTGTGTGTGTAATGGGTGTGTGTGTGTGTAATGGGTGTGTGGAGGGGATGGGTGTATGTGGGGGGAGGTGGTGTGCAAGTGCCTGCTCACACTGAGGGAAGGAGGCCAGGCACTGGGCTGCAGCAGGGCAGGGGGGTGAGGAGGAGGTGCCTGCCCCTCCAGCAGGAGAAGGAGGTAGGGAGGTCCTTTGGGGGCAGCAGGGAACTGCATGGCCGGGCTAGCAGCACTGGGGCTGGTGCTCTTGCTTGCAGGGATGGGGTGACTAGGAGATGCTGCCATATCCAGGCCACCTGGCACAGTGAAGGAGTCCCAGCCCAGGGCAGGAGGTGCCAAAGTCCACCCACCTCCTCCCTTCAGCCCACACCAGGGCCGGACTCGCCACCTGCACATGCTGGAGAAACCACAGCAGCCATATTCCAGCCTGGTTGGGATGGGGGTAGCTAAGGGCCCCTCCAGCAGGGCTGGGGGAAGGGATGAGGGGCACCATCAGGGCCTGGGAGGGATGGGGGGGACTGTGGGTTGGAGGTGAGGGGCACTAGCAGGGCTGGGGGGGCTATGTAGTTATTTTTGTTTTACATTTAATTTCTGAAGCAATAACACTTGTTATTTACTGTAACCGTTAGAAACTGCCCCCCCCCCCACTATCATATACCCCTCCCTGTGACAGGTGTCCAATTTTTTGGAACTGGAAATATGGTAACCATCTTCCTGTACCTATCTAAGCAGAGCTCGAGGTTGTCTTAAATTCAAGGTCATTTCGGATTTGGGTAAATACAGCAATAAACATACAGAGTGTTTATTACAGTGTTCCAAGGTACTGGCATTAAATGAATCCACTTTCACTGAGAGAAGATCTTTGTTGTGCGTTACATTAAAAAGAATATCAAGTGTTCCCTTAAAATATTTCCAAAATTTCTATGCAGTGATGTTATCTGCTTAGTCTGGGACTAATTCAGGAATATTCTCTGCCAGTCATTCACTACTCCTCCACCTTTTTCAGGAGCAGATACCTTATGCTTTTCTCACACATTTTCATATTCCCTACTCATATTCACCAACCTGGCCATTATGACACACAAAACAAGTGGTGCTCTCTCTGTGGACTTTGGTCAATCATTCCTTGTCTGAGAAAGGCTGCTCATATCCACACAGCTGGTTCCTTTGAGAGAAAGAGAGAAAAAAAAGTAACATTTCTAACATCATTACTTAGAACTTTAATTAGCAACATTGCAGATACTGAAGAGGTGAGTTAGCATTAATTTGTAGTTTGACAAGAGTTAATAGCTTTTCGGAAACTTTTGGTTCATGTTATGAGATTTACAAAATTCATTAACTGCTCCTTTAAGTATTTGATAAAACTGCAGATGAGGTACAGAACCTGAGGAATTAGATAAGGCTTTACTGTTTATTAAACTATGGTTGCTCTCTATAGATGTGATTATAAAAGAACTAAAAGAACTAATTCAGTTTTCTGTCTGCATTATATAGTATGGCCTGTCTCGTTACAGCATGAGCTAGTTTCCAAAGATTTGTAAATTGTCGTTAAAATTCCTCTAGATTCAGCCTTGCCAGCCAACCATAAGCTTTAACCCACAAGCAAAAGTTTTCATGATTATTATGACTGAGCGGGGAGTTGTTATCTGTGGAATATGTGTGTGTGGAAGGGGTTGCTAAGCCATTTGGAACCTATGTAAATATGGATAGCTTTTATCAGTATTCAGTACAATTTTTGCCTATAATCACCTTGCAAACCTCTTTGATGTAAAAGCTAAAATGCGGCACGTAACTGATCGTATGAAACTTAGCAAATGCAGGGAAAACACAAGCAAAGAAGCAGTCGTTTCAGAGAAGCAGTAATTATTTCTTAACAAAAAAGTCTTCCAAGGATTTTTGGGCCCAAAGCTTACTGTGGATATACACTGGCTAAATTGACAAGCTAAATGTAACCACTTCCTTTCTCTCTCTCTGCAGGCGGAAAGAAGTGTATATATCTTTCACCCTGTGAAGCAACCACCAATTAAAGTATAAAGAAACCATGGCTGGTGCAATGGCTCAACACTGTATTGAAATGATGCCCTTTCTTCAGTTCCTTCACTATCCACAATTTCAAACTGGGATTTAAAATTGCAAAGCTGGATTTTGATGTGCTTGGGGGGGGGGGTGAAATCCTCCTCTGAGTAATATCCTCATGGTGGCATAATGTATGATGTGAGCACTGAAAAGATTACTTTAAGTGACTTGACAACTGGAAGATCCAATGACTAAACTGCTCTGTCACAGTCAGTCAGTTTTGTTATATGAGCTAACATTTTTATTTTCTTAAATATAGATAGGTCGGGTTTAAAACTGAAAGAAAAGATTGTTGAAAAGCAGTTGCTTTATTTTAATGGTTGACTGTAGAAACTGTTAAAAGGCT
Organism: Gavialis gangeticus; assembly: GCF_001723915.1. Lineage (NCBI taxonomy): Eukaryota > Metazoa > Chordata > Crocodylia > Gavialidae > Gavialis > Gavialis gangeticus. The sequence goes on along the minus strand of NW_017729026.1, from coordinate 39,598,555 downwards.
TAAACATATGACTGGTAAAGGAAATGGGTAACTTTGTGGTCGTCTGTTAAAGTGTTGGCTGCTGTGAAAACATTCACTTTTAGACAGTCAGTTTGGAGAAGGAGAAGTCAAATGAGTTCAGAATGATTATTGCAGCAAAGACACATGTCATCGTTTGACATGTAGTGGGAGTTTCTTTGGGTAAAATAAAAATAAAAAGACACCCAGCGATGCAAAGTGGTCAGACACACTATTTTTATCTGGACACACAACCCATCCTCCCCCGGCTCCTCCCCTGCTGTGATGTTTCAGATAATGAGCCTAATGTGGCTACTCCAGGCTAAACATCATCCTTCACCTTACAAGTCAGAAATAACTGACAAGTACCCATCAGAAGTGTAGCTGCTAAACCAGCTATTATGTTTCCCACTGTACATATGTGTCTATTGATTGACAGTATTCCCTTTTCCGCTGCGCCAAACACCAAGGGTAGTAGCCATGCAAGTTGTTTTGTCAGCTGTGGCTTTCACTAAGGCCAAGCTGCTGGGCTGCTGCTTGTCAGTCTGAGCAGGGATGCTGCACTCTGCAGGGATCCCAGCCAAGGCCTTTCACCTTACAGACTGCTTGAGCTGATATAGAGCTCAGCCCCTGCTTCTCAGTAGAGCAACAAGCATTCAAGTCCCATGAGACCTTTCCCGTCTGCAAATAACATTTGAGAATTCACTGTGATCATTTTGACTTCCCTGAAGAAGAAAGGAAAAGTGAAAGGAGAAAGAAAACAGGCTGTGTTCATGAAACCTGAAATAGCAGCCTCGGTTTAATTACCTATCCATTTGATTATAAAACAAAGGGCTTCACAATGGGTTATCATTTAAAACCACCTCTATTGTTCAATGGAATATGGACCTGATTCTGTTCTCATTGGATCAGGGATGTAAAGCAAGGGAAATATCTATAAACCAGCCACTATGCACCCTGTTTAATCAGGAGCAAAAGCAGATTCACTATGTTTTCTGCATTTTGAAATAGAAACAGGCATGTGAGCACATTTATTTTTAGGATTACTTTTAAACTGAATTTGGTAAAGACCAAATTCAAAAGTGATGTAAGGTGGGTAAGTCAAACCCACCTAACACTTATTTTAGACCCCTCTACTCTCTTTCTGGGTATTTACATGTTGAGGAACCTGAAAAAAATGTGCAAATTAAAGCAGTTATATGTGTGCCTTCTTCATGCCCCTTGACTTTAATTAATCTTGAAGAAAGTTCTCTCTCATTGAAGAAGGTCAAATTTATTTTATAGGAACTTACAGCTTTTAAATTTGGCCCCAAAGCTTCAAATTCAGATTTCAGCTTCTCTCCAACCCTGTCTGTTGTCTCTGCTCTTTGCCTCTAAAATTCCTTCAGCCTCATAACAACTTTCCTTCTCCATTCCTGAACTGCTACTTTATTATTCTCTTCTGCTCTCCCAAAAGTCTCTTCACCTCCCCGTGTCTTCTCCAGCTCTTCTGCAGTTCTCAATGAAGCATTCTCAACCTTAATGGGCCTCTTGAGGTATTATTTCTCATTTCCCCTGTTCTCATCCCCCGGGCTCAAGTTAGTCTGGAAATTTTGGAAGCAAGTACAATATAGATAACATTTCTAACCATATGACTGAACAGGGTACTAATTTAGAAGAATATTTGCTTTTAAACAAGGATGCAGCATAGCAAAAGTACTTTCAGGTCTTTTGACTGTATAAATAACCTTTTGCACTTCAAGGGTCATTAGATCAGGATAGTTTGTAATACAATTATAGTCAGCACTCTGCTCTTATGGGCCGTTTGGTAATTTGCTTGTTAATATATTAGCACAAAGCATTGATCAAGTAGCTAATCCAATCACACGCTTGTTATTGATTCCTTATTGAGCACCCTGCCAGTGATCACTTTTTGCTCAGGCCCAGTCAATAGCAAATGCCAAATAGGCTCTCACACACCTAATGAGCTTACGAAATAAACCAAACATTTTCCTTTGCCCTGAAGGCTAGGATCAATGGAGAGCTTTTAGAGCAGAATTCAGATGATTTTTTCATCAACTTTTCCCTTCCTTTCTGCAAGCACTCAGGTTTGCATTAAGACCTCTGTCTAAGAGTTTTAGTCTAATTTGAAGCCATCTGAAAAGCAGCTGCCAAGTCTGAAATGCTAGAACAGCTGTAAACAATAAATCACGAGGGTGAGGAATTCTGGGCTGCACGTTGGCATGTGGTCTGTCAAGCCAAAAAAATAGAGACATAAAAGATCAAGAGGTCAGAGGTACCTGAAGTCTACAAAATTGAACTTGTACTATATTTCATCCGAGAGAGCCCTGTCATGTAGGCGTTCCCCCAAAATGGTCTTTAACAAGAAAGATCACTCATTTACTTTAGCGACTATTTTTTAGACAGCTCAGGAAGGTAAGGTACGCAGTCAGGATGAGCCTCTTTCTTCTTGTTGCAACAAGAAGAAACAATTTGGGCTATTATCAGCATTGACGGGTGGAATCTTATACCAGAGACAGAGAATCTTCATAATGAAAAAGCTCATCCTAGCTGTGGAGCGTGAAACATTATTTCAGTTATACACAGAAGTGTCAAATATTAGTTCTGTAACTTATAACAATGCTCTGATGCCCAGTTGCTTAAATTATTGTATGCAAATGTTAGCTAAATGGATTAACAGTTATTCATGAAAGAAGAGAACAAGATAGAAGAGAACAGGGAGAAAAAAAGAAAGAGGGTTTCTTTTTCTTTTCTTCTTTTTTTAACAGGCAATTTTTCCTTATCATGGGAATCTTAGAGCTTTTTTTCAGATGCCTTTTCAGTTAAAACAGCTTATTAAGTCTCTTTTTGGAAAGAATATTTTTCCATTTAGTCAGAGGACTTATAGCAGCAAAACAACGGTACTGTAATAGTAGCCTCTATTAGATCATAAAAGAAGAATGCAAGACCCTTAGATCTTAAATATCCTTGCTTCAGTTATTACTATTAGCACTATTTTATATAGCTAAGTTGCTTTTTCCCTTTAATCAGTTTTTTTCAATGATCTTGTTTTGATTATTATTATTTCCATTTTCCTTGTTATTGTACCAGCTTTAAAATACTCAAGAGTCACAATCCGAATATAAACCAGGTACAGGTTTAAAATCTTTAAAAGTATTTGTAACACGTAAGCATGCAATTTAAAACCATTACTAAAATAATTTGATTACTTGCTTTGAAAAACAAGCAAGTTCAGTTGGAAACACTGATAATATCCTTTCAGATTTTTTATCTCTTATATTGATCTCAGTTAAAAATTATGTAAAGGAATTATATGGTAGGTTTTGTAAATCTAAGTGTATCTTATGCTTCCATATTTTGTCATAACCTAACATTATATATTTATGTGCATGTATGATAGAGACAACAGAGTGGGGTTAAAGGATTATTTTAAAACATACACCTTCAAGATATAATTTTCAAAACAGCCTACTTTAAAAACAAATTATACAAACCTGGAAGTCATTCTCATTTACATTAAAAAGTCCTGCCCTTGTGATTAATCAGTCTTTACAGGAACTCTTTTGTATTTTGGTTATATAAGTATGTATCAGAAGTAACTCTATTATAATCTCTGGGTTTACACCAATCTACTGCCACAGCTTGCTTTTGTGAATATATAAATTAGAGCTTGCAGAATCAGGCCCCCAGTCTGTAAAATAGAACATGCAACTTTTAATGGCTCATGTTTTTGCACATACTAAATGCTCATACAATTAATGAGCCCAATAGTGCACATGATGGGAGTGTCAACTGAGTAAGGACTTCATTATTATGCCTGATATTTCAGTATACCTTCCAAACCATCTGATTAGCATGTGACTGCCCAAAAAATGCAGTGTGAAAACCACTCTGGTTCTGTGAGACTAATGTAAACACACAACACTACCATTACAATTTCAGAGGCAATTTGGCTTCCAGCACATAAAGGGACTATTATATTTGGTCAAATAGGGCATGTCTACATGTGCAATTAATGCACCTGAATTTTCTGCCCAGAAAATTCAGGCACATTAAACTGGGCCCCCATGCACAACTGAATGGGTGCTCATTGGGAGCAAATTTGTTCCAGGCCCAAGCAGTTCAGTTTAGGGCTGCTCCTGCCCCGCTCTGCCCCACTGCAGCAGCCAGGTACTAGAAAATGGCACATTAGTCTAACTTACTGTGCAGTAACTGCTGCACATGTGTAGACACTGATGCTTTACTGTACACTACATTAGTTTAATGTGCAGTAAAGCATCCCATGTAGAAGCACCCATGAGTATTTCAGTTTGGTTTATGTCCTCTAGATTAATATTTTTAGCATGTTATTAAGGAAATAAAAACTTTTCCTTCATTGACTACATTATTTAAATGCAATATGCCAGGCAGAGGGGCTGATCTATAAATTCTGGAGCACAATATGTCTTTGCCACAACAGGAGACTTAATACTGTCAGGCTTATAATTATTTAAGTTCTAAAAAAAAAAATTCTCAAGTTAAAAAACTGAAGGCTGTAATCAGGCCCTGTGCCTAGCCGGATGAAATGGAAAAATGATAAAACATCTTTGTGGCCCTGGAGCTGTATAAAACACAGAACACCAACTCCATGGAGAGAAAGAGATTTAGCAGCAGATAGAGAAGGTAGATGATTCCCCAAGATCTGTATAGAAAACCCCCTTTCTAAGATTCGCCTCAAGTCCTTTCACCATCCAAGTCCAGCTGATAGCATATCTCACTCAGTAGCATGCTGCTTTTGTTTACTTAAACATGTCTGTGTTCAGTTCCTGAAGCCCCCTTCCTCCCACCAAGGAGCAGTATCTGGAGAGTGAGAGCTAATGTCGCTTATTATAGCATTAATCCATACTGGAATCCGATAGTTACAGGTTTACCTTATCATAATGCCTCCATCTGTTTTTTTTTTTCCTTTACCCAACCAACAACTCCCTACAAACCCCAAGGAGGTATGTTACACAGACATGCATCCTCATCTGTAGCTTCAAGTTATTCTGTGTACCTTCAGGCTTATTAGCTGGACTGGGCTAGTGTTTGTGCTCTTATGATCTCTGCCGCACCTCTTGAGAAGCAGATATATTAAGAACTTCTATTTCAGTTTGTATCTCTTTCTAAAATCTGAGAATAACACATATTTAAGCTAGTTTTGTGCATCTGGACAAAAGGATATAAATCATTTTGTTCTGTTTTGTTGGGGACTGTTGTAAGCTGTTTTTTTCTTTCTCTCTCTGGCTATACATGAAAAGTGCGTCCCTTCAGACAATATGCTAGAAATGCACAATTTTTAGCTTGGAAAGGTAAAGATAAAATATGGGAAACATGGCTCCTGATCAGTATCTAACCCTTAACCACACAACTTATTTCTATGTTGAGGCTGAAATCTTTCTGGGAAGAAGACTAAAATGGATGGGAAAAAGGAAGTGGTTCTATAAAAAAAAATTTTGTAAGCTATCAACACTGCTATTTTTCTTTTAAGATCATTCCTATGGGGAGAAGTGTTGATTTAGCTTCCTCACAAAGGGTGAATTTCCTACCAGCTTGGAGCTAATATCGTAGAGGTTCTGCTGCCATTTTCCTGGAAGGAAAAGACATGTCTGGAAAAGCCAGAATAATATTTGAAGTAATTTTCTTAGCATTAGCCATATATTTTATCATGACTTGAGTTTGCAGTGTTTTTTTCAAAATTCTTTGTATATCACAGTTTGAATTTCTTCAGAGGAGATAAACTACTTTCTCTCCATGAAAACAAAGATGAATTGGTTGCATGGTACCCAATGGAGAAAAACAAAAACAAAACCTTCATATTTTTTAGGGTAGCACAAAATTGTAAGTAGGACTACAAATGACAAGCTAATGGCAAAATAACACCAAATTAATTTTACATCTACAAGAATCAATGGAAATGTCTGGTGGTTGCATTCACCTCTTGAAAGATCAACATTTAGTTGATTAAATGCAACAATACACATCTTAGTAGCAAGAAGCTGTGAAAATGTTCCCTTTCCAAAATCATTTAGAGTGATTTCTTAAAGAAGCAGATAAGAAAAGAAAGAAACACTCCTCTTTGATCTGACTAGCCATCATCATTTAATACAGAACTCTGTGTGGGATCATTATCTAATTCTTTATACTATTTCTTAAACTAAAATCACAAATCCTTGCTCAGCTTAGTTCCCTTGTGAAACAAAAGCTTTAGACAGACTATCAAAGATGTATTCCTTGGGAGCCTGACATCTCTGGAATGTCAAGCAGGTTCAGGAAAAATGATAATACAAAACACAGAGCCTTTCTTTCATGTGATCTGATTGAGGGGAAAGGAATTTATAGGGAAATTGTAGTATAAAGCATTGTAATGTTGTTTTATTTGGGCTGCTTTTAAAATAAATATTTTAAAACACTATCAGAAAAAAAGAACTTACCCCAGATAAATCACTGCTTTTAAGAGATAAAACCAGCCATTGAAACAGCTATGAAAATCTCTAAGTCATGTCAATAAAACTATGAAAGACAATAAAAAATATAAGATTAACCCTTGCAGTACATCTCACCCAGGACAATTTTTTAAAACACTCTAACAATAAAACAATTGTAACACTTTCAGCCGTAATTCTAAAAGAATGCTGAGTTCTAATGGGAAGTATTTTATAAAGTGGCACAGTAGAAAGGCTGTTCCACCCAGAGAATTCAAATTAACCCCAGCAACAGTCAGAAAACCAGAGTCAGCAGGGTGAAAAATATGAGTGGAATGTAATTCAGAGATTAAATGAATAAAGTGTGGAAGAAAATTATTGCAAAATACAGAAGTCCTTATTTTAGACCAGCTTCTGATGGCCTGATTCCTACAGAACAATACATGATTCACTTACTACTTCCATTGTCTTCAGAAGAACTACATGTTGTGTATGGTCCTATTCACTGCACATAAGAATGATTGTCCACTCATTTTATTCAATCTTTTTTCAGGAAAGCTGAAGTAAAAAAGTTTGGCTGAGTAAAAGTCCTGAAACCTCAGGATTTCTGTTCATTTAAGTTTTAACATTGCTTTATTTTGAAATAAAAGTCCTGTAATAATCCTTGATAAAAGGAGTAAAAATTATCCTAGAATGCCTTTTCCACCACTTTTAGTAATAAAAATAATGGCCCCGTGGTACCTTCCCTGGTGTACCGTAAAACCAGGACTGTTTTTTTCCCCCTGGAATAACTCTACTGGAAGTTATACCAATAGGCTGGGAATGCACATTAGAGTTAGCAGGTGCTAATTCTGAGAAAAGCTAGTCTTTGTTAGGTGCAAATGTAAGCAATCAGTTATACATCCAGGGTCTCTAAGGTGTATTGCTCAGACCTGCTGCTAAAGGGCTGGCAAACAGGGGAGTGACTAGGGCAGGGGTGCGCAATTATTTCAGCTGGAGGGCTGCTTAACAAGTTTTGGTGAGTTGCCAAGCACTGTGTGGGTAGTCCCACCCCTTGACAGTTGTCTCACCCCCTTGTCGCCATCTTGGGACTGGAAGTCCTACCCCCTAACCCCTGACCTTTGCCACTGGAAGTCCTTCCCCTTGTCCTCCCGGAAATACTTCTTGGGGGGAAGGGGCATTGCCATCTTAGAACCAGAAAAGAGCCAAATCATACACTAAAAGTCAAACACCTACTATAACATATTTTAATTTTATTACAAAAAATATTTTTGTCATGATTTGAGTTTGTGTAGTGTATATGGAGGTGATTGCATAATAACTCAAAAATAAATTCTTAGTTTTGTATATTGTGGGTGGAGGGTGTGTGAGTGTGGGGGGTGTATGTGGTGTGTATGTGGTGTGCGTGTGGTATGTGTGGGTATGGTGGGGGTGCGGAGGTGTGTGGCAGGATGTGGGGGGCATTGTGAGGGGGTGTGGCTGTGTGTGGGGAGGCACAGGTTATGTCGGGGGGTTGTGTATATGTGGGGAGTTGTGGGGGCAGTGTGGGTGCGACGGAGGTTGAGAGGGTGTGGGGCAGCAGCAGGTGGGGCACTCAGGGTGCAGGCACCCAGTGGGATGCAACTCCAGCCATCGCTGCACATTGCAGCAAATGGCACAGTGTCTGCGCAATTGCCTGTATCACAGATACTCCCTGCCATTCATGCACAGCCCCTGCACTCACACAGCAGGGAGGGAAGCCCCATGTTCTTCAGCCAGGTGCCTTCCCTGCTGGCTCTGTGGAGCACTGGAGAGAAGATTCAGGTGCTAGAGTCCTACCAGGGCTGCGCTGTAGGGGAGGGAAGCCCCAGGTGCCTTCCCTTGTGGGAAGGGGAAGTCAGCTAGGTCCAAAGCCTGAAGCTTCTGTCCAGTCCTGCACAGCCCTGGCAGGGAAGGCACCTGGAGAGTGCAGGGGCTGCATGCAAGTGTGGGCAGCGCTGGTGATACAGGCAGCTGCACGGAGGCCGCACCCCTTGCTGCCATGTGCAGCACTAGCTGAAGCCATGCCCCATTGAGCACCCCGCCTACTGCTGTTGCCATTGCCACTGCCTGCTGTGGCTGTGCAGCATTGGGGGGAGGGTGTGGGGGTCCCCACACCCTCCCCGCTCCCTCACACCCACATGCTGCCCACTCCAGCTCCATGCTGCCACCACCCCCTGCTCCCCTGGGTGTAGTCTCCATCCTGCCACCAGCCCCAGCCCTGCCCCTGCTGCTTCCGTACCTGCTGCCCAGATCCAGCAGAAGACTGGGGAAATGAGCAAGTCCCAGGGACTCTGGCAGCAGCAGCCTCACATGCAAGCTGCACACTGGCCGGCCAGGCCTTTCACCTACAAGGGTGGGAGCCGGGCAATAGAGTATGTTTTTGGAGCTGCATGTACATGTGGGCACCTTGCTCCCACCTTCAGGGGTGGAAGGGCTGGATGGGGCACAATTTGTTGGGGGGCCCCGTGGGCTGAATGAAAATGCTTGCTGAACGAGCTTTAGTTTAAAGCACCCCACCATCATTTTTCAGCACAGGGACGCTGATACATGTAAAACTGGAATCAGCTGGAGCACAGTAATTACCATGCTCCAGCAGACTCAATTAATTGAGTCTGCTCTGATGTGCTACAATTACAGTGATTAGATTTGGTGATTCACTGTCCTGAATTGATTCTTCTGAATCTGATTCAGAGATTTGGCCATTGCTGAATTGGCCAAATCTTCACATCAAATAGGCCTTATCCCCCACCCACTCTCCCAGCCCTGTCAATGGCTGCCCCACCCAGCACCAGCAGCCTGGCACTTAGAAAAAAAATAAAAGCCCCACACACACTAGATCCTGCCAGGTGGGGGTGGAGTAATCCCTGCTGCCTCCTACTGTCCCACACTGCATGGAAGGTTCTGCTATGAGCCCTCAGAGGCCCCAAAGGCCACTGCAACAGCTGGTGAGTGCAGGGCTTTTTTTTTTTTAAAGCACTGGGATGCTGGGGCCAGGTAGGACAGCCATTGATAGGGCTGGGAGAGTGTGCAGGAGTCAGGGGGTGCTCAGGGTGGCTGGGGGAGAAGACAGGGGATGGGGTCTGCTGGGGGGCCCCCCATGGTCCCCTCCCCCCTCCTCCAGCCCCCTCACCCCATGGTCCACTCTCCCCTCCTCCAGCCCCCTCCCCCACTTGCTACTTACTGGCACAGAGTCCAGGTCCAGCTCCCTGTGGCAGTGCGCGGAGGCTACCTGAATTTCCAAATCTCTTTAGAAGCTTTTCCAAATTGATTTGGAGGCTTTGATTGGTTCAGACCTTTTTATTGGTCTCCCGATTTGATTTGGATTCAGAGATTTGGCTGCAGAATCAGGCTGAATCTCCTCTGAATCGAATCAGTGACTGAAACTTTGCACAGGCCTATTAATTATTTATTATTATTATTGTGCCCGCTGGGCTTTCTCTATCCCCGTTGATGTGGTTCTGATGTTCCAGCCAGGCGTCCTCCGCATCCAGGCCCTTAGAAGCGTCGAGGTAGTTCTTTCTCCCACATCAACGATCCCACTTTCATCTGCCACATCTTGATGTTCCACAATGGGCGGGTTGCCTGGCAGGTCCCTCAATGCCCAGGTCCAACCCGGCGGTTGTACACGGGGCTCCACCACCCTTGCACCCTGGCCTCACGCCACCTCTATCGGGCTGTCTCAGCAATCTCTTGCGGCCTGCCAAGCCGATCCAGCTTCCTCACTTGTGCATTGTCACCTCATGGAGTTGGGTTGTGCCCACTCCTGGCAAGGCTGGCTGCTAACCCTGTTCCCTGAGAGGGTACCTCTGGGACCGGTTCTCTGGACTCCCTATGCCTAGTACCCCACGTGCTTTTCCCAGACTTCCCCGGCCCCAACACCAGTGCTACTCCCTGCCCCCCATGTGGTGTACTCCACCTAGTCCCCTAAGCCCAAGCACGTCCTCGCCTAGCATCCGGGACTTGGGCGGTGACCCCACCCCAATCATGACCCTTTGTCCAGGTCCTCCCGAGCTCTGGCCTCCCCGCATGCTGTCCTCCACTCCCCACCAGTCCAATCCTCCACCTGGGTCTTGCAAGGTCCTTGTGGCAGCCTCTGCTCTCTAGTATCTGGGCTGACACTCACACCCTTGACATCTGCTGCAGGATACTGCCGGGGTATTTCTCTCCCCGATGCTCCTTGCTCCGGCTCTCCAGCCCCTCAGGGTGCTTCCCTGGGACCTGCTTCCCCCGCGGCGCCTGTAGCAGCTCCTCTCCAGGGTCATCCGCCCCCTCTGCCACAGCCACCGCCATTTTTATCTTCGCTGGCCAGCATCTGGTGCTGATGTCACTGGCCGGCCGCAGCTGCACGTATGGCCAGCTCACGAGCTGCATGGATTCCCCAAGAGCGTCGTTCCGGGCTGCAAGTGAGTATTCGGCATCACACTGCTCCTCAGGACAATTATTATTCATAGATTCATAGATGTTTGGGCTGGAAGGGACCTCAGTAGATCATCAAGTCTGACCCCCTGCCCTGGGCAGGAAAGAGCGCTGGGATTAGATGACCCCAGCCAGGTGCATGTCTAGCCTCCTCTTAAAGACCCCCAAGGTAGGGGAGAGCAGCACCTCCCTTGGAAGCCCATTCCAGGTTTTGGCAACCCTTACCATAAAGAAGTTCTTCCTGATGTCTAACCTAAATCTGCTCTCTGTCAGTTTGTGGCCGTTGTTCCTAGTTACTCCAAGGGGTGCCCTGGTATTATTATTATTACTATTTTTATTTTAGTTTTCACATACCAATTCCATGAACATCGTCAAGCAATCACATTTCATTGGATAGGGGGCACTACATTTTTCAGAAGTCAGAACTTAGACCCTAAGTTGTTTATTTGTGTTATATTACATTTATTTCAATCCATTTCCTCTTAAATTCTAACCTACCCCTTAAGAACATTTTTATTTCCACAAAGTTGCATTCTGAAAGAAAGCTGTTTCACTGAATTTTTTTTCATCCAGCACTACTTGATGTTGCTTTATTGATTTGCTCATTCTAAATACTGGGTCTAGTTGTGAAAGGTATACTAAATAAAATGAATAAATGAGCATAAAATTATTATATTGAATTATTGAACCCACATACTGTCCTTCAAGACAATGCAATTTCATTTTGCATGATCTTCTTCAAGCCAAGTTACCACAGAACACTTCACTGGAATTATAATCAATACAGTCTAATTGAAAAATTTCTTTCAATTTCTTTAGAGTAAATGTCCATTTCTTCAGGGGAACATATAAAATTAATATAAATCACAGTTATGTTAACTAATACATTCTTGTCATTTCAGCCAGACCACAAAAATAATAACTACAAAGTAACACCACTTCTTTTTTCCTATCTTCTGTTTCAGTCAATCTAAATTAAAATGTATCAGGAAAGACCAAAGAAATAGATGGGCATTGAAAACTGCCCTTAGAATTAAGAGATGTCCTGTCATTATAGTAAACTTACTGTGCTTCAAAGCAGTATCCTTAAGCATGCTCTGATGCTCTGGGTGGTCTGCTGCTTGCACCACCAGCCATGAAGCAGCATCCATGCAGTGCTACAGGTGAGCTAATTAGCTTGTGGTAGGCTAATTGGCCCCATTATTCAGAACTGCTGTTTAGCTCAGATGCAACCCAGATGCGTCTATGCTCCTTTCAGTTTAGGAAGCAGATCACCTGGAGCAGCTTGAGGGCCCTGTTCTGAAGCTAGGTTGCAATATGGACCTGGCCAGATTCAAATTATGCTGGACTGAGTAGAGAAAGACATTCCAGAGTCAAATATCTTTCAAAGAAAATGCCCTGCCCTGAAATGACCTCCAAGGGTGCCTGTACATGAGCGCCAAGGCTGTTCCTATGCACTGTAATTACAGTGCAATGAAGCAGACTTGATTAATCATTTGTCTAAATCTCATTTGACAGGCTTTAGATAAAACTCCTCCACCACCATTGTGAAGCACAGGGATGCTGATACATGAGCTCCAGAAGCTTGAATTAGAGTGGCTTTCAGAGCTGCTCTGATTAAAGTGCTCCCCAGTCCTTGGAGCACCTGTAAAAATGCCCCTAAATTTTAATCCTGTGGTATCTCAGTGTTGGAGCCATTCCCAGCATCTACCGGGACAGGCAGAAATTGATGTTATCTGTTTCACTGAGAAATAAACTGCTACCAAGTTGAAACTACAAATCACATCTTAATTTTCGTTCTGCAAGAAGTTTTGCATAGTAAACTAATAACTTTGTTCTGCCCCTGCTGATGTTTCTACATGGTCTTCAAGCATAGCACAAGGAAGGGTGCTAAAATAGTCTTAACTGGCCTGGGGCTCTTAAGCAAGTTTCATATCCGAAAGGGAAAACTGAAACTGCCTTCCTAAGCACAGATGAAGCCTGAAGAATCCAAGGAACCAACAAGAACTTTTCTGAGTGTAAATCTAGGTGACAAAAGGTAGGAAAATGCTCTCTGTAGATGGTTATCAAAACATGTTAACAGTCAGGTTTATGTACAAACTAAGGGTACATAGAAATGTACATTTCAACCAGTGGAATCACTATACTGTAGCACTGAGTGACAGAGAGCTCCTCCCCCCGAGAGATGAGGGGCTAGGAAAGCCCAGCTGTATTCCACAGGCCACAGGCTGTAGGGATGTCACACTTCCTACCTGGTGCTGATGGGGGAAAGCCACCTGCCAGCACCAGATCCCAGGTGCCTCTGCCCTCAACCACTGCTGTTCAGAGTTGCTACCACTCCTAACCCCCCCCCCCAGTTTAGGCATGGTCCCCAGAGACCCCTAACCCCACCCCTGGAGGGACATGGCCTAGGTCACCCCATTCCCACCATCCCAGAGACCCCTGCCCACTCCACCCAGACATGAACCAAACCACCCCTGCTATTCCTCATCCCCCTTAAGCCCCTCGCCCAGACATGGCCTTCCCCACCACCCCAAACCTGGAAATGGCCCAACCCAACATAACCTAACCCAATCCAGCACAGCCCAACCCCTGCAGTCCAGAGATTCCCACACCCCCAGAGGCGGAGTTTCTCCCACTCCTCAGAGGTCCCCAGAGATTCTACACCCCACCATGTAGACATGGCCCAACCCACATCATCTCCCATTTTCTGAGTCCCCCAACCCTTTCCCC
>NW_017729026.1:39540256-39579945 GCF_001723915.1 Gavialis gangeticus | reverse complement strand
TTCTCCCACTCCTCAGAGGTCCCCAGAGATTCTACACCCCACCATGTAGACATGGCCCAACCCACATCATCTCCCATTTTCTGAGTCCCCCAACCCTTTCCTCCACATTACTCTTCCCCCAAAACTCCCTCCTCCCCAACCTCCATTCCTGGCCTCCCCATCCGCTCATCCTTCCATGGACCCCACTTGGACTGCTGTGCAGGGGCAAGGCAGCTTTTCAGGTCCCAGTGGAGCTGGATGCCCATATTTTTTGTAGAAAAAGGGGTGGGGTCTAGAAGATTAAACCCATGCTCTTCTGCCTCCAAACTGGAGATTCTTCCCCACTGGGACCTTACCCCACTTTCTTGGTCTGCACACAAACATGGCCCAGCCTACCACCCATATGCCCATTCCCAGAGACCTCCAATGCCTCCCATCTCCTTGGTCCCTCAATCTTCCTATTTCTGACCCCCAAGAATTCCCTCTCCCGTTCTTCTCCTTCCCCTCCCCTCAGATCCTACCTGGACCACCAAGCAGGTGCAGGGTCTGTGCAGGGGACAGGGATGGGGTGCCAGGTTCCAATGAAGCTGGGTCCCTGCAGTTTCTGGACAGGAGTGGGCAGGGTCTGAGTCTGGCAGGGGCAGGGTCTGGTAGATCAACCCCGCTATCCTCCTGTCCCAAACTGTGGGCATCCCATCCCTTGTTGGGACCTACCACCCCAACCCTGTACCTCTGACCCCCACATGGGCACAGCCTGCCCCCCTCCCTTGCAATCCCCAGAGACCTCTGAACCTTCAATCCATCTGCTGGTCCATCTTTCATTCCTGACCCTCCCCCCTCTTCCCCACACAGGACCCAGAGACCCTGGACCTACCTACCCCAAAATAGACACTGACCAGCTCACCTCCACCCCCTGTTCCCAGATTCCCAGACCCTGACCCATAGACCTTAACTGAAGGGCTAAATGGCTGAAGAGGGAATATCTTCACTGGATCTGACAGCTGGTGCACCAGGGTAAGGATCTATTGGGCTACTGAAACTGATAGGCTTGAGAATTAAAAACAGTCTTTCCACCCAAATATTACCCAAACTAGCTCTGAATTTGCTGTCTGACAGCCTGATAGCTGTAAGGGAGGGAGTAAGCATTGTGGGAAGAGGGGGTGGGGTCTCCTTGGGCAGTCAGCCCTAACTTTGTCCTGGGTCTCTGTCATGTGTATTCAAGCAGGCAGAAGAGCCTGCAAAGCATTCATTCTCTGGGTCCCCCCTATCTGGGTGCTTTTAGCATTGCAGACTCTCTGCAGGGCATCCAGACAGCCCTTTGCACCAGCTGAACTTCAGCCAGTTGATTTGAACATTTGTACACACTCAAAGAGACAAATATGAGTTGTCACTGAAATAAGAAAAGGTGAACCTATTTTTGAGAAGTTGTGCATTCGTTAATGGATAACTTATTCCACCAGAGAAGAAATTTAATAGGGTAGAAGCAGACAGAAAATGGAATATATGCATTGTGATTTCTCTGAGGTACCTGATGTTGGAAATGTGATAATCGATGAGAAACGTGTTAAAAAAGTTGATAAGTTCAGTTATCTGGGGTCAACCATTCAGTGGAACGCAGAGTTAGACAGAGAGTTGAACCATCGAATCACAGCAGGGTAGACAACCTGAAAATTGGTGACTGGAATATTATGTGATAGGAAAATATCAGTGAAGCTGAAGGGGAAAGTCTACAAGACATGTGCATCCAGTGCTATTGTATGGAGAGAAGTCATGGCCCCTGAAGAAAAGTCAAGAAAGGAGACTGAACATGACAGAGATGAGAATGCGCTGATGGATGTGTGGCATGATGAAGGTGGGTAAAGTGAGGAATACTTATATCAGAGGATAGGTGAAGGTACTGGAGGCATCCAAGTAAGTATAACAAAGATTGGCATGGTATGGACATGTTCAAAGGTGTCTGGAAGAATATGTGGGAAAAGAAATTACCAGAATGGCACTACCAGGGAGAAAGGGAAATGGAAGACCAAAGAAGAGATGGAGAGATATAGTGGAGAGTGACATGAGAGAGAAGCAGTTGGAAGAAGATGACATGTATGACCAAAACTGGCGGGGAGCCAGGATCCACAACAGTCCAGACAAACAAAGGAAGCAGAAGCAGCAGCAGCAGACAGAAATTCAACAGGATAGTCTTTCCTGTTACCATATATCCCAGAACAAAATTACTCTCTCATATCTTAGGCCAATCATATTGAATTTCACTGATGGTCAGAAAAGTCTGATGGCAAGAGATTGCTAAGGTCATAGCCAGTTTGGGCCAGAAAATATTGGCACATGAGTCTTTTCCATCTCTCAAGAATCTTCTTAACTTTCCATGGAAGCATGCATAAGTTGTATTTTAGAAAGCCACCCAAGTTTAAATGTTGTTTTCTGAAATAGAATAAAGCCTTCATGATAAACAACAAATAATTTTCTTCAGTATTTGGCTCCATGCCATCAACCTTTGCCTATTTGCTGCAATCAATTTTTCAACCTTTCCCTATGTTGAAATGAAGCTCTACATAATGCTCCAAATCAGATAACAGAATATTTAGCCTTCATCTCTCATCCAAGAAATTTAATGCAAGTTTCGCCAATTAGGACCTAATTCAAAGTAGCACTACTAGCTCCATATACCATAAGGGAAAACTGAGGCACCCATAAGGTGACTTGGGTAAGGCACAGTGACTGTATCACACAAGACACTGACTGAGCAGTAGCCTAAGACTACTGCGCAGTAGCATCACATGGCAGAAACCATGATGCAACACTACTGCACAGTAGTCTAAGGCTACTGAACAGTTAGCATTACAAAAATATGTGGTATCAGGATCATCCTCCCAACCCACACTATCTACCATCTATATCACTGTGAAAAGACAGTGGGAAGTAATACAGCAGGAAGTAACAAAAGACTTGTGGCAGGAGAAAGGTTTGGGGAAGGAACAGGAGGAGAATGGAGGTTCTGGAGCAGCTTCTCCATGATGCTTGGGTGAGCTGCGGGAGAGAGGGACAGGGCCAGTGAGAACCAGAGGCAGGAGGAGGTGTGCGGAGCCGGTGGGAGAAAAACCAGAACAAGAAATGGGGAGAGAAAAAGCAGCGAAAAAGGCTCCCAGAGACTGAAGAGGACTGGAGAGACTTGCTGGATTGAAAGACTCCAGTGAAAGAGGCTGGGGAGGTAATCTTCTAGAGGAAGAAAACTGGGACCAAGGAACCCTCCACCCATGCTGAGGATATTGAGGCTGGGCAGTTGTTGTGAAGGGCATGTCTAGTAACTAGTCCAGCAAGTCTTTAATCAATAAAGAAAAAAGAAAGAAGGTGATTGAGAAGATAGGTCACTGTAAGTCCCAAGGAGGAGGGATCATGCCCGGGGAATAGAAAGAGGAATAGAGAAATAGAACCCAGGGCATTCATCAGTTCTACTGCAAAGAAATGTGGGTTACTGCAGAGTCATTTAGTACTTGTTTATACATAAACAATATAAACAAATACTAAGTGACTGTGCAGTAACAACTGCGCAGTCAGCATCTCGTGTAGGTGTGGACAGTGAGTCAGGAATAGAACCCAGGATTTCTGTAATTTAATCATAGCCATCAGCTGTAAGACTATCAGTTTTCCTATTTTTTAGCAAACTTGTTACATGCAGCATGAAAATGTTCATCCAACCTGAAAGAAGTAATTAAAATTCACCTTTCTAACAGGGGAAAATACAGCAGACACACAAACATGTGCATGCACGCAAACACACACAAACATAAAATAGTTTATATAATATTAAGATTAAATATTTAGATATTAATATTAAAATCCTAATATATAACAGAATAATTACCATACCCACTTTATATTATTTATAATATAAGATATACAAACTTCAGGTCTCTTCTAGTTTGATGTTCCTATGCTCATAAAAGAAAGCATTCTAGATAAAGTTCAGATGATCTTCTTTTGCAATACAGCTTTTTGTAAAAGTTTTCTTTCACTGTAAAATAACTGTGGATCAAATTCACACTTATTTTAACATAAAACTCAAAACAAATTAGCTTTGAGCTATTATATTTGTTGCACTATTTTGCACTAATTCATCAGAAGGAGACTCACAATCTTTAGAAAATATTCCATTTATTTTTATATTGTAAGAGAGATTTAATAAACACTGTACATGTAAAAGCTGAAATAAAGAGGAAGATAAAATATTTAATGCATCACTATATTTGGGCTAAAATGTGTGTTTATTCCAGCTCCACAGAATGTTTAGCTCAATACAAGACTCATTAATATATATTCAGTAAGGTTTACTATTCAAAGCATAAACTGTATTTCACTTGTCTCTAAGCAAATTTAATCATATAGATAATATACAAACCAAGAGATTTAAGTCCATAAATTTCCAATGATATATACAGATTTGGCAAGCTTACCTGAACAAAATTAAAAAGGAGGTCTGGATTTTCATGCATTAATAAGCTGTTTGTCAGTCAGTTATGAATGAGTATAAATATACAATAGGCATCAACCAATGATTTATTGAAAAAGCATACAAATAGTGTGAATTCTTCAATACAGAAATGCTTTCATACCACAATTCAGATGAATCCATTAATCGAAGCAGAGAATTCGTGGTACTTACTAAACAAATTCCACACAATTAATTACTTGCATTGGTGATTGTGGGGGTGTCACATCTAACCCAGTGCACTCTCCTAGTCTTCTGTATATCAGATTGCACTACCTGATCATATAATGGTATTTACTGACTTTCGTTTGCCACGTCTTCATTGATCTATGGGGTTATAAGTCGGGAGGTGTCAATTATTATCTACTGCCACAGTAGCTGGCAATCTGTCATGAGGAAGAGAATCCGTTAGGAATACACCTGTGCTCCCCCTTTCTTTGTTTTCCTTGTAAGGCATCCAATGGGTTGACTTACAATTCACAATTATTGCCCGACACCTTTCAAGTCAAGTTTACAATGTCCTTTATTTATCCATTTTTCCAACTTACATATGGTCCTGCTGCTAGCAGGATTATCATTACTTCTTTATATCAATTAAATATGTATATCAACTTAAACAAGATCCAACTCGGATATAAACTCAACCCAACTGAGTACTGTTTATCAATTGCTTTGGATTCAGTTCAGCCCTCTTTGCCCTGGGTTCTATTTCTCTATTCCTCTTTCTATTCCCTGGGCATGATCCCTCCTCCTTGGGACTTACAGTGACCTATCTTCTCAATCACCTTCTTTCTTTTTTCTTTATTGATTAAAGACTTGCTGGACTAGTTACTAGACATGCCCTTCACAACAACTGCCCAGCCTCAATATTCTCAGCATGGGTGGAGGGTTCCCTGGTCCTGGTTTTCTTCCTCTAGAAGATTACCTCCCCAGCCTCTTTCACTGGAGTCTCTCAATCCAGCAAGTCTCTCCAGTCCTCTTTAGTCTCTGGGAGCCTTTTTCACTGCTTTTTCTCTCCCCATTTCTTGTTCTGGTTTTTCTCCCACTGGCTCCGCACACCTCCTCCTGCCTCTGGTTCTCGCCAGCCCTGCCCCTCTCTGCCGCAGCTCACCCAAGCATCATGGAGAAGCTGCTCCAGAACCTCCATTCTCCTCCTGTTCCTTCCCCAAACCTTTCTCCTGCCACAAGTCTTTTGTTACTTCCTGCTGTATTACTTCCCACTGTCTTTTCACAGTGATATAGATGGTAGATAGTGTGGGTTGGGAGGGTGATCCTGATACCACATATTTTGTTATTCTCTGTATCTCTGATGCATTGATTCTCAAGGTTAATTATCAATTTGCACTGTCTTGTGATCCCAGATTTGAACCTCAATATAGCATTGATTTGGTGTGGCTTTAAAACAATAATTGTATCCTGACTACATGACCAAACAAACTTAACTGTGCCTTCATAATCAGAACATCTATACTTTGCCTGTTTCCTTGTTGAAGGTCTTCAGTATTTTGGATTTTATGTTGCCATCTCACTTTCACTAGCTTTCATTACTTTCATTAGAGGTCAATATTCTACTCTGCATTTCACTTGTATTTGCCATGCTATAAAGTTTGCATCTCTTGTTCCTGCTTCTTTTCTGAAGCCACTTTGTATGTCAGGCAAATTTTCTCAACTATCTGCCAAGTAAAGTAACTGAGCATTATTTTTGCAAGAATTTTGCCATCACCCACTAGTACAGAAATTTCCAATGACAGTCAATTATAAAATAATTACCGTGATTACCCTTCTTAAGCATATAGACAATAGAAATAACTTTGTGTTCTTGGGAAATATCATACCATTATCTGAAAGAAGTCTGAGATACTGGAGTAAATGCCAGCTATGAGGACCTCAGCCAGAATGGCATCAAAGCCAACTGTTTTGCCATTTAAGAACAATGCAATTGCCTTATTATTCTCTAAGTTTAGAGGTTTGCAGGCAAGAATTTCCTTGATGACTTGCTGAAGCAGTTGGTCAAGAGCTTTGTCACAATGCTAGATTCCAAGTTGAGTGGTTATTTCTAGATTTATGTTCTTTCTGATAGATGTTTCTGTCTGACCTCATTACAGGATAGAGCCACATGGCTGAGGACATTATACAGGTTTTTTTAAAGTCCCCTAGAACTTCAAATCACTTCAATCAAAGTGTGACTGTAACTTATCTACTTTCTTACTCTAGTAGTATTCTGCATGTTGTTTTCTTGAATGGTATCAGTCCTATACAGGCCATGTTTTCATTTCCTACACATTCTCACTAACTTTGTCTTGGTATTTCAAAACTGTTACACCCATGCTCTATACAGTTTCCTTGAAGCACTTCAATCCAGCTCAATGTCTTCAAAATTGTATTAGTGATTTTTGACTGTCTTTCTACTGAATTACCTAGCTCTTTGTCTGCAGCAGTGTTCAGTTCCTTGACATTTAGCTTCTGGTTTGAATTCTATGTAGACGAGATAATAGTCTGTCCAACATTAAGTCTCATGGACTTGGTGATCCTGACATGATTACCATTTCTTTGGCTGACAATGATGTAAATCCAATGTTTGGAATGAGGTGCTGATTTCATCATTGAACTAAGATTACTATCTGGCACAAAGAGCTGCATAGATTTGACTGAAGCAAGCCACATAAGTTAAAGCCAGAGGTGTGTTTTTTCATGTAGTCCCGCTTACTTCAATGTATTTATGCAAGGTATAAGTCAGTACAGAGCTTTTCTGTAGGCTTATATCTTAAAATATTTATCCCCACCCCACCCCAATCATTCTTTAAATTCTTAAAAGCTTAGGTCCAAATCCAACTTCGTCTTTAGACAGTAATTCATAAATCTGAGCAAGTCACAAAATATGCGGGAGAACCCCCAAACTTTTACCCCAATAGCAATTGGCAGATCCAGAATTTTGTAATGCAGAGGTGTGTAGCAGTAACTGGAACTGAAGGGGTGGCTGCACTAGTCCTTCCCCTCCCCGCCCCCCACCCCCCCAATAGGCAGACCATGTGATGGGAACAGCAGCTGAGGACTTAAGTCCCCAAATCAGATAAGAATTCCACCCCTCCTCTATCTCTTCTTTTCCCTCCATGCTCCACAACACCTCCTCTCCCCTCCCATTCTCCTCCTTCACCACCTGCTACTGCTGCTGCTTTTCCCAGCTGATCTGGAGGTGGGGAGAGTTCCAGAGCTACTCCTAGCCTGCTTCAGCCAGGCTTTGCTGAGAAACCAGACTCAGCCAGGTGACAGCTAGAAAATGGTATTTAGAGGTTTACTTTTGGGAATTGCTTTATAGGTAAAGTAGATATGTAATAGAATAATGGTCCAGGGCAATAGCGAGGGTTAATTGGTTTCTAAAAGCCTGTTTCTAAGGTTTCCTAAAGGCCTGCTATGTCTAACAGGCAAGCAGTAAACAGACACATGGGCTAGGAAATTGAAAATGTGTACCACACTGTTCCATAAAATAAGTAAGGTGGTGGCACCAGGTCACAGTGCCCAACTGCAGGGCCCTTGGGATTTCCAGTTTTTGGAAACAGACCAAATTAGGAGAAGACTGGTAAAACCCAAATTAGGATGTGTGATGGGTTTGTGAAACAAAGGATTATGACAGGACAGGACGTGGGCATTATGATGACCACTGAGAGCCAATCAGTGGTGGCCAGAAATGAAGAGTCATCAGGAGGGGAAAAGAATACAACAAGAGGGATTTCAGAGCAGCAAAGTGTCCCTCAGAAGGGAGCCCAAGGCCACCATGGACAGAGGGCATACCACCAGCCTATCTTACCCACCCCACTGGGGGCGAGGGATGGGCCTGGCCTCCAACATCCAGGCTGCTGACATCTGACATTCAAGAAAGAACCTCAGAGTGAAGCTTGCATACTGGCCAAACACACCTTGATTCTGATGACTTCCCTAGGACCAGTAGATATAGAATTGTTTGCATTATTCTTATCTGCTATCACTGTGTATCAACAAAATTCACCTATTATCAAATGGAGAGGTCATGGTCAGTCTGACGGTTTGGGTCTGACCAGAACAAGCTATCTGGGTCATAAATCCAGTGCCAACACCAGGAACAGCAACAGTAGCAGCAACAGTGGCAGCAGGTGGATTCCTCTCCCTGACCCTGTTCTCTGGCTAGTGGGGAACATCTAAGAGGACTAGGCAGCAAGGAGGAACCCATCTGTCACAGGGCACACAGGTGCCCTGAACCTGAGAGCAGAAACAGCTCAGGAGACAGCCCTAGCAGCGAGAGGGAAATCCCAGCTGCTAGTTAACAGGGCAGCCAGAGTCACAGGTGGTGGTTGCTAGGACAACCACTGGTGAATCAGCTGACAGGAAGGGGCAGGGCCTGGGACATATAAACTCCAGAAGTAAGGCCAGGAGGGAGTCCCCCACTGGCAGCCAAGGGAGAAGGAGCCCGGCCAGTGCAGACAGAGGGGAAAAGCCTGACTGCACAAGTAGCCCGTGATTGTTGCTACGGGTTGGAGTATTCCCCTGGTAGGGTTTGAATGTTGTTTTTGGCCAGTTTGTATGTTATGGCCCAGGGGCTTTGTGTTTTGTGTTTGCTGTTTTACCAGAGGACCGGGTGAAGCTATTAGGGGTTGGAGGAGGCCTCGTAGGGGCTTCATGGTAGCGTGGGGACCCTGGCACCAGAGAGGGCATGGCATTTTTTGGGGTGCAATGACCCCAGCCCCAGACCAAGGGGGCAGTAAGAAGCCCCAGAGGGCCACGAGAAGCAAGAAGCTCAAGAGCAAGGGGGCAGTGAGGAGCCCAGAGGAAGGGGATTGTGAGAAGCCCCAGAGAGAGGGCCGCGAGGAGCGAGGAGCCCCATAGCGAGAGGGCGACGAGAAGCCCAGGGAAGTCAAGGAGAGGGCCAAATCACAGCAGGGCCCAGGTCAAAACCACATCAGTACCACCTGCGAGGCTTGGGCTGCAGTGTAGGGGAGGAAAAGGAACCACAGATAGTGCCCCCTGGCACTGGGGCACATAAAGTGGGCAGCCTTCTGCTAATTACATCAATTATTTAATCAATTAAGATCCAGGCATGGCAGGTGAGTAAGCAGGTGGTTTGCCCATAACAGGAGGGCGGAGTCACTAATAGAAAGGCTCCAGTAATGATACTCCTGTCACACCATCCATCACTGCTTCTGTCCCTTGCTGAGTCTAGCTCACCTCATAGTCCAGCTGGGTCATGGCAGGAGCAGTTCTAGAGCCACCCCCCACTCCAACCCCAGGTCAACTGGGAGAGTGGCAATGGCAGGCAAGGGAGCAGGGAACAAGAAAGAAGAGGAGATGCTTATGGGCATGGAGGGTCAAGGGAGGGGGGGGATTCTTACTTGCTTCATAGACTTAAAATAAGTTTGTGGCTTCTGCTCCCATTGTGTGGTACCCCACCTAAATCCACCCCTTCCAAAAGCCTAGTGCTCTATATTCTAGAAAAGTGCCCCAACCACAAGGCTATGGGCTAGGCATTATCAATAATACTGTCTATACTTCCCACTGAAACTGGCCCACTGGACATCCAAAAGGGGGAAGATTGGTAAGAGCAAAAGAAAACAGGCTCTAAAGCATAATTCAGTGAGATATGCACTGCCCTGGAAAGGAGTTTTGGCCACTTCTCCTGCCCCACAGATATTTCTGTTTTTTCCATATAATAATCCTGGAATATCCTGGAATCCAGCGCCCCAATCTGCACAGGATGGAAAGCTGACATGGACAATTCCCTGCCCCCTGCTCCATGTACATCAGGATGCAGGGCTGAGAAGCAGCTTCCTGGAAGACCAGACAGTTCTCCACCCCCAGGAGCTCAGGCCTGATCCCCATGATCCCTGCCAGCCCAGGTCTGGTACCTGGAGGAGCCTAGAGCACCCGCTGGCTGCTATAGGGGGGCACAGCAGGGCAGGAGCATCCCTGCACTAAACTGCTCCCATTGGCCATGTCCAGATGCACATGGCCATGTGGTATATGATGCCGCAAACCCATCCGAGGTGCCACATACCTCACATTTAGACGTTCTCCATGCTGCAAAGGAATGCTGCCCATGTGTGCACAGCTCCACCTTTTTTTTCCCTGTGGGTTTTTTTGACCCTGGATATCCATGGAATCAAAAAAACCCACAGAAAAAAAACAGAGTAGTGCATGTACAGGCAGTGCATGCTGCTCAAAAACAGAGCTGGGCTGCCTGGAGCTTTGCTACAGTTGCTGGCAAGGCTCCATGCAGCAGAATTGCCACTGCTGGAGCCCTGGGAGGCCCCCAGGAGCCCAGGTAAAGTTGCTGGGACCAGCTCAGTGCTGACCTCAGCCTCCGCTACCCCACCTGAGGTAACTTGCCATGCATTAAAGCATGAGTGTCACAGGTATTCCCCAGGGACAAGTAATAGTGACACAAGGTATGCCACTGTTACGTGTTCCCAGGGAACCAAATGTCTATGCTTGTCTGGATGTGGCCATTGAGAGCAAATTTGTTCCCAATGGCCCCATGTGTAGATGCATTTCCACATTTTTACTGTGCATTATTTTACTGATCAGTAATCCGAAGGCATGTAGACACACTCCTTAGCTTCTGTACCTGTCAATTTGGATCACCTTTCTGGGGCCCTATTTTTTTAGGCATTGCAATATGTGTGGCAGGGTTGACAACAACACATACAAACAGTCAGTAAATGATTCCATACAGCCTGTCTGTAAAGTTCATAAAAAAACCTGGCCCATCTGTGGAAACTCTAAACAACTGGAGCTGATTGAAGATCCCTAGTCAGAAAGCAGCTTGGTGAAGTATGAATAGATGAAGCACAGAAGTACCACCTGGTGTCAGAGTGGAAGCCCTGAACCCTGCAGGGAGCTTCTTTTTAGGGTTTGTAGCCTAAAACCCTTCCCTCCCAGCCGTGTGCTGTTGCTACTGCTGCTTCTGAGTCCTATCAGCTGCCTACAATACTCTTGGGTTGCAGGTAGGATTCTTTGAGGGTCTGTGCTAGGAGGGAGGGAGGGAGTGGGGCCAGCAGGGGTTAGTCTTGGGGAGGCAGCATGGTGAAAGATTCAGTCAGGGGCATCAGGATGTGAGAGTGAATAGGAAGACCTTGGCGGGGTGGGCATGAGGAGCAGCACAGTGCAAACAGGGCCCATTGCTGAAGTCAAACAGGGTTGCTAACTCAAAAAAAAAAATGCTATAAACTTTTTACTAAAAACTAAACTATTTTATTTTTTTTGCTATGTTAAAACCCTACATTTGAACTCAGCCCTTCTAACTGGCCCCTGGGATCAGGGTAGGGTCTGGCACAAGAGTTACATTTACACCATGTAAAATATATATCAGGAAAAATGTGTGTCAATAAAAAAGTTTGGTTCTCAGTAAAAAGTTTGCAGGTTGTTAGTAAAATAAAAATCTTTGGGTAGGCAATCCTGCTAAGCGGAGGGATGTAGATGAAAAATTTGGATATGGCCTTAAGTCCCTTTGTAGATTTACCCTTGTATGGCACCAAAGTTCATATTTGACAGGTTCGTGCAGTGAACTCAATTCAATATCAAACTCCACTGGTGAATAGAAGCCTTATAGAAGGCAGGGTGTACCTTACATACAACTAAATCAGAGATCCATAAGCTTTCATAAGCAGCATCTTAATTCATCGGATGCTACAAAGGGACTCACTGTAGATACCTTAGTAAGTTCATAGCTATCCAGATTAAAGTAGAAAGGTTTAAACCTAGCTTAAGTGAAAAAGTCTTGGAAATGAACAGATGTTGATGCAAACAATCCTGGTTCATGAACCCAATTCAATATCAAATTGCACTAGTGAGTAGAAAACTTAGTCCACAGCCAGCCATATAAAACTAAACCTAAAGAGGTTGACATCCAGCTTCAGAGAAAATGAACAAAAGTTGAAGCAAACAATTCTTGTTTGTGAACCCAATCGGAAATTGAACCAAGGCTAATTTTGAGGTCACACTAAAACAGAATCAAATGTTACAATTTCACACACATGCAGTTTGCTCTACTCCCATTCTTGGTCTATCTATCATAGTAACAAATCCAATAAGCAGAATAATTAAAAGTTATCAACTAAGCTAGCAATCAATATACTGATAAGAGAAGTTACCCTGAAAAGAACAGTCTTCTCTCATCAAGTGAGCTCAGCAGTTTGTGACTGAATCTTGCATTCTGCCTTACAAAGCTCTTTCATACTACCCAAATTTACCAAGCTGATATAGTCAAAATGATTTTATAGTTTCTGTCCCACAAGTTAAACAGAAAAAGGATATTTTTTATTTCCTTTGATCGCTTTCTACCAATTTTTCTTTTGCTACTTTTTTCAGGAAAAAGGAGGGAGAAAGAAAAAGGATGAAAAAATTGAATTATTCTATTTTTCATTTTCCAGATTTGTTCATCTACAAGAAAATGTCAAAAAGAAAACAAATGTTTCAAAAAGATAATTTGATGGAAAAAAAATTTAAACTTTCAAGAAGTGTTATGGTTTACCAGTATTAATAATCTGATTCTGGTATTTGACAAATACCATAATTCCTATTGTCACCTCAAGCTTTCAGTAACTTATTCTCACAGACCTTTTGTAAAGTAAATAAGTGAGATGTTGGAGTAACTCCATCTGACTCTTTCAGGAAACGAAGCAACTCTTTAACAATCGCACAACAGTTTATGAAAATAGTTGAAGAAAAATATAATTGTTTTGTATACCAGCACAGGCAGGGAATTATCTTACAAAGAATGGAAGTACTGGAAAATTCCATTGTTCTCTTGACTTTACCAGAGATTGGAAAGAGGGCAAGATACAAATAGATCTCAAAATAAATCTCAAAACACACCTGTTACTAGTGGGTATCTTCTTTTTCTTCTTTGAGTATTTTTCCACATCCATACCCTCCCTGTTCAAATGGCCCCTGGTTATTTCATAGCTAACCTTCCCTGAAAGTCATTCCACTATCCACAACCTGTAGATACCCTGGGTAGCAGCACAACTCTGCCACCAGAAAAAATACCATGAGATCTTTAATTAGCTGGTGTTATAAATTACCAGGAAAAAAATTACTTACCAGTAACTGGGTGCATCTACATGTACAATTAATGTAAATGAACTGGGCTCCTCAACCCAGTTCAACGGGTTGTGGAAGGGCTGGCTCAGGCATGAGGATGCTCCCGTGTGGGGCTAGCCAGCAGGCAGCACCTGCACTGAAACACCCTTGTGCCCCACCCAGCCCCATCAGCATCTACAAGTTAGCTGCAGAGCACTTAATACCACCACCACAGGATACTACTTGTGTTTACAAATACTAACCTACAGCAGCACTTATTAGTTTATTGCAGCCTAGTAGTGCTGCATGTGTAGGCACTGAGACTTTACTGAAGAGCTAATTAGACACCACTGCAGTAAACATCTCATGTAGATGCATCCACTAATATTTAAGTTGAATTGTCCTCTTACAGTCTCACTGTAAATTTGTCATTGAATAAGCAGTCATGGGCCAAGTACCGGCAGCTTCACCAGGATTTGGTGGGAACAGCAGATGTCAATGCTCTCCCTCCTGAAAAGCCACATATATCCTTTGACAGTGTTGTGACATGAAAAGTATAGATTGCCGCTATAATAAGTCAGTCCAGCCTCCAGCCATGGGTCTACAAGTCTTTAACAGTGGAGCAGGCAGAAGAAGATGTTAGAATCTCAGTGGCTGCAAAGGCAGATGAAGGTTACACAGAACAAGATCTCCAATTGTCTTAGCCTCCTTATTATTGAATCAAGGTCCTGCTCTGTCAATGACTGTGTGGAAGCTGATGTGCAGCAGCTTTTCAATGGTTAAAGAAATCCTGTACAGTCGTCTTTCATGAAAACAGCTTTAGCACATTTTTCAAGTCTTTCATGACCAGCTAGTGATGATGGGAGCAGGATTGTGAGGCCTGGAAGCTCCTAGTCATGAACTGGCATGAAGGCAACAGTTACAAAAAAGTCATATGGCACTTGTGTGAGGCAGAAGTGTGATTCGGCAGCTGTAACTGAGCAGTCCTCTTTAGGATCCGCTGTGCTCTCCTCACAGAATCATAGAATCATAGAAAGTTAGGGTTGGAAGGGACCTCAGGAGGTCATCTAGTCCAACCCCTGCTCCAAGCAGGAGCATCCCCAACTAGATAATTCCAGCCAGGGCTTTGTCAAGCCAGGCCTTAAAAACGTACAAGGATGGAGATTCCACAATCTCTCTAGGTAACTTCTTCCAGTGCTTCACCACCCTCCTCATGAAAAGGTTTTTCCTAATATCTAATCTAAACTTCCGTTGCTGCAACTTGAAACCATTGCTACTTATTCTGTCATCTGTCACTCCATCTCCAGTCTAGCTCCATCCTCTTTGGAATCACCCTTCAGGTAGTTAAAGTCTGCTATCAAATCTCCACTCCGTCTTCTTTTCTCCAAACTAAATAAACACAGATCCCTCAATGTCTCTTCGTAAGTCATGTGCCCCAGCCCCTGAACCATTTCTGTTGCTCTCTGCTTGACTTGCTCCAACTTGTTACCATCCTTTCTAAAGTGAAGGGTCCAAAACTGGACACAATACTCCAGATGCATCCTCACCAGTACAGAATAGAGCAGAATAATTACTTCCCTTGATCTGCTGGCAATGCTCCTACTAATGCAGCCCAATATACTGTTAGCCTTCTTGGGAACAAGGGCACACTGCTAATTCATATTCAGCTTATTGTTCACTGTAACCCCCAGGTACTTTTCTGCAGAGCTGCTGCTTAGCCAGTCAGTCCACAGACTGTCGCAGTGCATGGGACTCTTCTGTCCTAAGTGCAGAACTTTGCACTTGTCCTTGTTGAACCTCATGGGATTTCTTTTGTCCTAATCCTCAAATTTTCCTAGGTCACTCTGAATCCTAGCCCTACCCTCCAGTATAAATATTATACCCCCCAGCTTGATGTCGTCCGCAAACTTGCTGAGGGTGCAATTCATCCCATCTTCCAGATTGTTAATGAAGATACTGAACAAAACCAGGCCCTGGACTGACCCCTGGGGCTCCGCTTGATCCTGGCTGCTGGCTAGACATTGAGCCATTGATTACTACCTGCTAAGCCTAACAATTCAACCAGTTTTCTATCCACCTTACTGTCCATCCATGCAACCCATACTTCCTCAGCTTGCTTGTAAGAATGCTGTGGGAGATGGTATGGAAAGCCTTGCTAAAGTCAAGGTATATTATGTCCACTTCTTTCCCCACAATGACAGATACAGTTAAGTCATCACAAAAGGCAATGGGGTTGATCAGGCATGACTTGCCCTTGGTGAATCCATGCTGACTGTTCCCAATCACCTTCTTCTCCTCCAAGTAATTAGAAAAGGATTACTTGAGAACCTGCTCCATAATTTTTCTGGGGACTGAGGTGAGACTGACTGGTCTGCAGTTCCCTGGATCCTCCTTCTTCCCTTTCTTAAATATGGGCATTATATTTTCCCTTTTCCAGTTGCCTGGGACCTCCCCTAATTGCCATGAGTTTCCCAAGGTAGCAATCAGCAATTCTGCAATCACAGCCAACTCCCTCAGCACCCTCAAATGCATTGCATCTGACCCCATGGACCTGTATACATTCAGCTTTTCTAAATAGTACCTATCCTGTTCTTTCAGCACTGAGGGCTGCTGACCTCCTCCCCAAACTGTGATGCCTGGTACAGTAGTCTGCGTGCTGACCTTGCCTATGAAGATTGAGGTAAAAAAGGCATTGAGTACTTCAACCTTTTCCTTATCATCTGTCACTAGGTTGGTTCTCCATTCAGTAAGGGACCTACACTTTCCCTGACCTTCCTGTTGTTGCTAACATACTTGTAGAAGCCCTTCTTGTTACCCTTCATGTCCTTTGCTAGCTGCAACTCCAATTGCACTTTGCCATCCTGACTTCATCCCTGCATGCCTGAGCAATATTCTTATACTCCTCCCAAGTTGTTTGTCCAAGCTTCCACCTCTTGTAAGCTTCTTTTTTGTGTTTAAGCTCACCAAAGAGTTCTCTGCTAAGTCTAGCTGGTTGTTTGCCACATTTGCTATTCTTCCTGCACATCAGGATGGGGATAGGGCTAGAAAATATGCCCTAAACATAGTCTGACTACCTTTTTCTTGATTGGATAAGCACATCCAGTGGCATCACCTTTACTGTGGTCATAATCAGTGAAGACACACAATCAAGTCTGGGACTTAGAATGTCAGGATCCTCCTGGACAATTTTAATAATGAATGACCAGAGTGCCACACTGTAATCGTGGCTCAAGAACTAAGGTGACACAACACTGACATTTCTGCACTGAGACCAGCAAGAGGGACATAGATAGCACAAACAACAAGAAGTCAACTTCTCCCCACTTGTGGAAGGGTAAGTAGGAAGGAGAACACTGACTTCACAGAGTTGGCTTTGCCATTAAGAATGAACTCATAAACAAACCCAATTTGTTCCCTGTCAAAATTAATGAGCAGCTCATGACTCTCCATCTCAAATTGGCAGGAAGCCAATATGCCACTCTCATCAGCATGTATGCACCAACTCTTGACACCACCAAAGAAACCAAGGAGGATTCTATGCCAACCTTGACCAAGTCCTTTCTGATATTCTGGAGGGAGTCAGGCTTATTCTGCTTAGAAATTTCAATGTCAGAGTCGGAAGAGACTTGAAATCCTGGAAAGGAACCATTGGCAAAAAAACAGTTGGAAAGATTAACTCCAGTAGAATCTTCCTCTTGACCAAATTCATGGAACATGGACTCACCATCACCAACACCCTGTTCCACCAGAAAAACAGGTACAAGACATGGCATGGCAACACCTGCTATCTAAGCATTGGCACTTGATTAACTCTTTCATTGTTCACGCGTGAGATCACAAAGATGCCTGCATCACTCAAGCTATGCTAGGAGCTGACAACTGCCTGACTGATCACAACTTGTCCACTCAGTTGTCATTCAAACTGGCTCCCAAATAATGAATGCAGCAAAACCAATGCCAACAGAAGGTCAGTGTAGAAGGACTCAAGGACTCAGTCAAGCAAGACCTCTTTCATTAACACCTCAATGAAAAACTGGCAAATTCCAGTCAACAAAAATGGGAGAATGTTGGCAGTGCTTGTCGAGAGAATGTCAGGTGCCTTCAAGGCATAATGTCAGGTCTCTTCACAGGCATAATCAGTGCCTGTGAAGAGACACTTGGATTCCTTACCAGGAACCCCCAAGACTGGTTTAATGAGAATGAGCAGGATACCCAAGAGTTGATCAACTGCAAGTGCAAGATCTTTTTCGCTTGGCAGAATGACACCAACTTCAAACCAAAGAAATTGAATCTCTAACAAGAGAAGTGTTACAGGCTCACACCCAGCACCACTATCCACGTGCTGCAGGCATGCCCTGCACCTCTCGGGTCCCATTCCACCTGACCCTCTCGCATGCCATGACTTGGTGTTAAGTAGGTGAATTGTACTGTCCTGAAGTGGTTCTCTGTGGGTTCAGGTGTGACCACTATAGTGGATCTTCCATGAGGCTCCTCCTGCCCTACACCCCATCCCTTTCCATTTGGGCATTGTTGCCACTCTTGTTGATACATCGCGTATGGTGTGGCTTGGTCTTCTCCATTAGGGCTGTGTGAAGCTTCGGTAGCCAATTCAATTCAGAGGAAATTCAGCTCAATTTGGCGGCTGAATCTCCAAATCTCCAAATCTGAATTGAATCAGAAAACTCAATAAAAGGTTTGAAATGATTCAGAAGGCTCCAGATTGATTTGGAAAAGATTCAGAAATATTCAGAGATTCAGCAGACAGACATGCAGGAAACAGAAACTGAGAAGAGGTGGGGGGGGGAGACTGCTCTGATATTGACATCTGCAGCTGGCCTGTGACTGTGATCTTTTCCTGAGTCCCTTTCAATCACAGTGCTGTGGGGGAGGGACCTAGAAACAACATATAAGGCTATGTGTGAAGTGATCTGTGCCTTTTGTGAGATGTCTCTCTTGGACCAGCAGAGTCTGAAAGACTCTTGCTTGCTATCTAGTCTCTTGGTAGCTAGCTAGTCTCTCTTCTTCTGTGTTTTCCCTGACAGTGTGTCATCACTGTGCACTGCAGAAAAGCACAACATATATTACAGATACATACACATTTTGCAGCACATCAGGCATTATGAACCTTGCTAGAAAGGCAGGTGCCAGGTCTTCTAGCAGGGGAGGGAGAGGGGGCAGAGGGAGAGCTGCAAGCTCCCCCCTCCTCCAAATATAGATGCACCCTCTTTCCTGGCAGTGATGAATCTTCTACTGCTAGTGGGAGCAAGGAGGTAGGAGCAGTATCTGGACCTGCACCACCTTCACTAACACCAGAAAGAACCACCAGCACCAGCATGACAGTCTCCACCCCAATTTCATTTACCAGCATGAGCCTTCCAGTTCCAGAGGAGAAGCTGGATCTGGAAGCAGAGGAGCTGAGGGCCATAACTAAGGAAATTCTGGGGAAGGAGGATGGAATCTGAGTTTGTACTACACACCCCTCAAAGTTGCCCTAGAGGCAGGTCTCTTCTGGAAGGCACTTCAAAGGAGGTTGTGGGGGCAGATGGTTCAGCTCCTCCCGTTGTTGTGCCTCTGCCTGGTGAGGAGGGGGATAAGGTAGAATCCCCACCCACAACCCAGAAGTATGCTACCTACCAGCACTGCCGAAAGCAGATTGGCCAAGACAAGGACAAGAAACACTTCACCACCACAGCGATGCTGGTGCATCTCAGGAGGCAGCGCTCTCTTGCCCCTGTTCCTCCTCAGCTTGGCACCAGTAGGAGTGTGCCCAAAAAGAAGTGCCCCTCTCACTCCAAAGACCCCAGCCCCAAGAAGCAGGGGCAGGCTACCATGGACCAGTAGGGGAAAGACAGAGACAAAGGGGGGCATATTCCAAAGGTGAGCAAGGTCACCCAGAGCATTGGGGAGATGCTTTCTCTGGTTCAGGTGGCTTCTGACACTCATGGCCCCATCCTACCAAGTGCCCACACATGCCACCTTTAGCAGGATGGTGGTGCCCTCCCTGTATGAGGCATGCAGGGAGTACTCAAGGAAGGAGCTGTGGAAGGTAGGGCCTCAGGTAGCTTTGCACTTCACCTTGGACATCTGGAGCAGCCAGGATGGAGATTATACCTACCTCTCCCTCACAGGGCACAGGTGTGATCAGTCAGGGCATTGGTGGGCTCTCCTTCAAGTGGAGGTGATGGATGAGTCCCACACGGCAAGGGAGATCATGATGGCCATGGTGTAGGGGTGGTTCATTGGGTAGGGTGAGCTCACCCATGGGTTCATGGCCACCAACAATGGGGCCAATATGGTGAAGGTGGTACATGATGCCAACTTTGTTGGCATCTGCTGTGTGGCACACAAGTTCCACCTCATAGTCAGGGATGCCTTGGAGGGGGACAGGGCTGCTGGTGATGGCACCATCACAGCTGGCCAGCTCATTTTGAAGGACCCAAAGTCCACCAGTGTTGCCTGTGTGTAAATTATAAAGAAGTCCCAAATGGTGGTTACTTATGCCTCAGAAGAAAAACAGTTATGGGGTAGGGCAAATAGAAGGACTAAAGCTTCCTTTAAGGAGAGAAATATAAAACAAAAATAGTACATCAAATATAAAATAAATAAGTAGGGTAGAAAAAGTTTGCTAAAGCTTCAAGCAAAAGACCATCAGAAACTGAAGAGTGGGGAGCATCCAGTGTCTTTCATGCCTTTGGAGCAGAGCTGGGGATCACACTATGGGTCCTGTTCAAGCCAAAAGCCTCCAGTCAAGGCTCAGAAGTAAGCACATCCACAGTGAGAAACTCAGGAAGAATGTATATGTGGATAAGAATTAGCAATTCCATATTTCATCAGAAAAATAGCACCTTCAACACCAAGGGGATGCCAATATCATAGCAAGAAAATAAATTCTGTAGTGATTCAAAGACAAGAGTGCCACCTAGCCACCTACTGAATAGCTAGTACCACTTCTTGCTGTACCTATCTGTTTTCTGGAGGTCTGTCAATAGGCACTGAATCTGTCTGATGCTGTTTAATGTGAGAAACCTGCTAATGGAGTAACGTGAATTTTTATTTAATTAAGATAAATTTAGTTTCACTTGTTTAAATTCAAACTGTTTTATATTGTTAACATTGTAAATGTGTAGTTCTAACATTTCCAGAGTTAAGAAATTATATGTATTATAAATTGATTCATATTTTATCATGCTGTAGTGTTGGCCTGCAGGTAAAGTAAGGGTGAGCTGACTTGTCTATCTTAGTCTATTTCAGAAGTAATTAGTAGAAGACTTGTGAATCCTGATAAACGGGTTAGTCTTGTAAGTAATAGGAAACACTGGACAAAGAAAATAGGAGTTGAGCTTGTCAGCATGAAGGATTCACGGCAGGAGAGCTTGCTGTGGCTTTCATTATTTCAACAGTCAATGGATGTTGCTATAGAAACTATATTGTTAGCAAGCCATCTTAAGCTAGGGGAATATGGTAAAGCTAAAACTAAAACAATGAAATGCTAAAAAAGTATGGTTTTCATACTAGACTAACAATTGATTATCATTCCTCAGTTTCCTTTCAAAATCGTATGGATAAGTGATGATTAAGATTAGCAATAACACCACCATATATTCATAAAACACATTTGCCAGAAATGCCCTTTATGGTGTTTTGCAAAATCAGCATTAAACCAAAACCTTTTTGAGTTTTCTTTTAAAACAGAAACATATTCAATTATTTGAATAAGTAAAGGCAATATTTAACCTACATAAATAAGAGAAAATTATGTACATTCATTTTTATTGTGTAGGCTCTTTATTCAGGAACAAAAACAACATTTGTGTATAGAAACTAGCTTTTGCGTGTGCAAATATGCACTTGCAAATAGTTACCCAATTTGTGTATGCAAATATAGATGGCATACGTAACGAGTTTGCATGCATTGTACTTGTAGTCTGTCATATGTTGATTTGATCGTTTGGCCCTGATCTTTGAAACTGCCCTAAATTTTATTCTAGACAATCAAGGAAATGCACACAGAATAGTTTAGAAAGATATTTGTTGCAAATATTATTAAGGACTTTGTAAGTAAACTACCATGTTTTGACATCAGTCCAAACCCTCACTATTAGCCAGACTAAAAATTTTAAAACTGATATAGTATTAATGATCAGATTCAGAAATCTTATTGCCATAATGAGAAGACTGAACTATAAAGGTGGTTTGAGAATATATGATAGTGTAAATAAGGGGGTAGGTTGACCTGAGCAGCAGTCCCAGGCACCAGCTTGGTGGGGCACACAAAAACAACAGCAATTGCCCAGGGCGCAAAACTGTTACCTCCCACCACTGACCTGTTAATTCCCTTGGAGACAGGGAAAGGCCCTAAGACATAAAAATAGATAGAGAGAAATAGATACAGAATAATTGTCTGTGTTAGCTATAATAGCTATTATTTCCATAGCCTTGTCACATGAGCTGAGCTGAGTGCTGGAGCCCATACCTTGACAGAAGTCATATGAAAAATATATGATTGGCAGCACAATAGGTAGATTTAGTGATAGACATTTTCCACGATAAGCCAAAAAAAGAGGAACAGACAGATAAAAAACAAAACCAGGAAAGCTAATTCTCTGAGATTGTAACTGGAGAGGAACTATGCCAGGTGATCAAGAAAAATGTCACTGTTAGAGGTTTCAGCCACAGAAGTGTGGAGAGAGAGGGAACCACAGAAAGATCATACAGCATTTGTCCTCTGTTCAACTTTAGTTTAGTCATGTTGCAACATAAATATAAATTCCAGTATTGTACTGTTTTCCTGTTCAGCAGAGAATGAAAATCTTCTCATTATTACCAGTATCATTGAAAGTACAGACACATTTACTTCAAAAAAGTCTTGAGAAATACAAGAAAGCCTTGCCAGTATGTTGCAATAGAAATCAGACCATTGAGAAATACACAAATGTTGACTCATTCACTATGCAAAAAACCTGCAACAATTATTGTATACTAAGAACAAACTGCAAAACTATTTTACAGCAAAACATAGATAAAGTACAGGAGCCAGATGTGGTAATTTTTAATAAGGTGCTTTGGTCTTCTGCTACCCCATATTTCATTCATGCTCATTCCAACTGAAATGTCAAGAAGAATTGTCAGAAAGAATAGATATGGCTCATCTTACCACTGACTCTTCAGAGACCCTCCGTTTCCTTATCATACTGGAGTGCCAAGATTAATGTCTACGATGGGACTGTGCCAGGAACATGGTCTTTTCTTGTTAACGCTGCTCTTGGAGAAAAAGAGAAACTATTGTAAACCTCTTAATACCCTTTCTTCTTGCCGTGTCTCCCAACCCTGTCACACAATTTGAAAGGATATTAGAAGAGACAGAGAGTGCAGAGTTGAAAACAAGCATAAGTCCTTTTTCTGTGAAAGCTTTGCATATCACTAGGTCTACATTATGAAATGGCCAACTGTCTGCCCTTGAGTCCTCATCCATTACAGGCACAGAAAAAGGCAACCTTTTGGTCAGAGCTGTTCAAGCTGTGGGATGCTGCATTAAACTGGCAGGACAACAGAAGTGCCTGCCAAGGCTACCTAGCTCACTATACCTAACGGGATTAAAATTGACGAGCAAGACCTGCTGGAGGAATCACTCACTTGTTTGCTGCGAGAAAAGAAAAGGACCTGACCTGTTCCAGGAGAAAACTATGTTACAATAATTCTGTTATGATAAAGGTGTTGCCATAATCCCGGGGTCAAATTCATCATGACCCCTGGGCCAGATCCAGACTGCAAAACTTATGGACCAGAGCTAGATGCATTAATGCAGTAAGTGCCGGCAGCCTTGGGGGTTAACACAGCCCTTGCTCACCCTCTGCCACAGATACATGTTACCAATGGGACTCTGTGCCCTGGAATATGCCAGTTGGTCCCACCTCTGCTTGCCCCATGGTCTTATACTGAGGGTCTTAAGGAGATTCCCAAATTCCTGGGGTCCCTATAAGCCCTGTAGATCACACAACAGCTCTGGGGGCTGGACCCAACTCTTGGGTCATAAATTTAACACTGCTATCATAAACTATAAAGTTGGAATTAGGAGTTCCCTAGGTCTAAAATCCAACACTTTGGTCAAGAAAAGAGATCAGAGTATTCTGCACTAGCTGGTGATTTAAACGCTAATCACCAGCTTTTAGATTCACAGATTCATAGATGCTAGGTTTGGAAGGGACCTCAACAGATCATCGAGTCCGACCCCCTGCCCTGGGCAGGAAAGAGTGCTGGGGTCAGATGACCCCAGCCAGATGCCAATCCAGCCTTCTCTTAAAGACCCCCAAGGTAGAGGAGAGCACCACCTCCCTCAGAAGCCCATTCCAAATTTTGGCCACCCTTACAGTGAAGAAGTTTTTCCTGATATCTAGCCTAAGTCTGCTTTCTGTCAAGTTGTGACCGTTGTTCCTTATTACCCCAAGAGGCACCCTGGTCAACAGAGCATCTCCAATCCCTTGCTGTGTCCCCCTAATGAATTTGTAGGCAGCCACAAGATCACCTCTCAGCCTTCTCTTGTGGAGGGTGAAGAGGTCCAGGTCCCTCAGTCTCTCCTCACAGGGCTTGTCCTGTAAACCCCTAACCATACAAGTAGCCCTCCTCTGGACCCTCTCAAGTTTATCAACATCGTTCTTGAAGTGCAGCGCCCAGAACTGGACACAGTCTGACCAGTGCCGCATAGCGGGGAAGTATCACCTCCTTGGACCTATTTGTCATGCATTTGCTGATGCATAAGTGTGGTTAGTTTTGCTGATGGTTTCGTCACACTGATGACTCATGTTCATCTTGGAGTCCACTATGACTCTGAGATCCCTTTCTGCTTCTGTGTAGACAAATACAGTATTAGAGTAGACTAATACAGTGTCAGAGTAGATTAATACGATAGAGCAGGGGTTGGCAACCTACCATTGAATCTGAGCCACTTAGCAGGAGAATTGGCGACAATCAGTGATGACATCTTCAGCTGTGCCATGCTGTGGCTGAGTGGCAGCCATGCATGCCATTGCTATGGAGCAGAGAGAAGTGGTGGCACCAGCTGGGTCTTACCACTGGCCTGCCTTTAATCCAAGCAGGTTTATCCTGGCCCACCACTGGAAAACATTGCCAACCCCTGCTATAAAAGAAAAAGTGAAGTGTTTACCAAGGCTTCCATTTCTTGGGAACAGTTACTGGTGAAATTTTCTGCAGAAGGGAATTGTCTGTGTGTCATTTTGTTCACCTTTTCTTAGTAGGAACACTGGACTTGTATGTATTTTGTAAATGAAAAAAATTGTCACATGAGAAAAAAAACAACTCACTTCTATTCCCTACCAATGAGAACCTGACTGACCTGCTGCAAAGTTCAAAGTATGTTACCTCCACTCAGC
This sequence comes from Gavialis gangeticus, assembly GCF_001723915.1. Lineage (NCBI taxonomy): Eukaryota > Metazoa > Chordata > Crocodylia > Gavialidae > Gavialis > Gavialis gangeticus. Next base: position 39,555,039 of record NW_017729026.1, on the reverse strand, counting down.
AGGGAAACCCTGCTATGCAGCTGCATAGCACCTGTTCCCATGAGGACCTTAAAGGGTTGAACAAACATTAATTAATTTTCTTAATACCTGTGAGGCAGCAAGTAGCACTTCTATAGACAAGCAAGCTAAGACAAAAAAAAGGCTAGAGCAGTTATGCAAGGTCACACAGCAAGTTAATGCCAAAGCTGAGAATAAAATTTAGCAATCCCAGGCCTTTCTTGGTTTGGTGCTGTTGGTTCTTGTTAATGGAAAGAGACTGATTATTGGGAAAGCAAGAGAATCTCCAGTAAATCTTCCAAAAAATGAAAATAAGGCAGATGATTTAATAGGATGCTCTACTTAATGGCCAGATCACGAGGTGTGATCTCTCACATAACTCAGGCCACAAAACTTTTCCCAGGATCAGGGACTCAAGCAGGGTAGGCCTAAAAGGTGGCTTAGGATATAGCCATGATCTTTCAGCTCACTTCATTGTGAAATAACTCAATTAATTTCCCTGATCATTTACCACTACTAATTTTATGTCATCTTCAAATTTTACCAGCAATGATTTTCTATTTTCTTCCAAATCACTGATAAAAATATTAACTAGCACTTGGCTATAAATAGATCCTTTCATGCCTTACTAGAAACATCTCCATTTATATGAAGATTTACCATTACCAATTACTTTTTCAGATCTATCAGTTAGTTAATTTTCAGTCCATTTCACCAGGGCTCTGTTGTTTTTGTACATCAGCCTTTTAAAAAAATCAGAATGGCACATGGAACTGAGTCCAAGGCCTTACAGAAAACTAAATAAGTGTATATTACATTAACAGCTACTTTCTCCAACTAAGCTTGTAATTTCATTCACAAACAAAAGCTTGTTTCTTTGACAAAACCTATTTTCTATAAAACCTGTTGATTGTCAATACTACCATATTGTCCTCCTTTGAAAAACTTACTGTTATCCAGAACTGATATCAGGCTGACCAGCTTCTGGACTATCCTATCTACCCTTTTTAAGCAGTGGCACAATATTCCAAGACTTGTTAAAATCAACATTAATGTCAGAGAGCTCCTCAATCATCTCTTTAAGTAGGCTTAAGGCTGCCTTTACAATAGGACTGAGACCACTAACCTGCCTACAGACAAAAGTAGCAGCTTCAGCTTTCTATACAAACTCTGTGAGGTACAATGCAGAGGTGAACTCTATGCACCCCGTAGGAAGGGAACATTTACTGTTACAAGCAAACTCTTCCCTGCACTTACATATCAGAACTGTGCCATGGCTAAAGTAGCCTCCATAACTTAAGGAAAGAAGCTGCATTTATGCCTTGTTTGCTAAGGACATTATTTTTTTTAAAAGCAGTCACCGATTTCACATTTCACAAGTTTTCAGCAACAGCTAAAATCACCTGGGGCCTTTGTGTTTCTTTTCCTCCCTTGTTATTTAAGATCAAACTTTCCCCCAACATCAAAATACATAGTCAAGATAATCTAGCACATGCTTACAAAAGAGTTCAGGCTTGTTTTATCATTCTTTCAGAATTTTTTTCACAAGCACTCTCAGAATAACACAGCATTTCAGCAAAACAAAGTAATTCAGAATATCACCACATTTTATATAGTTGCTGGCACCATGGGATGCTGTACTGAGCACAGATATAACAGGTCTTGTGGAGATGCAGTATGAGAACATCAGGCTATTCAGTTCCTTCTATAGCGCAGTTCTTGAAACCTATGTACTATTATGTTTTGTATACCGTGAAAGGAATACTTGTGTAGGGTTGTGACTCTGTCAATACATTTCACATGATGGTTTTATTTTAACAAGGCTTCTGACTCTGTGGGTTCCAATGGGACATGAAGGCTAAACCCCAGAGTAAACGGGGTAAACAATAACTTATATGCTAACCACCTGGTGATTATCTCCCCAAGGCTCTTCCTTCTCTTTTTTCAGCCTGAGACTGTTCTCCCACAATACTCTCCATTTTTATTAGCACTTTTACTGTGTGCACAAATCAATTAGGACTTAGTTTAAGGACTGATTCAGACAGTTCACAGCTTCAAATGAGTACAGCTGTTTTCCTGTAGAAGTGTCCTGCACAGAAACATACTTAAACATGAGATTTTTGGCAGATGCAGTTGGCCACAGAAGTTGATGACATGAGTCTGTTTAACCCACCTGCCCCAGAGAACCCAAGTTCAACTTTTTACAGAGCCACAGAATTAGTAATACTTTTGTTCCTAATGTCAAAGGGTGGCTTCTATATCTCAGACATGCTGGCATTTTGATCCTGGGAGGTCCAGTGCCTTAAAAAGCTAGAAACATCTGGAATCACATGGGCAGCTTGTTTACTAAGTTCAGCAGCAGGGAACCCTGTAGTTACAGTTCCACCCCACTGTTAGGGGACACAGCCAACACCTGGCAATTACAGCCTTTACTATAGAATTACAAGAGCATTCAATATCCTAACTGTAGTATTAGTCCTCAGATCTTACAAAAATGTTCTTGGAGTGTAATTTACATGGAAATACATCTCTGGTGAGATAACCATCATCATATTCTAATGAAATTTAGTGGAGTGTCACGATTTCACTTAGGTTACAAAGTTAAGTTTGTACCGCACTCTGACATATGCTAGAATTTTTAATATTCTGAGCCATGTTTCAACACCAGAACATTAGCCGAGTTGAAAACATAAATTCAGGACATGTAGATATTCTTTCCTGAACTTCATCTTAATCAAAAGAATTAAGCCTTTGAGTATAAAGCTAGTATGTGTGATCCTTCTCTTGGTGAAGACTATCTGCATAGTCAGTGAAGCCAATGGGAATTTTGCTATCAATTTCAAAGGAGGTAAGCATGGGCCCAGAAGTTAGTGGGATGTATCATTATTGTGAGAGTCAGACAGTCAAATAAGAATGAGTCAGTCAAATGAGTTCAGAATTGTGGGTTTCATTTAATATCTGCATGGCGCACCGAACAGAAAAAAAAGCTGTATATTAATGCTGACTGTTATTACTTGACTACAGCATGCAAGTAATTTTCATTGCCTTCAATGACTGTCTTGTATCCTGCAGTGAGATAATAGGGCCCTATTCCATTGGCGGTAAATTGCTATTGTAGGGATTATTCCTACAAACACATACTAATAACTATGTAAATCAATGGGACTAATCAGGGGAGAAGCCTGATGCCCACTAGCAAATGTCTACAGGATGAATTGTTGGTTTGATTGTTGGGGTAAAATAAAATAGACCCTACTGTTTTCTTGTGTCTATTGCCTGTGTTCACAACACAATTTTCTGACATGTAAGAAACATTTCACCCAGAATCTTTGAACCTCTGCTGGCTATGTTAGGTAGTATCTATATGGTATGATTATCATCCTCCCATACCTCAACATCTCAGAATCATTATAAAGCATTTATCCTCAAAACACACTACAAATATAGAGGTGCAGTTATCTCAGTTTTATGGATTGGAAACTGAGGCAGAGGGAGACTCATACCTCACCTAGGTACCTAATTTATATTGAAATAAATGGAATTTTGTGCATAAATATCTTTCAGGATCTGTGCCCAAGCAACTTTCCCAGGTTTACACAGTAAGTCTGTTGGAGAGGTGAGATTTGAGTCGAAGTCCTAGATTATTGCCTCAATCACTGAATTATGTTTCTACATGGCTTTTATATTCCCAGGAACAGGATAATGTATGCAATTGGCTAGCATAACCTGCTACTTATTTAGATTGTAAACTCTTTTGGGCAGGGACTGTTTCTATGTTGTATCTGTATTATGTAGGACCCAGTGGGGTCCTCCTTTCTGATTGGAGGCTCTAGGCTAATGATTCTCAACCAAGGTTCTGGGGCAACCTAGAGTTAGGGTGACCCTTTTCAAAATGGAAAGGCAGGACACATGCTCACCTCTCCCATTCCCCTTCCCCCTCACCCCCCTGCCCCACAGCACAGCCAGAGCAGAGCCAAGTGGATCCTGTGGGGGATGGGGGAGGATGTGGGCTGCTCACTACAAGCTCGCCCCCCACCCCATCCCGTCCTGATGCCCGCCCCTGGGAGCCCCACGCCACCTGTACCACCATGGTGAGGTGCTCCCTACCTGCCTGGCAGCATTGGGAGGCACATCTCTACACCACTACTGCTGCCGCTGCTGTAAGGTGGGCAGGGGACACCTCACCATGGTGGTACAGCCAGTGCAGGCCTCCTGGAGGGAGGGAAGCATGGTTTGGAGCCTTGAGCCCCACTGCGGGAAGCCCACATTAGCCCCTGCCCCTCACACAGATCTGGAAGGGCACATGCCTTCTCATTCCTCCGTCCCCAAGAGTGCGCACAATGGCAGGAAGCTAGTACCCCTGCTGCCCCTTGGATGAGCTTCCTGTGGCTCTGTCCTGCTGCCTGGCCAGCACCATGGTCATACATTCATACTTCGGCCCTGCGCCCCCTGCACTGCCTCAGCTGGGCAGCGCTCCCAGCTCCAGTTCCTGCCCCACTCCCACCCTTATTGTGGGAGCCTCAATCTGCACCCCCGCTTCTTCTATGCCCCCCCCCCATAGACTAACCTGCAGGCAGCTGGGGGAGCTGCTCTCCACCACTGCATGGGGCTGTATTCCCAGCCATGTGCATCTGTGCATCCCACTCCCCCCAGCCCCAAGCAGCCCCTTGCAGGCTGGAAATCTGCCAGCTGCAAGGGGAAACCCACCATTTCCTGTGTTTTTCTGCAGCGAATGGAAAATCTGATCCCTGCACGACACTGGGAATCTGGGACAAATTCTGTCCCAGAGTCCTTCAGCCTAGGACCGGGACTTGATGTTTACATTTTGAGATTGTCCTGCCCTATTACGGATGGGTGGTCACCCTACCTGGGGTGCCTTTGATCCTTTCAGGGTACTACAGGTTGCTCCACAATGTTAGCACTCTTAGGTGTGCAAACATGATTCACAGATATTTCCAACAGGAATCCGTGGTGTTAAAAACATTCTGACCTGTTGTAGTCTTTCTGGGTTCTTTGGAATAGAACAATTGTTTTATTATTTTTCCAGTGTCAAAAAATGAATGAAAACAAAGAGCTGGAATTTTCTGAGGGATGCCTTTAGTCTAACAAGGGGTGCCTTGCATCTAAAAAGGTTAGGAACTACTGCTGTAGGTAGTACCGCAGTACTGATAACAGTAATTTCTCCTTTGATTCAATGGTACCACTCACACATCACAAGTTAAACTACTGCTTTGGTGCTTCTACAGGCTTGCAGCTAAAGTATGGAGCACCTCCCAGAAGCAAGACCATTGAAATAAAGTGAAGAACTTCTACTGATGTTCTGGGACTAGAAATCCACTTTCAATTACTACAGGTTCTTAAAAAAGGAAAAAAATTACATTTTGATTTGGTCTGTTCCACTATTTAGATGTGAACCATCGGAATGCAAATTTGACATAACTTTCGGGTAGCTGTTACTCGTGGAATTTACATGAAAAATGTACTGTTTGTCTAATGATTTCATATATAAGAAACAGAGGAATATTAGAGGCATAAGTCTTTGTGATCTACCTTTTGAAAAGGAGTTATTTAAAGTCAGTAGAGTTATATAAGAAAAAAATATATAAGGTAGTGGAGTAACAAGCCCTATGCTTTTCCAAAACAAGCACATTAATCCAAATTCAGGAATGCTGAAAAATAAAACTATGGATATTTCTATAAGTAGAATCTCATAAAGCCCAGCTCTGCAAAAATGTATATGATTATTCTATTCATTGGAGTAGTCCCATTTTTCACTGGCATTACTCAAATGAGAATAGTTATTACCAACAGGTATAAGGTACAAGCCTGGACCTCCTACTTCTAGGTATCAGGCAAAGCTTTCTAGTCTAAATACAATACTTTTGAAATTCAAAATATTTGAAATTTATTTCCATATAAAACAAAATACGTATGGGCCTATGAACCCTGTACTAATAACTAGTGATTTTTAGGTTACAACTCATTGGGAGCTTCTGTACCAATGAGGCCTCTGTCTAGATTGACAGGTGGCTGATTAAAAGAAAAATCTTATTTTCAAGGTTTTTATTATGAAAAAACCCCTCTCCAATGGCTCAGAGCATTGTGATTTCCGTGGTTCTTTTTCTTCTGAGCTGTTCAATTAGTTGGAAATCTCTCTCTGATGGACTGAAGCAGCTTGAGTGAACGCCTGAGCGCACAACCAATTAGGCTCATTTGAAGTTGCAGAATTGCCTTCTTTGGTGTTAAAACCCCATGTCAAACACTGGGTCTAAGATCATTTGTACTACAAAATGAGATTGACAGAGCAGCTGCAACAGGGGGCATGCCTGCTGGACGACTTAATTGTGGAGACTGAAGGGCCATCATGAACTGGCGTGTGGAGATTGTATCACCACTGCTGCATTACAAATGCTCTTTATTAACAGTGATCTGTAATCAATGAGCTCAGGCTTTTTGCCAGAGCTCCAAAATCAGCCAGCCAGTCCTTCTCATAAGGAGAGGGAGGAGTTACAAGACCCGGGTGTTGTGCTGAAAAATGAAGCAATAATGTGTCTATGGTACCTGACACTTTGTTGAGGGTGTGAATCTGTCAAGGAGGAAAGTGTCACACAGCTTCCTTGATTTGGTTGAATATGCATTAGTTGAGAATGTATCAATGCACAGACAACTGCAAATATAAAGGCATGAATGAAATATGTTTATTTCAACAAACGCATTTTAATGGTCCAAGAATATATTCAGTCAGTATAAACTGACATATCCTGCTTTGAGGAAAAGATAATTGGTAACGGTATAGTAATAACCTGTCCATAGTTTGAGGATAGCTTACAGATAAAAAAAATAACCTCAACTGAATTCAATAGGTCTCATGCCAGCAATCCAAGAAGTAAATTAATACCTTTCAAATGTTCTGGGGAGGGCTCTTTTGCTTTGTCTTTTCTTTGTATACAAACAATTTAAACAAGTCTTGCTTTTTGTGAAAATTTTTCTTTGAACCATTAATTTTGTTCATTCAACCATATTTTCCCAATTCCTTTTTTCTATTAAAAAACAGTATTTTCTTTTACTTAGTCTACTTGGCCTATTTTATTTAGAGAAATCGATATAGTCACATAATATATTCAAAAGACTTATTTTTATAAACATAGATCTTTTTCAAACAATTCTCATGGCAGCTCTTGGCATTTACAAAACAATAATTAATAATTTTCTACATAATGCTTTTCCTATCATAGTTCTTTTACTCTTTCAAACCTTGAGCTACTTAAATTCCCACTGAAGCAATACGACGCTTCTTAGTGAAGAACACAGAATCAGGCCTCAACTATAACAAAATATATCTAGAGGATTATGCTGACAGTTTAACCTGAGCCTTATATAATATCAGCCATAAAATTAACAGCAGGAAGTAGGGACCCAAGTCTATACTTGTTTATCTGGGTAATCCCTATTTGGGACAGCAAGATTGGGAGAATTAGTTTTCAATTATAGGGATTGTCCTTGGCCTCAGTTATTCCTTTTTCATATCAACAAAATATGATTCTATACCTAGGTACTTATTAGAGATATTTTTCCTGAAGAGGTGTCATTTTTCCATAACTTCCCTCCCCCCTTCTGTTCCCAGATTTTTAAAGCCCTTCTCAAATTAAGCAAATTCAGGCTATCCTTTTGGCATCAATCCAGCAGGAGGAACCACAGAAGGCAGTTGATCCTCTTCCTAATGACTGCTCTTCAGGAACTCTCTTCCCGCCATGATTTGTATTTAAAACTTGGAAGCAATTAGAGAATTATTGTGCCTGTCATGCTGACCAATATTATCTCACTGTTTCCTTGAACCCCCACATGTCTGCATCCATCTGTTGTTCCTTGTCTTTGAGTTGGACAGTAAGCTGCATTGGGTAGGGACCATCATTTTTGTCTTGATTTCTACAGTGCCCAGCACAATAGGTCCTTGCTCAAGTCTAATTTTTGTAAAATCTACAGGAGTACTAATACTAATTGAACTTAGGAGTTACTCTGAGAACAAAATAAAATTGCATCCCATCATTTCCATGAAGGTTTTCTTAACCTGGTGCCAAAAAAGTGATCCTTTGTGTTTGCATTTTTTTAACCAGTTTGTCAGAACTGTACCAGTGTGATCAAGTCTGATAGAGATTTTTTGTGCTGTATTTCTAGCACCTGCTTGAAGTCTGTAATACTGTAGTGTTGGGGGCTGATAATTCAATTGTAATCAAGGCCTTTTGGGACACATTATTAAAAACAAAATCCGATTTTAAGCAAATGAATTCTTATGTGGTGCATTTCTCAGTTATACTTGATCAGTCCCTCTATATTAGCTAGACCAAATATTGTTTATATCATCATATACCAATAAATATAAGAACTTGTACTAATTTTAACTAAGCTAACTGGATATGGTTTATTCACATTTTGCATTTCCAGCCACACTAATACACTACCATGTCTGTAAAGCTGCGATATCATTTGATATTTTTTTCCCTTCTACACAAAGTATCTGTATATTCACTTCATATTCTTTTTCCTATTTACCTCCAATTAAAGATGATCATTGGATTCTGGCTGAGTTCATAGCAAAGTTTTTTTTGTTTGTTTTAAATGTTATTGCCTCTTCTTATTCATTGATAAAAGAAAATTCCTACCTGCTATCTTCCTTCCACATCTCCCGCCCAGGATAGAAGATCTGAACAAAAATAGAATACTACATTTCTACTGTAGAGGGGTAAGGCCGCTAAGTCCAGGTAGTAGGTCCCTGCAAGCCTCCACTGTCTGGGACATGTTCTGGCAAATTTCTCCATACATCATGGTTATCGTGCTTTACTGTGAGTCTGCTGAATACGGGCTTCTCAATCCCATCTGTTGCCTTGTGTAGTAGTAAAGGTTAACTCCTTTCCTGAGGGCTGACATGATGACATCAACAATAGCCAGCCATCTTTGCATGTGTTAGCAGTTTCAAAAAAGCCTTTTTGAGAGCAAAAAGTCTCCCTGCCTTTTCTTGAGCTATGAGATAGCACACCTTTCAGTTCTGTGATCCCAATTTCCACTTCGAGGTTGCACAGAGATAAAGTACACACCACAGCTGAGGTGCATAGTTGTACACCTATAATAATATAGTGATGAGGGAAGTAGTCTATTGTCTCATTTCATGGGTGACTGGTGCCACCTTAGTCGGGGGGGGCACATGGCCCCCAGCGACCAGTCAGCAACTGAGGGGGGGGGCGGGCACAGCCAATCTCACCAACTGAGGAGGGGGGGTCCCCCCATGGCAAAACTTATCGACTGGTGAGCCAATCTCACCGCTCCCACTCCCTGGCCGGCGCTCACAGGGGGAGCACCAGTGCTCCTACCTGCCACCCCTGCCCATCACCTAAGTGGGGAGTACAGCCAGTCAGGGGGTGCACCAGTGCTCTCAGAGGGTGCACATGCACCCCCATGCATCCCCTACACATGGCCACTGTCTCATTTCAAGGTATTACCACCAAACTAAACTTCCACTCAGTCTTTCTGCTAGATGGGGTATAGAATTTGATACAAACCTTCACAGACAATATCTTTTTGAAATCCCATCTGCTTCCATTCTTCCCATTCACCTAAGAAGTTTATCTGACATAAGCCAACTAGAATTTGATCATCATTTTTTTCATGTGGTCCTCTCCCACCCATGCACAGAAGGGCATTACAATTTGTAACATAGCAGGAACTTCAAACTATACAGTGAAATCAAATAAGATTTTGAGTTACAAAGTAAAGGGTGAAGTTAATAAAACAAGGGTTACTACATAAATAAGATTTTTTAGTTGTGTGATGGAAAATAATAGTGACAATGATAATATTTTCAATAAAAAACCATGAAAGCTAAAATCTAAAGTAAGAAAGGAAATAAATCATTACAGGATGCATGGGCAACTGGTGCCTCCTGAGTTGTGGGGGGGCACTTGCCCTGACAGTGGCCAGTCAATGACCGGAGGGGGCCCCCCACACCATATTGTGCTGACCTGGTAAGGACAGCGGTGCGCCTGGAAGTGCTAGGAACAGCCCAGAAGTGCCAGCAGTGCTTCTCTTGGTGCCCCCACTCCCCAGCTGGCACTCTCAGAGGGGCACCAGTGCTCCCACCTGCCCCCCCCGTCTGTTGCCTAAATGGGGAATGCTGTCTGTCAGGGAGTGTACCAGCACTTTCAGGGGGTGCATGTGCAACCCCATTCACCCCCTACATATCATCACTGACAAGATGAAATTTTCTATTTTAACCTAGAAAAGTAAAGAAGAGCAATTATACTTTCATATTTAAATGTTATGTTGTTTGCAAATGTTAGGTGTGTGTAGTTATCCACTCACAGTTAAAACTGAATTGTTATTATTTACCTAAGTTTGGTATCCCAAATAATAACAGGGTTGATCCTGATCCAGTTGGAGTTCATGACTAAATTCTTACTCACTTCAGCAGGTGTAGGATTGAGTCCAAATTTCTTAATATATATTTTAATGCAAACTACTTTAATTTAGAGATGTTGGCTACTGAATGGATACTTTTGCTTAAAACATTGTGAGAGTTTTAGTCAACCAATTCCTGTGGGATTTAAGAGGTTTGGGGTGGTGTGGGTTATTTTATGCCACTAAAACCTCATGCAACATTGTGAAAATAGAATCTTTCAATGCCAGTCTCTGGTAGCAACAGCTACATCTTCTGAAATAAGGAGTAAATAAGATAAAATCTGTCAATGCAGCAACGATCTCTTTGAAAATACATTTTGCTTCCTTAAATCTGTGCAAATTCTTCAATCATTATTGTCCTTATACAATGTCACAGTTATAACAAGAATTAGTGTTGATGCTTCAGAATTTTCATGCTAATATTGTATGCTGTGGGTTTTTTTGCAGTGAGAAATCAAATTGTACTTATGCCACATGCCAAACTTGAATGTATTTTCAAACAAAGCAGTTTAAAGCTCTAATTCCAAACCCCATCCCAAGGAATAAAGGGAAATGAAGACAACATACAGCACCTGCATTAATACTGTTGATCAGTCAGTGACATGAATATATTTGACTATTACGAGGAAATACTTTTCCACATGATGAATAAATTAGACTGGGGGACTCATGGTCACAAGTTGTTGCTGAGGCTAAGGATTTATAAAGTCAAAGAAGAACTGGATATTTATAGAAAACAGGGTTTTCCAGATTGTAAAATTTAGCGCTATCAGATATTTTAAGGGACATAAAATACATGTTTCAGAGGTTAAACTAACTTCTGAACCATTAGGTTTGGACAAAGCCATCATGCAAGGTGGATTATTCCACAACTATCTCTTGTGGTTTTCTTGCACCTTATTGTAAGCATTTTACAAAGGTCACCACTAAAGATTTGATACTAGTTTATATGACTGCTTCCTCTGACGTAGGGTTCCTATGATTTAATCATATTAAAAGACAACTTGGAAAGTGATGGCAACCAATCTTTAAAGTACTGTTATTTTTCTCATCTGTACCACTTGTAATGAGTCAGCAGAATATACAGAGCATTAGACATAAATACTTCATGGTGTTTAAAATTAAGGTTGCTTACAGAAACAGCCTAAAATAAATTAGCTCTGTATTATTTATGGGTTCCAATTGTGGATCAGGTGTGCTAGATATGTTATAAATACATAGTAAAAAGGTAAAGTATAAGGTATGAGACAACAGGTGAACAGATGAAAGAAACAGGAGAATACAGATAAGTTGTTCATTTGATAAAAAAAAAAAAGACAGAATTTACAAAATCCACAATTCAAGAATGCATAAGAACCCAAAAGCAAGAAAAGTGTTGTGAAGGTCAAACCTGGGACAAAAAGGAGTGGCATAGCCCTTAACATACATAGCCCTTCCAAGGTGCATTGCTGCTCAGTGGTCAGGGAAAGCATGCAGCCTGGCATTAACTTAGGGTAGAAAAAGACATTGCCTTGTGTCCCCTTTGTGCATCCATACCCTTTGTTGTGCCACAGATGCCCAAATTTGTGTCTGTGACAAAAGGTAATCATAAATTGTGCCATTTTATTGCTGCAGATGTCTGTTTGTTTATGGTGGGAGAGTATGGGCAGCCCAGTTGCCCTCACCCTCCAGCTACCCTGGGCAGAGGCTGCAGAGGCTTGAGTGGCCCAGTCCTATGAATCCTGGGAATTCCTGGGTAGGACTGAGCCCCTCAAACCTTGGGGACACCTGCTTGGCTTTCACTGCTTACTCAAATGCAACCCTGGGGTCCAGGGCAAATTTTCCTCACTTATCTTGATGCCTCCTTAAAGACCCTGTGAGTATGTCTGGTTAAGCAGGGAAACCCTGATTTTCTTCACTTACTGCCACATGTCTGTAAGCAGAGAATTTGGATTTGAGGCAAGTGCTTCCAAAGTTTGAAGGGTCCAATCCTGCCTGGAAATTCCTGGGGTGTTCAGGACCAGGCCCCTCAAGTTCTGGAAAAAAATGTTGCTCATTGTTCTGCAACATCAAGGGCCAGGACAACAGAAGACACGTTTTGCCTTATGAAGCGGATCAGCTGTGCTGGGACACTTCACAGCACAACTGATCTGCTTCATTTGATGATGTCTATTTCTAGTCTTAGACATACATGGCATTGTTCCAGGAAAAAGTGTTAGCACATCTACTCTCACATACTTCATAGGTATTTAAAGTGGGACAATAGTCTGGTATGTAGGATCCCAGAAAAAACTCTTTCTCCCAGGAGAAATGCATGGCTTACACCCACTCATTGCCAGCATGGCTCCATTGAAACCGATGCCCAAAAGGGCAAAATCTGAAGGGTGATATAAAATTATTCTTTGAATGAAGGATGGTCATTTTATAAGCGCAAATGTATACAATTTGCATGCAGATGTAATGGGTAGCATGAAAGAACTCTAAGAGGAAAATATATATATTCCGACAAAATGTCATTTATACCATTTTTTTTATGAACAACCTAGATCTGACATGTAGTTTTCTACATCTTTTACATTCCCTATGAATATAGTGTAGAGAAATGCAAAGGAACTTCAACTGCTCATCAGGATGAATTGCCCAGCCTGTAATAAATATAACAAATATATTTTGCCCAGCCTGTAACAAATGTTTGCCCACCCTGCCCCAGGCTGGGATGAATTTGCCCAGCCTGGGGCAGGGGGCTGGACTTAATGATCTCCGAGGTCCCTCCTAGCCCTAATGTCTATGAAATAATAATGTTCACATCTCTCAAGTGTCTTTTATCCAATATTCTTCAAGCAGTTTAAACCAAGACTGCAACAGCCTAGGAAAGTAGGTAAATGACATGGAGTGAATCACAAGAGAAGGCTGAGGGGGGACCTGGTGACTGTCTATAAACTCACTAGGGGGGGACCAGAAGGGTTTAGGGGAGACACTGTTTCCCCTAGCGCCCCCTGGCATGACAAGGAACAATGGACACAAATTATTAGAGAGTAGATTTAGATTAGACATCTGCAAGAACTACTTCACAGTTAGGGCGGCTAGGAGCTGGAACCAACTTCCTAGGGAAGTGGTGCTGGCTCCTACCCTGGGGATCTTTAAGAAGAGGCTTGATGACTACCTGGCTGGACTCATTTGAGTTCAGTCTTTGCTCCTGCCCAGGCGGGGGGTCGGACTTGAAGATCTACAAGGTCCCTTCTGACCCTGCTTCTATGATTCTATGTTATGACTTCACGCAGCATTGAAATGCACAGGAACACGTTCACCATTAAAGAGTTCACGTAAATACATGACACCATAGCTTTTGTACCACAGCCGTTTCTTTGGGCAATGTGGTAAGGAGCCCCCAAACTACTCCAGCTATACCCTGAAAATAGGTTCTTGTTGTAACATAGGCCCATAGCTTGAGAACAAGTGTACCTCATAGCAACATAGGACAAAAAGCAAAGAACACCCTAGCAAAACAGAACTCTGAGGAAGATAAGGCAGCAAAAATGCTGCCCTTGTTAAAAAATGGCCTCAGTTAACAGCTCAGCTTTTGTAAAAGGTGTCATGGACATATCTTTGGGCACTAGTAAAGGCTTCTGCTTTGAAAGAGGGATGTACTTCCTATTATATGCATACATTTAAATTGAAGCAGGACAGGGTGGCATCTTTGGGCATTTATATATGTACTTTTGGTTCTGCAACGCACCGGAGATCTGCTGCTTCGGAGCAGACTCAAATCTTCAAGTCTGCTCCACATGTGAGCTGACGTGCACTGAGCTGCATCACATGTAGTTGTATAAGAGGTGAAATGTGCATCAGAGGACAGAAAATGGCAACGATGTGCTTTTGAACTACAGCACCTTCTATGTGTTTTAGTTCAAAAGCGCACTGCCGCCGTTTTCTCAGCACTGATGCGCATTTCACTACTTACACAACTGTAAGCTTCATGGTGCCAGGAGCTTTTGCTTGCATGTGTAAAAATGCCCTTAGAGACTAACTAGTTCAAAGAGGCATAAACTTTCATAAGTGACACCTTACTTCATTAGATACTATGGACTGAAATCCAAATTGAAACTACAATTGTGCAAATTTTTTTCTAAAACTACAATTTATGGTGAAGTGATTGTATCAACTTTGCAAAGCAGAAGACTGTTCTTTTCCCCCATGGATACTCCTCCTGGCATGCAAAAAATCTTTGGAATTTCGTATTACCTTGTAATACCTCAGAATTATATATATTAGGGCTGACAAATGATTAAAAAAATTAATTGCAATGAATTGCAAGATTTAAAAAAAGTCACAATTAATCATGATTTTAATGGCACAGT
>NW_017729026.1:39538609-39540140 GCF_001723915.1 Gavialis gangeticus | reverse complement strand
CCCCTCCCCCACCGCTACCACCCAACAGCGCAGAGCCCATGTGCCTTATGGCTCCTCTCCACCATCACCAACAGTGCTCAGCCCCAGCCCCGACCCTGGCCTGCCCCACACCCACTCTGGACTCCCACTGGCTGGAGCAGACCAGCTGGAAGCCACATGCACAGCCCTGACCCTGGCCCACCCTGTGCGTGCTCCAGACTCACCCACACATGAATAAGGTGCTCTGCACAGGGGAAAAGCAGCCTCTTCACCTCACTGCTCCTGGGCCCTTCTCACTGCAGCTGACCATTGCCCATACCTGGGCTGCCCTGCAACACCTCTGCACTGCCAACACTGCCCTGCTGGGTGGCCTGGAGCCAGCTATGATGGCAGTGGAGAGACTGTAGAGAGGCACCTCAGGGCAACCTGAGCTCCAGGCAGCTGCAACAAGAAGGGCCCAGGAGCAGTGAGGAAGAGGGGCCACTTTTCCCTCACACCAAACAGCAGCTTCTGCCTGGCTGCTGCCAGCTCTATTTTGCCCACCCTGGGTCAAAACAGGCCCAATTAATGCTCGTTAAAAAATGAACATGTTAATTTGTTTTTGAGTTAATCATGCCAGTTAAAGTGCAATTAATTGACAGGCCTAGTGTGTGTGTGTGTGTGTGTGTGTGTGTGTGTGTGTGTGTATTCATTTATAAGGCAACAGACAAACCATTCTGCTCTCTATAAAACTGATTATATTGGGATGGGGAGGGGTGAGACATCTAACATTGTTGCATATGTATCCTGAGTCCATTATTTCTGTGCCAGCTTGAGTTTTGTAATTTAATTCAATTCCAGTAGGGCTGAGCACAGCAATACATTTCATCAAAGCAGTAAACTGTGCAAACATGACATGGAAGTTATAATGCAGTATACATATGCATGCTGAGTTGTCATTTTTAAAACACAGCGTTTTCACTGGAGGGACACAAGGAAAAACAGATTTGTCCTATCCAGTAGTGTATAAGCATTAACAAATTATTCAAATACTATTTTTCTATCAGGAGCTAAGTTTTAATTCTGTTGAAAATGCAGCACACATTTGATTTTACTTATGACTAACCATTTGAAGGGATAACCATGTCTAGGGAAAATACTTCATTAAATCATCAGTGGAAACAATGTATTTTGAGGACAGAGAGTACCCACATTATGCAATCTAAAAGAAGGCAGTAGTGAAATATCCATCATCTATTATTTGTTTATACTAACAATATCCTAAATCTAGTACACCATGCACAAATAAAAATATTTCCTAGGAAAGGGTAATTTAGTGTTTCCTTTCATTTTTTTTATAAAACACGTGTGAGTATTGAAAAAGAAATGAGCAATCAGGTCTCATGAACAGAGGTGATATCTTTTGTTAGACCAACAAGATTTTGCAAAAAAAAAAAATCTTTAATTGCAAGCTTTCAGGCACAAACACCCTTCATCAGGCATGAGAGGGAAGATTGTAAAAGTTCTCCTGGGTAGAAATGAAAGTTCATTCCCCCTTTGCCAGCACCCTGTG
>NW_017729026.1:39521233-39533609 GCF_001723915.1 Gavialis gangeticus | reverse complement strand
GTTGGGGGGGGGGGGCAAGGCCAGTGCGCTAGCCTCGCCCCCGACTCTATCCCCTCTGTCCCTGCCATCGTGGCGGTGCCCCACACTCTGATTGGTTGTTTCACTAACCAGAATGCTCCAAGAGCATTACAGACAGACAGACAGATGGACTAAGCCCTTTATTATATAAGAATGATATAATTCAAATCTGATTCAAATCAAAGGGTACGTTTTTTATTAAAAGGATATTTGCCACAGATGTAATGAGATTCATAGACATTAGGGACTGGAAGGGACCTCACGAGATAATTGGTTCCAGCCCCCCTGCCATAGGCGGGAAGTCAGCTGTGATCAAGTGAACCCAGCAAGAAATAAATCCAGCTGTTTTTTGAAGGAGTCCAGAGTAGGTGCTTGCACCACCTCTGGGGGGAGTTTGTTCCAGACCCTGGACACACGCACCATGAAGAACTTTTTTCTTATATCCCGTCTAAAATGGCCTTCCTGGAGTTTATGGCCATTAGACCTTGTCATCCCTTGGGAAGCTCTAGTGAACAGATGTTCTCCCAGGTCCTGATAAACCCCTCTTATAAAGTTGTAGGCTGCCACCAAGTCCTCCCTGAGCCTTCTCTTTTCCAGACTGAAAAGTCCCAAGTCCCTCAGCCTTTCCTCATACAGCCTTCCCTCCAGGGCTTGGATCATATGAGCGGCTCTCCTCTGGACTCTCTCAAGCTTCTCAACATCCTTCCTGAAGTGGGGGGCCCAAAACTGGACACAGCACTCCAACTGCAGTCTCACCAGGGCCAAGTAAAGCAGGAGGATGACTTCCCTGGTTTTACTTGAGATGCATCAGTGGACGCATGCCAGAGTTTGGTTAGGTTTTCCCACCACTGTGCCACATTGGTGGCTCATATTCATCTTGTGGTCAATCAAGACCCCCAAGTCCCTTTCAGTCATGGTGCTAGTGAGTGTAGCACTACCAAGCCTGTAAGTATGCTGAGGGTTCTTCCTACTGAGATGCAGCACCTTCCATTTCTCTGCACTGAAGGCTGTCCGATTTTGGTCATCCCACCTTGAGAGTGTGTTCAAGTTGGCCTGTATTCCCAGCCTGTCCTGCAGTGTGATGGCCCTCCCCCATAATTTGGTATCATCCACGAACATGGCCAGTTCACATCTGACTCCTGAATCTAGATCGTTGATGAAAATGTTAAAGAGTACTGGCCCAAGTACCGAGCCCTGCGGGACTCTACTGGTAACCCTGCACCACATTAATTTGTTCCCTTCAACTAGTATTCTTTGGGTCTGACCCTGTAGCCAGTTGCCTAGCCATTGGACCATATGATGATCAAGGCCACAGTTCCCCAGCTTAACCATGAGGACATCATGGGGAACTAGGTCAAAGGCCCTCTTGAAGTCCAGATAAATGACATCCACATCATCTCCCTTGTCCAGGGCATATGTTACCAGGTCATAGAAGGAGATGACGCTGGTCAGGCAAGACCTGCCAGTCAGAAAGCCATGTTGGCTGGCATTCAAAAGCTTGTCTTCTGTTAGTCTGGCATTAATGAATCCCTTGACAATTTTCTCCAGGATTTTTCCAGGGATGGACATCATACTGATTGGTTTATAGTTCCCCAGGTCATCCCTCCTCCCTTTCTTGTAGACAGAGACCACGTTGGCTCTTTTCCAGTCATCCAGGACCTCACCTGAGCACCATGATTTTTCAAATATCCCTGCCAAGGGAGATGCAATGATGTCTGCCAGCTCTTTCAAGACCCTCGGATGCATTCCGTCTGGGTCTGCGGACTTATGAATGTCCAGTTTCTCAAGGTGCTCCCTCATCTGATCCACATCGATTTTGGGGCTGTCAGCTACTCCCACATTGGTTTGTGCCATTCCTGGCAGTCTGAACCTTGTGGGAAGGTGAAAAACCGATGCAAAAAAGTTGTTTAGGAAATTGGCCCTTTCTTGAACATCTGATGTCAATTGCCCTGTTGGATCTCTCAGGGGCCCAATACTGTCCTTAGTTTTTTTCCTACTTCCCACATATCTAAAAAAGGACTTTTTGTTGTCCTTGATCTCCATAGCTAGCCTAAGTTCAGTTTGTGCGTTGGCTTTTCTCGACTTCTCTCTGCAGGTGTAGGCGAGTGCAGAGTAATCATCTTTGGTAATGCTTCCTGTTTTCCAGCTGGTGTAGGCTACTCTTTTGAGCTTAATGAGGTCCAGCAGTTCCTTATTCAACCAGAGGGCTTTCTTGCTTATTGACTGCATTTCTTGTGAGAAGGGATGGCTTTGCCCTGTGCTTCAAGGATTATGTTTTTGGGTGATGACCATTTCTCATGTACTGTCTTTTCTGGAAATGTTAGGGTTCATTGGATTATTACTTTCATAAGTATCATAAAGATCTTTCAAACTTTTTTGTGGAAAAAAATATAATAAATTACTATTATACTGTTCAAATAACTGAAGTTGGATGCAAGTAATTTATTGGAGAAATACTGCTTCTTTTTCTGGCAACAAAATGTCAGCAAGCAATTTACAATTTTTTCATCACATTCGTTAACAGAATGTCATTGAATAACCACTTCCTATATATAAGCAGAATCTAGAAGCTTTCTTACCCACAAATTGATTCCCTATAATTTTTGAGACAACAAATACAGTCACAGCAATTCTTTTGCAAAAAACTGAATGGCACTTCTTGAATTTTTTATTCAAATTTTAATATTTTGTTGGGTTATCTTTCTCTAAACAAGATGTTTGTCTAATGGTTTGCTTATTAAAGGTGTCATTTGTAAAGGTTGTTATCCATCCTGCAGTCTATGCCATACTATATCCCAGTAAAACTTAATAAATTCAATCAAGAGACTGTTTTTGCACTAGCATAAATCTATACATTTCAATACAACTATTGATAGACTGAGCTGAGATGCAAATATATAATAAGTACTCTATTAAATACAGTATCGTATAATTGATTAAACTACCAGGGAAAAAAGAGAATAGATTATTAATATTTTATCTAATGAGAATGATCTGAAATGTCTTACTGATATTTACTATAAACTACTGCATGAGGAGAAACCATATCAAGCATGGAAGCAATAGGGAGAAAATAAACCACTTAACTGTAATTAAACTTTTCTAATTAAACTTTCTCTGCTATCTCATCTTAAAAACAGGAAGTGATTTATAGCTAGAGCTGTAGTGGCTCACAAACTTGTAGATACTGTTTCATTCACAGGGTTTCAGTTTATTAAGGTAGGTTTGCCAGTTTCTCAGCCCCGAGCATCCAGCGCTGTGGGAGAAAGAGAAGGAGAGGCTATCAGAGCTCAGCATTTTTTTCCATCATCATCTTCTTGAAATCTTACCCTAGATGGTACAAATTCCAAGATCAGGTATGTAAGATGGATGTGCAATAAATGTTAAGTATTTTCTGCAAGTGAGAACTCACTTGGCTCATCTATACATGCATTTACTCTGGCCTAGATTTACTGTGCAGTAAACTACTGCAGACTATGGGTTTTTGGGTGGGTGTCTACACATGAGAAGATTAGAGAGCAGATTTGCACCCAGTTCACTGCACCCCTGAAATGGGCCCCTGCCACCACCAAGGGGAGGTCCAGGCTCCCCCTGGGTGCTATCCCAGGGGTTGGCAGGGAGCACCGAGCCAGGAGATAATGTCCCCCTGCCCCACCAGCAGGGAGCTCCTGGTCCTGGATCCCCAATCAGGTGCACAGGGCTTGTAAAGAGCTGCAGGGAAGGAGCAGGTCCCAGCCCCCGATCCCAATCCACCAGTGGGGCAGCTAGCAACTAGCTCACTGCTAGCTGCCCCACTGGTGGATTGGGGCAGAGGGCTGGGACCTACCCCACCCCTGTATCTCTTTTCAAGCCCTATGCCTTGATCACCCTACTCAGGCATGAAGCGGGGATCTGCCCCTGAATGGGACAATTCCTGACCAGCCCCAGGCTACATGGTGAAGTCTGCATGTGCAGCCCAGAGCTGGCTGGGGACTACCCAAGACAGGATAGTCCTTAGCCATCTCCAGGCTACATGTGTTTCCCCATGCAGCCTGGGGCTGGCTGGGAACTCTCCTGGTCAGAGGCAGGTCCCAGCCTGCTCCAAGCTGGGAGGGGAACTGTCCCCATGAAAGGAGTTCCTAGCCCCTGCTCCATGATCACAACCATAGAGCAGGGGCTGGAAATGCTTATCTCTCAGCCCAAGCTCTGTGGTCACAGGGTTTGGGCTGGGAGATAAGACCCCCCAGTCACAGAGCTCAGGCTGGGAGATAAGCATCTCCCAGCAAGCACTCCATGGTCACAGAGCTAAGGGTCTCCCAGCCCCCCGCTCCCCAATCATGATAAAGTGAGGGCTGTGAAATAAGGATTTCCTAGGCCCTGCTCCGCAATTGCAACCTCAGAAAAGGAGGTGTGGAGCTCCCTGCTTCTGGGACAGGGGGGACATGGTCCCTGCCTGGGCTTCTGTGGCAGCACCTGCCCCAACAGCAGGCAGCTCCTGGGGGCAGGGAGCAATCTGCCA
The DNA here is from genome assembly GCF_001723915.1 of Gavialis gangeticus. Classification (NCBI taxonomy): domain Eukaryota; kingdom Metazoa; phylum Chordata; order Crocodylia; family Gavialidae; genus Gavialis; species Gavialis gangeticus. The sequence goes on along the minus strand of NW_017729026.1, from coordinate 39,529,093 downwards.
CTTCCTGGTAGATGGCTGACCAGGAGCAGATTTTGTACACAAATGCTACACCACCGTTACTAATGCTGAGTACATTTGCTACTTGCATTTGCAGGTAGCAAATTTACTCAGTATTAGGGAGGTTTACTGCAAAGTAAGGATTTGCATGTGTAGATGTAAACTATACTAATGCAATATGATAAACTATGCTAATATGAAGTTAAGCATCTCATGTAGATGCACCCACTGATGACAAACTATGATTAAACAGAACCCTTGATAGGCATCTGTTTTCATATTCGGTAACAGAGCCTCAAGGGTTGGGTGACCATATATCTCGGTTTGGCTGGGGATAGTTCCAGGTTTCATAGGCCAGTCCCAGATGGTTGGTCAAAACTTCAGCATAAATCCCAAAATCACAGGGGTGCAGTCTGGCATGCAGGTGGAGCAGAGTGGCGTGCCAGGCATCTTTGCCTCCCTGCTGGATTGTACCTACACCCCTGCCTGCCAGCCTCTGGCACTGCCTGCAGCAGCACTGCTGAGAAGGGGGAGGGAGAGGAGGAGGGCAGATGGTCACCCTGGTCAAAGGTCATTATATTGCTGTGCATATTGAAAAGGCCAAGCAACTGAGGTAGAGAAGGAATTGTTATCAATGGTTGCCAAGTATGTTTGCTCCCAAGGAAGAGACTTCTCACATTGTTGCAGATTTACTTTATCCCACTTACTGAGTTTGAGTGGACAGCTTTGCTGTAGTCTCTGTAATGATGAAATGTGAAAGAGTTGTTGTATTCTGAAATGACATAAGTGCATTAATATTGTATTGCCAACAGCAGCTGCTGTTGTACTGGAACTGTTAGTACAACTTTTGCCTTTTCAGTGCTTGGTGTAGTTGATAAAAAACATCTTACTGATAAGATAAGTCATCATACTGAAGATAAGTAGGGGTACTTTGGGACATTCAAGAAATTTGGTCAACTTGCATTCCAAAGGAAATACCAAACTGTGACAGGCACATTAAAAATACTTTAGCTACATTCATCAGATTAATTATTAATCAGAATATATTCATCAGTGATGCAGAAACCTAGAAGCCTGAGAAGTTGTGGAATTCTTTGTTGCATATTTATACCTAGCCCTTGTCCAGCAAATGTGGGTTTTGTGCATAAGAGTATCTTTACTCCCATTTAAACCTCTGGCAAATCAAGCTATTTAATCTTTCTTCAACAGCGAAGGCTCCCCTTTGAAAAAAAAAAGACCATTAAAATATGCGTTAGTACTTTAAACTCTGGAAAAAGGCAATCACTTAATCAAACCTTGCTAGGGAGCCAAGGATTCTGGAATGGTATTTTAAGAATTGCGTTTATTTTTAATATGGTTTGCGATGTGTTTAGGCTGATTTTGAGTTAGGATATTTGGATGAGAATTACTACTAGATAATTCTGGAAGGGTTGCTATGAACAATCTAGTCCCTGTCCATTAACAGACAGAGTAGCTGTCAGGGTAAATTGAACAGAGGAGTTGCTACCAAGATTCCCTCTAAGGTGTGCACATGTGTTGCTGTGCACAACTAAAAATGTGGCCGCACACAATCTTTTCAAGGCCACACACCAGGAGAGGCTGGGGCTGAAGCCTGGTGCGGGCTCCACTGGCTTCGGGGAAGTGCTCCGCTCCCCCACATCAGGGCCAGGGCCAGCAGAGCCTCACTCAGGGTAGGCAGTGGCTCCTCCCTGAGGTGAGGCAAGGCACGGATGGAAGCTGGGGCGGGGGGCTGGCACGGGCTCTGCTAGCTCTGGGGAAGTGCTCCACTCCCCGGCCCTGATGCAAGGGAGCAGAGGACTTCCCCGGAGCTGGTGGAGCCCACGCCAGGCTCTGGCCCCAGCCCCCGGTTCCAGCCCCTGGCCCCTGGTTCCTGGCTCTGGCACCCTGGCCCCAGCCTCTGGACCCCAGCCCCCAGCCTCTCAGCTCCAGTCCCCAGCTCCAGCCTCCAGCCTCTCGGCTCCAGCCCCCGGCCTCTCAGCTCCAGCCTCCAGCTCCAGCCTCTGGCCCCTAGCCCCAGTCCCTGGCCTCCAGGCCCCATCCCCTGGCCTCCAGGCCTCCAGGTCTCAGGTCCCAGCCCCCAGCCTCCAGGCCCTAGCCACCAGCCCCCCTCGATAAGTGTCCCATGTTGGACCGACGGGGCACACTTACAAATCTAGGCGGCGCGCTCACAGACCACTACTCCTTAGAGGGAACACTGGTTGTTACTGGTCTAATATTCTTAGTACTATTTTGTGTGTATTCTTATTTTATTTTCTGCTCCACATAACAACTCTAATGGGGAGAAAGTGTTATACCTGAGGCCATGTTTTTATTCCGGATCTTACTGATATACCCTAAAATCCTAGTGTTGATACTGCGTAATATAAAGAAATGAAAACTAAGTGAAATTTGCCATTTACCCAACTTGACATAGCCTTACCAATATCTTAAAGTGATCTGCTAGTGCTCTACTGATGAATCTGGAGTGCAACTGGGGAACAGATATGAGGCTCTGGCAGCACTGGAGGAGAGTACAGTAGAGGAAGCCACAGCCACAGCCACCACCATCTAGGCTGAGGGTCAGCCAGGCAGCCAACAGAAGAGATGCTGGGTCATCATGGTGGGCGACTCCCTCCTGAGAGGAATGGAGGGTCCCATCTGTCGCCCAGATCCTATGGCATGTGAGGTATGATGCCTGCCCAGAGCCCAGATCCAGGACATCACTGCAAGGGTTCCCAAGCTTATCCAGCCCTCCAACTACTATCCCATGGTCCTCATCCATATGGGCACAAATGATGCAGCCAGGAGGAGTATGAAGAGTATCATGAGTGACTACAGGGCTCTGGGAGCCAGGCTTAGGAAGATGGGGGCACAGGTGGTCTTCTCATCAGTCCTCCTGGTCAGCGGTCATGGTCAGCATCATAACACCTACATCAAAGAAGTCAATCTGCGGCTCCAGAGCTGGTGCCATCGTGTGGGTTTTGGCTTCTTCAACCATGATCTGCACTTCCATGAAAGAGGCATCCTGGGACATGATGGTCTTCATCTCTCTTTGAAAGGTAAGAGTCTGTTCTTTTACAGATTGGCTGATCTCCTATGCAGGGCTTTAAATGAGGTTCATCAGGGGATGGGGATGCAGACAACAGAGAACCTTGGATCAACAAATCATGAGCCATGCCCTGGAACAGCCCACATAAGTACTAAGGGGCCCAATGGGCATCAGGACAGGGGGACACAAAAGGCACCCATCAGGGCCCTCAAGTGTCTCTATACTAATGCTAGGAGTATGGGGAACAAGCAGGAGGAACTCACACCCTGCTTGCAAACAAGAACTGTGACTTAGTTGGGCTAACTGAAACTTGGTAGGACCCTACCCACGATTGGGCAGTAAGTATTGAGGGCTATAAGCTGTACAGATAAGATAGAGTAGGGAAAAAGGGCAGTGTTTTTCTCTATGTTAAGGAACAATATACATTTTCCATAATCCAGGTAGGAACAGAGGAGGGGCAAACTGAGGTTTTGTGGGTCAGAATGCAAGGGGATCAGGGAGAAAGTGACTTGGTAGTGCGGGTCTATTACAGGCCACCATATCAGAAGGATGAGTTGGATCTGGAATTCCCCAGACATCTTTCAGAGGCTGTACCATCAAGGGACATGGTTGTTGGGTGACCTAAACTACCCTGAAATCTTCTGAGAGGAGCAGTCAGCTAGATCCAACCATTCATGTAGGTTTTTAACCTGCATACAGGACCTTCACCTAATGCAGGAGGTATACAGTCTCACTAGGGGAAACACCTTACTGGACTTGGTGCTGGCTACAGAGGATGTCTTGGTGGGGGATCTACTGACACAAGGTAACCTAGGGGACAGTCACCATCACTTGCTCAAATTCACCACCCAGCATAGGGTGGGAAAGATAACCAGTACAGCACAAGTGTTAGACTTCAGAAGGGCTAACTTCAGTGTGCTCAGGAGATTAGTTAGTGAGTCACTGAAGAACAGGAGCATTGGTGGATGGGACTCCAGGAAGGGTGGTCATTCCTAAAGGGAGCAATCCTACAGGCGCAGATGGAGACAATCCCATTGTGCAGGAAAAGAGGAACAGGGAAACCCAGGAAAGTCTGGAGGCAAAAAAAGAGGAATATAGGCTGTGGAACCAGGGGGTAGCTACCAAGGCAGAGTTCACCTACTTAGCCCGCACTTGCAGGGAGGCAGTCAGAAAGGCCAAAGCAGAAATGGACCTTAGGCTGGCAACAAAAATTAAAGGCAAGAAAAAGTCCTTCTTCAGGTATATAGGGAGTAAAAAGAAGGTTCAGGGTAGCATATGACCCCTACAAGATAAACAAAGGCAATTAGTGACAGATAGGGGGGATAAGGCTGAGCACTTCAATGAGTTTTTTGCCTCTATATTCCTTAACACGGATCAGGACAAATCTCTCAATTGTATTACAGACAGGCACAAAAGGGAAACCAGCCCACCAACTTTTAGCACTGACTTAGTGAAGGGACACTTGGAAGAGCTGGATGTGTTTAAGTCAGCAGGTCCAGATGATCTTCATCCAAGGGTGCTGAAGGAATTGGCCAGTGGCACGGCTGTTTGAGCACTCTTTGTGCTCAGATCAGGTCCCAAAGGACTAGAAAAGGGCCAATGTAGTCCCTATTTTCAAGAAGGGGAGGAAGGACGATCCAGGTAACTACAGACTGGTTAGTCTCACCTCTATCCTTGGGAAAACCTTTGAAAAAATTATTAAGGATCACGTTGGTGGGAGTCCAGTGGGAAAAACAATCGTGAAGGGCTACCAGCATGGATTCGTGGCACGTAGATCCTGCCTGACTAACTTTGTTTCTTTGTATGGCAAGGTCACAAAATGTTTAGATGCAGGAATTGAGGTAGATGTCATCTACTTGGATTTTAAGAAAGCCTTTGATACTGTATCTCATCATATTTTCACAGATAAACTGAGAAGCTGTGACATAAATGATTACATAGTCAGGTGGGTGGCGAATTGGCTTAGGGGTCACACCCAGAGAGTGGTGGTGGATGGGTTGGTATCGACCTGGAAAGATGCGGGCAGTGGAGTCCCACAAGGCTCAGTCCTTGGACCTGTGCTGTTCAATATCTTCATCAATGACTTGGATAAGGGCATGGAAAGCACTGTGCCCAAATTCACTGATGATACCAAATTATGGAGTAAAGTTAACACACTAGAGGGTAGGGAATGAATCCAGGCAGATCTGGACAGGTTGGAAATGTGGGCGGAACAGAATAGGATGCAGTTCAACAAGGACAAGTGCAAGGTGCTGCACCTGGGGAAAAGGAATCACCAGCATGCTTACAGGCTACGGGAGGACTTTCTCAGCAGCACAGCAGTGGAAAGGGATCTCGGAGTCATTGTTGATACCAAGATGAATGTGAGTCATCAATATGACAAAGCGATCAGTAAAGCTAACCGCACTTTATTATGTATTAGCAGGTGCATGACAAACAGGTTCAGAGAGGTGATACTTCCCCTCTATGCAACATTAGTCAGGCCGCAGTTAGAATACTATGTCCAGTTTTGGGCGCCACACTTCAAGAGGGATGTGGACAACCTCAAGAGGATTCAGAGGAGGGCCACTCATATGGTTAGGGGCCTTCAGGCAAAGCCCTACAAGGGGAGATTGAGGGCCCCAGGATCTCTTCAGCCTCCACAAGAGAAGGCTGAAAGGTGACCTTGTGGCTGCCTACAAATTTAACGGGGTGGGGCAGGGAGGGGGCAGCAAGGAACAGGAGATGCTCTGTTTACCAGGGCATCCCTTGGAGTAACTAGGAACAATAGCCACAAACTGACAGAGAACAGATTTAGATTAGACATCAGGAAGAACTTCTTTACAGTGAGGGTTGTCAGAATCTGGAATGGGCTTCCAAGGGAGGTGGTGTTTCTCCCCTACCTTGGGGGTCTTTAAGAGGAGGCTAGACATGCACCTGACTGGGGTCATCTGACCGCAGCACTCTTTCCTGCCCAGGGGGTCGGACTTGATGATCTACTGAGGTCTCTTCTGCGCCTAACATCTATGGATCTGTGAATCCATGAACCATTAGCCTAAGAGGAAGATGAAGATTGCATTAAGTCTTAATGTTGTATTGTATGCCCTATTTCTCATTTTACTGTGGCTTTTACCTTAGTCATGAGTCAAAGTATTTCAGATTATGAATTTCTGTGTTTTCTTCATAGTTATTTGTTGTAATTTCACTTACTCTTGGATTTGTTTGGATCTTTGGCCAAGTATGATAACAAAATGATCCAAACAAAACTTTAGTAAGAATGGAACTGATGTTTTTTCTGTAAAACTTAAAGAAGAAAAACATTACAAGGTATGATTTTTTTTTCCTCATCTGCTAGCATCTGATAATTAATGGATATCCTGGATGATAAAGACCCACAACTGTAGAGTAGTTAAGCCAAGCCTAGTCATTTTAAATGAATTAAACCCCATTTTGTCCTCTGAGGCCTCATGATTTGTGTCCAGATTTAAACCATAGGCACAGCATCCTGTTAACTAACATGCATGCTGTGGTTTTTCCATCATGTAGATCACAAATCCCTATAGTAGTGGGAAGTTGGGGGAAAAAACATGCAACTTAGCTATAAATTGCCAAACAATGAGTGACAAGCACTAGCACTACTCTTTGCATAATGCTGTGCTGGAAATGGCTACCTGCCAGTTAGGCTCCAGAACTGCATGCTGCTATCTTTGAGCAATTACAGGAAATGATATGCATAGTCTGGACCTGGTAGGGAGAGTGAACTGAAATTTTTACAGTTGTACTTTCCTGTTCCATTGGCTATTGAAATAAAACAGAAAAGAAGAAAAATGGCAAACCCCTGTACCATATGGCTTACAAAATTAAAAGAGAAAGTAGTGCAATTAATATAACATTGTGTTCTAAATGTTTTGGGGATTTCATTTGCCTTGTGAAAGCTTCAGCAACATTTTCCAACTTGTGTGAATAGAATATATATCAGCTATGACTTTTTTAAACATTTGCCAAGCAAAAGAAAAGAAACAAATAAAAGAAAGGACTTTCCAAAAGTAATTTCCAAATAATTTACCCAAATCTAATTCATGATACATTTCATAAGTTTATTAAATAATATCTCTGGAAATTTATTCATTTGCTCGATTTATGTGTGCAGCTGTCTGATCACAATTCAGTTCTTACTGGACAGCTACAACTGTGCAATGTCAAAAATAATAAAACAAGAAAGAAAATACTTCTTAGGGTGATTATTTGTAGTAGTTACAAGAGGACAGTGTGATTGTAATTCTTAACATATACATAACTTGTACTGTGAGAAGACTTACTTAAGCACAGCTATTAAGAAACTTTGTAAACTAAGACATTTTGTAAAGCAGAGATCATCAAAATAAATAGAAAAAGACTACTGTATCACTTTACTCCTTAAGGTAATGTGTGCTACCACAAATGACAGCTGTATTATAGCTAGATGCCATGAAAAATGATATATTTTGAGATATTTTATGAAAAATAGGGACAATTTTTTTAAAAAATCATTAAAAATCCTCTATTTTGACCAACAGTAGATCTGAATTTTTTTTCAGATTTAGAACTTTTTAAGCAACTAAAAGGAAGGTCAAATTTTATGGTGAAAAATACCATTTTGCAATCAATCCAATTTATACTAATAACAAATTAAAGAGTAAAAAATAGTACAGAAAAATTTCAAGGTTTCTATATGATATCAGTATTGCCAACCCCACCATGCCAAAAATCACGGGACAAACTCTTTAAAACTCCAAAGATTGGCACGTAAATCATGAGATGCTATTTTTGAAGTGTGTGTGTGTGTGTGTGTGTGT
>NW_017729026.1:39516706-39521223 GCF_001723915.1 Gavialis gangeticus | reverse complement strand
TGAAAGAGGCAGGGGGGAGAGGGAAGGGGCAGGTGGGGGAGGCAAATTGAGGCCCCTGTGTTGAGGGAGGGAGTAGAGTAGGGACTGGGGTGAATGGAGCCCTGGGGCTGGGGTGGGTCATGCAGGCAGCTCATCTAGAGGCATGGGCAGGGGGTTGCATCTCTGCACAACAGCGTGCACCCACAGGGGAAGCATAGGGGGCATATGCTCCCCGTGGGGCAGAGGCAGGCTGGCTGCTGCAGGCTTGGGGCTCTGTGCCCTGCTGCCTTTGCCCCGTGAGGCCAATGTGCTTCCTGCGGGCAGGGGGCATGCTGTGCAGCCAGTGCACGCCGCAATCCCTACCTACCTGGCGGGTAACAATGGCATCATGTGGCTGAGCTCCTGGCCCCTCATTCTTCCCCTGTGGGTGCCTGCTGCTGCAGGGAGCCATGTCACCTTCATCCCCCCACCATGCCTCTGGATAAGCTGCCCAGCAGACAACCTGCCCTGCCCCTGGGGCCCCATTCACCCCAGCCCATGCCCCACTCCCTCCCTCACTGTGGGGGCCTCAATCTGCTTCCTTCCCCATCCCTTCTCTCTCCCCTGTCCCCCCTCCCCTCTATAAAGTTACCAGCTATGCACTGTCTACACCACAGGCTGGAAGGAAAATCCTGAAATGTGAGGGTTGTATCCTGAGATCACGAGTTAGGGTAAATTTGATTTGGAAATCAGGAGTCTCGTAACTGTTTTGTGAGGGTCGGCATTACTGTGATATAGAACAGGAACATGCAAGCAAGGGGCGGATCCAAGGAGGATGCACTGGTGGATTTTCACCCTGCTTATATTCCTGGACCATCCGAAGTTCAAAGCCAACTGCCTAGCAGTGGGCATTTCTATTCAAGCAACAGTGAGGAGTCAATTGACTTAATGACTCATTATAATTTGCTTGATTCCTTCTAAATTCTTCATTCCATACATTTTAATGATCTTTTATTTTAAATAGTCTTTAATGGTTCTGCTACTCCAGCTATTCTTACTTCTACAATGCTGAGGTCTGTCTGTCAGCTGCTCCTAATAATGTAGCTCCCATTTCAGCCTTGCAGCCTGCTTTTTAACTCTAGCTAAAAAAATATTAACTCATACGTGGAAATATTAACTGAGATGAACATTAGCTCAGGTGTGGAAATCACTCCAAATGAAGCATTGAAAGCACTGTCCAAATGTTCAAGAAGGCTTGGTTTTGTTTTATGAATCTGAAAAAGAGACATATGCAAAATATTTTGCACAATGAACCCAATCTACAAAAGGAAGCAGGACAATACAGGCAAAATATGTTTAAAATGGAAGGGATAATAATACCTTCTTTCAAAAGCACTTTGGAATCTGTGGCTGAAAAAATTGGTTGTTTTTATTCTGAGAAAATCAAACATTCAGCAGCTCGCATTCCTCACAGCAACAAATAAATGTGAATGTACAGTGCAAATAAAACAGTAAGAAAGAAGCCTATTTCAGTCAAAATCCCCAAAAGCTAAACATCATGCCAAAAATTACTTCAAAGTAATTATTTAATTGTTAACCACAAACAGTCAATCACTTTTATTCTTCTAGTTCATTTTTATAAAGATGCAAATAAGGCCTAAGGCTTCATGTTAGAATTGCACAATGAATCCACAAAGCCCAGTGGGGCTTCACAATGGTTCATCTGGGGTTTATCTGTGCAGTTTTGCTTGTAACTTTAGACTAAGTACAGACATTCAGAAAGCCCCTGGCGCAAGTGCTCTAACTATTGCACTTTCTTCAAAGCACTAAAAGTTAGAGCGCAAACAAACTGAACAAGCATTTGCTGTTTGGTGGGGGTGGGGGGAGCTTGGAACATGCCTACACTAAACCCTGGGAGTGTTCCTGCCTGCCTGCAAGGAGGATGTCAGAGTGGTCCCCCTCCCCAGCCCCGTCACCCCCACTGGCTGGAAACTGTCAGCAGCGGCTGGGAGGACAGAGACCCCAGACCCCTTCCCCTGCAACCCCCCTGTCCAGGAAGAGGCACACCATGGGGCCAGGGCTGCTGTGAGGAGAGAGACCCTGGGCCTCTTGCCCCACAGCCCCCCCTCTCCAGTTGGGCAGCCTTCCTGGCCAGGCAAGGAGGGCTGCCTATGGGGAAAGGGGTCTGGGCTCTTTGTTCCTGCAGCAACCCTGGCCACACAGTATGCTGCTGTCTGGCCGGGGGAGGGGGGCGGACCTTCAGGCTCTCTGCCCCCACAGCCGCCCTGGCCACAAAGTCGTGCACCACAGGGCCAGGGCTGCTGTGGGAACATAGATCCCAGGCCCCTTTCCCCACAGCACCCACACCACAGCCAGGCAGCACCTTGCTGTGGGGACAGGGCTGTTGCAAAGAGAGAGACCCCAGACCCCTTCCCCCATGGCCCTCCAGCTGGGCTTTGACATGCCATAGGGCCAGGGCAGCTATGAAAAGATAGTCCCCCCTTCCTTCGCCCCTGCCACCGGCCAGGGGGAGGAGGCAGAGCTGGGATCAGAGGCTGTTGCCAGCTCAGGTAAGTGATAGCCAAGGAGGTGGGGCTGGCTCAGTGCTCCAACCAAACTGAGCGCTGCCTGAGCTAGAGGACAGCCCTCCACAAGTTGCCTGGGATGGCAACAATCACACTCTAAGTTAACCCTCAATGAGATCCAGTACAGACATTCAATAAAGTGCTCTAAGAGGGAAGGGTTTGGTGTAATATCTTATCCATCAAAAATTAACTTAGAGTGTGATCAGTGATTTATAACGCACTCTAAGCACTGTGAACATCTGTTCAGTTATGGCTTTATCTTGCACATAGGATAAAATAATCTCATGGGCCAGTACAGGCTGGGGGCGCACTGGCTGGGCAGCAGCTCTACAGAAAAGGACCTGGGGGTTACAGTGGACAATAAGCTGAATATGAGCCAGCAGCATGCCCTTGCTGCCAAGAAGACTAATGGCATACTGGACTGCATTGGTAGGTGTGTTGCCAATAGGTCAAGGGAAGTGATTATTCCCCTCTATTCTGCACTGGTGAGGCCATATCTGGAATATTGTGTTCAGTTTTGGGGCCCCCACTACAGAAAGGATGTGGACAAATTGGAGACAGTCCAGCAGAGGGCAAAAAAAATGGTGAGAGGGCTGGGGAACATGACTTATGAGGAAAGACTAAGGGAACTGGGCTTAGGAGTCTACAGAAGAGGAGACTGAGATGGGACTTAATAGGAGGCTTCAACTACTTGAAGTGGGGGTTGAAAGAGGATGGAGTTAGACTGTTCTCAGCGGTGGCAGATGACAGAACAAGAAGCAACCATCTCAAGTGGGAGCAAGAGAAGTTTAGGTTAGATATTAGGAAGACTTTTCTCACTAAGAGAGTAATCAAAACACTGGAACAGGTTACCCAGAGAGGTGGTGGAAGCTCCATCCTTGGAGGTTTTCAAAACCCGGCTAGACAAAGCTTTGGCTGGGATGATCCAGTTGGGGATGGTTCTGCTTTGACCAGGGGGTTGGACTACATGGCCTCCTGAGGTCCCTTCCAACCCTAACTTTCTATGATTCTATGATACCTATAGTTGTTACCACTAAGGGTTCATGATGGGTATTTTGTACTAAAAATTAATGAAGTGAAAGAGATGAGGAAGCATGTCAATCTTGCTTCGTCTTGCTGGGCAACCATCAGCAATTTTGATGATCAGGTATCAGATTCTAGGGAGGAGAAGTATTGGTGTGCACATTTAAATTTTCAGCTCATGTATTGAAGGAGTATGAACACGATATCTGTTACATAACAGAGCTAGACATTTGGGTGTGTCTACACAAGATGCTTCAGTGCTGTAGCAACATGCTATGATGCCATAGCATCCATTGGCAAACACAGTGATGCTGCCTCTACGTTGCTGTAGCAACACACTCCCTCATTATAGGGCATTGCTACAGCGACATAGCAGCCAAAACTAACCATGCACATCTGGCACAGTGCAATAACAAAGGCGCCGTACAGCCACTTGCATTATGCATGCAAGCAGACATGGTGCAAACTTCTCAAACAACTCCACCAATATTCCTCATTTCTTAGCATCTCTTGAGCACAGCATGCCAGTCATACCAAACTCCGTAGATATCCTATGATGTGAAAAATTCCCAGCATCTAAGATTAGAAAAAACAGTGTAATCGCTACGAGCCAGGATTTAAAATCTTCTGTGTCAAGTTCAGTTATGTAATTTATTGCCTCATCCCTTAACTAATGTAGCTTTTAAGATACATTTTTTCTATTATCTATTTTTAAAAATGCATTGTGTGCCAGTCTTGCTACTCATTTTTGCACCACTGGAAGGATCTGATGTACATTGTGCTACCAATTTTCAGGCATCTTTGATAATAGAGAATCCACATATATACAATAGGTAGACAGTATAATTTTCTGCCTAGGCCACTAAATCTCAATTCAGTTGGATTGATCTGCTGAGTATCCTCACTAGAAGGAATTAAGATGTTCTAGTTTAAACATGATTAAATTGGAAA